>NW_027103890.1:1123411-1667259 GCF_902728285.1 Clytia hemisphaerica
AACAACTGATCGTCAGGCATTTCAATTGTTCTCAGGCTTTACTTTCTTTGGTTCGATGATCGATTCTTCTTCTTCTTCACCACTTGAAAGAACGATCAAATCAAAAATTCTTGAAGAGTTTTCCATTTTAATTTTAGCTTGCCTTAATAAAACTTCAAAACGTATTTAAAAAAATTCGTTGAATGTATATTCTTTTTGTTTTGATTTGATTTCAAAACTATCGCTGCAATTTTTCTTTTTCAGCTTATTCACTCATGCGTATAATAATACAACCGAACAAAAAATATAACAAACAATCATTAAGCATTTCAAATGAATAATTTTTCTTTCTTAATACAAAGAGATACATCGTGATAAATTCTATTTTAAAATTTTTGATTGTAAAATCTTCTTTTTCAGTTCATTTACCCAGTGTTCATCATTTAAAAGTTATTTTTTGCTGTTTTATTAATCATCTTGGGACTATCACCTAATTTTGTTTGGGATTACCTAATCCATATTAAAGATTACCTAATCCCTCTTTGGGATTATCTAATCTAAGGCAATCCTTTTTGAGATCACCTAATCCATGTTTAAGATTACCTAATCTTTAATTGGGATTATACTGAATCCGTGTTAATATGTTTTGGAGATCACCTAATCCCTGTTTAAGATTACCTAATCCTTCACTTAATCTCTGTTTGGGATTACCTAATCTCTGTTTGGGTTTACCTAATTCAAGCTAATCCTTATCTTAGATCACATAACCCCTATTATAAGATTTCCTAATCCATCTTTGTAATTACCTCTGATTCAAGTAAATCTTTTAGAGATTACTGAATCCTATTATTAGATTACTCTCGGGTACTTAATAGCCGTCCCCCCCCGCTAATTAATTTTTCGAAAATTTTCCACCCAGGACATTCTTATTCCAACCCCCCCGCTTATTAATTTTTGGGAAAATGTTTTTGAAAGTTCCCTTTTTTGTCCTAATTCAGCTGTATTAGCCTCCTTTTCAAAAATTTTCCACCCAGGACATTTTTATTCCAACCCCCCCGCTTATTAAGTTTTGAGATTTTTTCCAACCCCCCCGCTTATTCCAACCCCCCCCGGCTATTAGGTACCCGAGAGTACCTAATCCCTCTTTGGGATCAACTAAGGGAGCGGTCATAAAGTATCTACTAGAGGGGGGTGGAGGATATTTTGAAAAATCCAAAAAAAAAATTTCGCACCCCCCCCCCTAAACCCTCGAAAAAAAAAATTTCGAACCCCCCCTCATAAGGCCCAATATTTTTCGCACCCCCCCCCCCCATACTAAGAAAATTTTACGCGAAAAAAGAATTCATCCAGAGATGCGGTACAAAGAGTATTATTTGTTTGTATGACAGTTTTTTATGTCAAAATAAGGTAAGGGAGATAGTTTAGCCCTGTTAAGTTAAAGTATAACAGGGTTAAGAAAAGACATATCAAGTGGTTTTCTCTGAGCTTCTGTAAATGTGGAAAAAAAATACGGCTTATTTTCCCAGTAGTGACCTGGCTTAATTTCTGGGGTGCAAACTATGAAATTGGCGCCCCTGGTATTTTTTGTCCTTACTTGCGCCCTCCATTATCAAGTGAAAATATTAAACTGTAAGAGCAGTATGGTTGAAAGTAACGCCCGGAATCTTTGAGTCAAGAAACTTGGAATTTGCTTTTTGTAATTTGAAATGTTAAGGTGTTTTGACATTAGCAGAAGATGCTAAGGAGGCGCAACCATGGTTTGCGCCGACGGGCGAAAATTTCAATATTTTTCACCACCTTTTTAGCTAAAAGACACTTTGTTTTGACAAATTTCTTTTAAGAAGTACTTTTTCAAACCACTCTGATGAGCTGCGAGAGCCACTAATCTACTTCCCTCACCTAGCTCAATGTTACAAACCAAAAGGGGAAGGCGATGATGCCCAAATAATGGGAATATGAAATGTACATATATCCAAGATAAATTGTTGTTGGCCGCAAGGCCGAAAAATTTTTGAAATCTTCAAACGTAAAACTATGAAATTAGACTTCCTACATTTTCTCTTGAGTTTCCCAAAAAAAATTGGCACCCCCCCTAAACCCTCAAAAAAAATTTGGAACCCTCCCCTAGACCCTCGAAAAAAAATTCGAACCCCCCCCTAGAATCCTCCACCCCCCCCCTAGTAGATACTTTATGACCACTCCCTAATCCTCATTTGAGATTATATAATCCCTTGGATTTTTTCTTCCAATTCACATCATTAACTGAAATCGCTGGGAGACGATGCCTTATGTCGCCAATGTTGTTCATAGCATTGGTGCTTGAAGTATCTTCTTTAAAAGTCGCCATTTTGTTTATTCCTTTAACAGCTCTCCAACTTTGAAAAGGTAAAAAACTGAGAAAAAAACATAGCAATGTTCATCCTTTTATCTGCAGGGTTTGTACTTTTACGGTGTGACGGGATTGGCTCTTTTTTAGTACGGTATTACGGGATTTGACGAAAAAAAGACGGGAAAGCGGTATTTTAAAATCAGACGGTGACGGTATTTGGCCTTATTTTTTGTCACTATGCCGGTATTTGAACCTGTACAAACCGGTGTGACGGTGTCATTATTTTTTTCAATTTTCGGTATTCCAGGATTTAGCAAAAATTTTGACGGGAAAACGGTATTTCGAACCCCTACAAACCTCCTTTTATAGGTTGTGTTTTAATCGAAGCACAAAAATTATATCTTGATTTACTTTAAAAAGTGGAAAACAATGCTTATTCATTTTCAGCTCTTCTCATGCCTTGTCGTTTTAAAATTTAATGATTGAAAGTAAACACAATGCCTATTCATTTCATCTCTAACACAATGCTTATTCATTTCTTCTCTAACACAATGCCTATTCATTTCTGCTCTAACACAATGCCTATTCATTTCTGCTCTAACACAATACCTATTCATTCTTTCTTTCTGCTCTAACACAATGCCTATTCTTCTGCTCTAACACAATGCCTATTCATTTCTGCTCTAACACAATGCCTATTCATTTCTGCTCATGTTAACAATACCCATTGTGTTCAAACTCTCCTATTCATGTTAATAATACCCATTCATTTCTATTCATGTTAACAATACCCATTGTGTTTCTATTCATGTTAAACAATACCCATTGTGTTTAAACTCTCCTTTTCTACCTACTAACCACTGTAGTATAAATGGAGCGCGAATCTGTTAGTGGATGCTAGCAGCCTTGGGTAAGTGGAGCAAAACAGGAATAGATCCTCTCCCTTCTGGTAAGGCTATAGAAAGTAGAGGATCCTTCGCGTCGCCTCCGACTTTCAAATAATCGTTTTAGCGTCAAAGAGAGTCCTCTCACGAAATAAGGAACTCGATCTTATGAGTCATAAAGTCAAAACACTGTCTGTCAGCAAAAACTTAGATTAGCACTCAAAGGATTTGCCAGAAACACTTTACAGTTTCTCCTCCCTTCAAAAGAATCCAATTTCCTTGTTTAAAGCTGATGTGATTAAACGTGGCTTCTTTTATAAGAGCCAGTAAATTTTTGCTAAAGCTCGGCTACCATTTTCAGGTTTAAAATTTCCTAAAATTTGTTCACTCATTGAGTTAAAAAGAGATTAAAATCTAGCATTTTCTTGGACAGGCTTTAGAAAAAATTGAGTCTCATTTTCTTATAAAATTGTTCTTATAAAAAAAATATGTGTAACCCACTAAGCACCACAAATGTCCGATTGGGATTTAGCCGATTTTAACAGTTCCACACAACAGTTCGAAACGTAGGATTTAGGTGACGATTTCAACTTTTACATTGGTATGCTATGTATCCGTTAAAATATCTCTAAAAAAATCGTGACTACTTGCATTATATAGCGTGTTAATGAATGTGTTTTACCTTTTGGCTATGTAAAAAAAGTCCTTGAAAACTTTCTCAAAGAAATTTAGTTTTGTGATACTTATGAAATTTAAAACTTGGCATTGTACAAATCATATGATTTGATATTGACGTTTTGATAAAATGGAAATTAGTTTTATTGGCAGAAAAATCGAGTGTTTTCAACCTCATTAGTCGAAACTAAGTTTCACTAACGTAAGCGCTCTACTAGGCACTTATGGTATATGCGAGATGTTTTTGCTTGAGTTATCTTCGCTTTATTCTAGAGATTATGAGATGTACAAGGTTATGACTTCATCAACAAGCTTTTCTCAAAGGATTTCGTAAAAGAGAGCGTCATTCTGTCTAATGTTTAGTAAATCTGGGAAATTCAGAGATACATGAGACGCCTTGTGGAGGATTCATCCACTTGGAATTATCCTTCCAACAACGTTTTACTTTTGATTTTGATACTATGTTTTCCTTCAAATATTACATAAACGGGGTCAAGTAGGCTCCAATTAAATTCATTGCTAAAATTATATAAAATCCTTTGGCACTCTCAAAATAACTTTTACTAAAATTAACTAACACTAGCTTATCTCAAGAGCATTCAAAAGCACGTATTCACAAAAAACTCCAGTCAAAGATTCCAAAAATAACTTCACGTGATATATGGAATTGGAATTCGTACGATTGAGAACGTGTTATGGAGAAAAATGGCGAGAGATTTTTTGATACAGTAGCCAGCCAATTAAAAGAAGAAGAAATGGCCACTTGAATTAATCTATGGATTATACTCAAGAAAGAAAACATTTGTAATGCTCCACACTGGCTTGTGAATACAGGCCGATTGACGTCAATGGTTTTTACTGTGGTATGAGAAGGTCGTATATAAAGGCGGTACCCCGAAAATTAATTACATACATACACCAGCACATCCAAACAACCACGGATCTCTTAACTTACTCGAGAACAATCTGAAAATACTTCTATTTCAAGAGCATTTAGATAGAAGAATATCTTCGACAAACCAAATCCTGAATCACCAAATCACCAATGATATCTCTGGCAATCACCACTCACAAGAATATCAACATGAAGCTAATTACTCTCTTTCTCACTGCTACAATTATAATTTCATTCTTTGAAGCGAAACCAGTCTGGAAAAGACAACAACAACATCCGAATAAAGCTGTCCAACAATCATCAGCTGTCAAATTACCACGTTTCCAAGCGTTGACTGGAAGCATTGGAAGATTACCTTGCCGTAATGTCATCCAAACAGAACGAATTTGTAAGGGTGTGATTTGTAGGAATGTGTCTGTGATCGTTCAAAAGAAATGCCACAGTACTTCGTATGGTATTCGAAGAATTAACGGAAAATAAACAAAGAAAAGACTTTAAAAAAGACTCAATAGTTTGATGTATATATTTGATGTATATGTAACACTTCTTTTTTTCATTCACAGAAGGGCGGGGGCAGGGTGGGAGAAGGGTGGTAGAAGGGTGGGAGAAGGGTGGTCTACTCTTCCCAGCGAATTAAATTTTCTTTGAACTCAAGATAGAACAAGCGCCGAAAGCTCCCTATAATTGCTAATCTCAGCGTTATTTGTCATTTTACACCCTAAAACTAACAGTTTTCAGCCAATAAGAGGAAATATACTCATTGTCTTCCCTGTTTGCCCATAATTTCGATCGACCCACCACTCTGCTAGTCTTTCAACAGATTATAGCGATGTTACTAGTTGATATGAAGAGGGTTAAATTTTCCACTCAATATAGAAGCGACCGTGTTTAAAAACTAGGCTAGTTGATAAACGTTTCCGCTATTGACATCAAGTACTCTCTAGTAATTTATATTCTTGTAACTTTTTTGTATATATGAATTTTGTAAATATCCAAACCTATCTGATATAGTAAAAGCAAGAACTATTGGACAATGTAAATAATCTCTTTCATTATTACTGCCATACGCCAAAAACTTTTTTGCATAAAAAATGCTAGCCTAGATATCCAAGATCCAAATTATTTTTTTACTTTTATGTTCCTGCATTTACAGCGCTTGGTTTACCTAGGTTCTTATTAACCCAGGGTAGATAGATTTTAAGTTTTAGCGCAATATTCGAATTGATAAAGTACGCATGTGCTACCTTCTGTTATTGGAATGCAAATCGATTTAGGAAGACCCAGGCGATAAACCAGAAACATAAAAAAGTTTATAGCGTCGATATCAAGGCTAGGTAAAACATTGTCTTGTTGATTATAATCAAGCATCCCTGTGGCACTTTTTCAGCTAAATAACTCGTCTTTTTACTGAAAAGCTGATTCAGTTAAAAAAAGCTATTTACTTCGCGTGGTGATTAAAGCCCGAAACGGTATTTTATAGAACTCAGTATCATAGACCCGTTGATCCAAACTGAACATGAAAAACAATTTCGACAATCCCGAATGGATTTTAACTTGGAGAAAATTAACTCAGACAGGTGTGTTAAATGAGTTTTTTACAGCTTTTTTTCTTGTAAGCTGATAGGACCAAAACAAGATCTAGTGAAGTGTTTAATTTACACAGTACCCCCCCCCCTCCAAAACACTGCAGGATAAAAGATGTGCCATTTCGGATTTTCCGGTGGAGATGTCTGTGTGGGATGGGATGGTCACAGAGACGGGTTGAATTGTTTGTTGTTGGTGATTCTAAATATAGCGATTTATGAGACTTGTCATGAATTGTTCATTCATCATACATTAAGATTTTTACATTCAAATTATTCAATATTCCTAAATCGACACCCCCTGATTCGGGTACCGGATTCGATGAAAGATGTTTAAATATTTATAAGTGTTTCATTCGATTCAAAAGAATTTCATTAAAAAATTCATACGTAACTTTTATTCAGCATTGATTTTTTCAATCTTCAAATTTTATGTTAGATTTATGTGACGAAAAAAAATTACAGTCAAAAATTCAAGTAGCTGTGAATCGCAAAAATGTTTTTGGTGTATGATAAAATCTATCTGAAATCTATCTTAGCTATTTTGAAGATTTTACAAATTGGTGTTTTGCTGATCGGTTTTGGAGCTGAGTTATCATTTGATGTTGAAGTCATTTTTGTTAATACGACATATTCTCGTGTCCGGTTCTTTATCTTGGTTTCCGCTGTTGCCTGGTTCACTTCCGTCTTAATTTTCATTCTCAATTTATTTCGGCTCACCCGGAATTTACCCGTACCATGGCACTGGGTCAACTTAATCAACGGTGTTATATTTTCCGTATTCCTGCTTATCTCGTCCGGATTATTGGCAAGTAACATCGAAAATATGCGAAAATCAACACGCGTTTTTCAGGAAGGACAAAATCAACGATTTGTCAATGAATGTGAATTTATCGACCTCAAGCAAAGTGCAACATCGTGTTCTGTTGCTGAGCTAGGAGCAGTGTGTGGTTTCATAGCTGTTGCACTTTATATAGGGGATGTGGTTGTGAGTAGTCAGAAGCTGAGAAAGGGACATTACTCACATGATGGACCTGTACCAGCTCCTCCAATCGATAATGCGACCGTCTCCTCAGTTGTGCAGTAATTCATTAACACTGCTTTGAACGATAATGCAAAGACCATGTGTTAAATACAGTGGAATTTCCACAACTTCAACACGTATGTGATGGAACGAAAATTTGTTCGAGATATATGAAAATTCCAGTTACGGTGACCTATTTGCAAAGGCTTATCAACTTAATATGACCAGATGGTTTGAGTTAAAGATTCATTCGTGCAGTTACAGACATTCTAATTATGGAGATACGAAAATCCTCAACTTTATGATTTAAAAAAACGAAAATGAGAAATCTTATCACCACCAACAAAGTAACCGAAAAATTGTAATACCGGTAAATCTTTGCAATGTTCAAATTAATGCAGTTTTTGAGAGCTGATATTTTAAGATCAATAAGCTACTAGATGAATAACTAAGTCACCCTCGATCCCAGGGCAAACATCAAACTTTTTTTTGGATGTTATTTGGCGATTCTTATCATTACATATTCCCGGGGACGCATTCGATTTAAAAAAGAACCGTACGCGAGGCCCGAACATTAGGCTTTTGAAATCGGACCCTCATAGTGGAGAGAAAGTTTAGCCAAATTTGAGAAGATTTGGGCAAAACATCTATCCTTCCAGTGCATTTTCTTGAAAATATTTGTCCCTATTTAGGCAAAATATGGTCAGATTTTCCAAATTTTGCACCTTTAGAGTGCACTTTTTTCTTATCTTTGCTCATTTCGACCCTTACAGTGCACTTTGGGAATCTTGAAAAAAGGGTCCCTTAAGGGCCACACGTGTGCCCCCCCCGGAATATTTTTCAAACGTTACTTAATCCTTTTTGAAAATCACAACATATATACAGGCAATAAACATTCAGACGAGTCCAGAGCTAATCTCCTCACCAATCATAAAATAGGCATGTGGATGAGGTTGGAACCAGTGGCGTGGTGGGAAAATTTCTCTGGGGTGGCCAAGGCAAACATGGTGCCCTTTTTAAAGGTTTTTTGTTTTTGGCGCCCCTCTAAATTTATGAACACAAAAAAGAGAGTGTGCGAGCGAAGCGAGCCAGAAATTTTGAGTTTTTGAGGTGATGAGGGGCGCCATTTTTGTTTTTTCATTTGTCAATCTTTCGATATGGGCGCCTGAAAAATCCTTCTTGGCGCCCCTTATTTTTGGGCGCCCCTTCTCAAAAGGGCCCCGCTGAGGAGCCTGGCCCCCCCTGGCCCTCCTGCCACCACGCCACTGGTTGGAACGAAGTTATAAGGTCTAAATCAAAAATCATTTCTTTTACATGTTTGCAAATTTTTATTATTGTTAAACAATTTTTAAAACTACTATAAATTTTATTTGATAAAATTTTATGTTTTTATTTGATAAAATTTTATACCATTTTTAATGGTTTTGTTTTGGTATAATAATGTGTTTAAAAAAATATTGAAAGTTAAAGTCGATGGTATATGTATATTATAAGTTCCTGTCCAGCAAAAACTGAATTTAAAATAATAAATTTTAATTCCTTATCGTATCTTAAAATCGATGTTGAAAGGAAAAGTTCTGTCCATATTTTTCCATAGAAAAATGCTAAAAAGCTAAACGGCTCCTCTGCTTAACAATAAAATGTGAATAATTCGTGTTAGATCCCAAACACAAATATTAAATTATGTCACTTATAGAGACTTAATTATGAAAACAACAAAATGTCATAAAATTAAACAACTTTGGAACGTAAAAAAACTAACAAAAATGGACTCTATAAGAGTTTAACCAGATTAGTTTGGGCTTCAGAAAAACAAATCGTCGTATGATTCAAAGCCAGTCCAAATTCCAACCATATCCTTTCTCAATTTTGCGAAATCAGCTTTTTATGACTTTTATCGTGAACACTTTTTTTTTGTTCAATATATTGCGTGAGATGGCCACAAAACCACAACTTGTTCATGTCTTGGCTCCACCCATAAACTCTTGAACGATACAGTCCCTAAAATGAACAAATCAAAAAATAGTTACTCTCGGGTACCTAATAGCCGCCCCCCCCCCCCCGCTAATTAATTTTTCGAAAATTTTCCACCCAGGACATTCTTATTCCAGCCCCCCCGCTTATTAATTTTTGGAAAAATGTTTTTGAAAGTTCCCTCTTTTGTCCTAATTCAGCTGTATTAGCCTCCTTTTCAAAAACTTTCCACCCAGGACATTTTTATTCCAGCCCCCCCCCCCCCCGCTTATTAAGTTTTGAGATTTTTTCCACCCCCCCCCCCCCCGCTTATTCCAACCCCCCCCCCCGGCTATTAGGTACCCGAGAGTAACACCTTTAATGTCTCGGATAAACCGAATAAAAAAAAGAGACAAAATACAACCGTGAGTGATATCAGAATCTTCAAAAAATACATGGGACTAGTTTGACACGTAACGTTGGTTCAACGTACATTATTTAACGTTGTGAACATTAGATAAACGTTATGTGCGAGTTAGGACTACTTACGGCTGTCAGTAAAATTGGGACGTGAAATTTGGGAACTGGGATGAAAATATTTTGTTTGTATTCTCCAGGTTGGATTGGACAGGATCCTTCAAAACCCATCTTGATGAAATTTTCGCAGGGCATATCCACAAAACTGTAAAGATAGATAAAAAGAATCGGTTAAATCACATCTTTTAACGTATCTCGTACCATTTGACTTTTCCAGAAAAAAAACCGTATACCCCTTGTTGAGGAGGTCCATCTCTCTGTGGCTGGAAATGCTGTAGCCCCCTGGAATTTCAGGCAGTTTCAGGTTTAAACCTCTCTCGAATTCTGAATTTTAGTAGAATTTAAAAAGCTACTCCAATGGAATTCCAGTTATTTTTGACAGATTTTTGTATCTCCCCATGAAATTCCGCCACATATCAAACCTTGGACCTCCTCAACAGGAGGTATATTTTTTTTTTCTGGAAAAACCCATTTGTTTACACAGCAACTTCAAACAAAAGAAAAAGAACAATCCTCTCCTCCTTCCATGCTGCGCGAGCACAAATTTTGGAAATTGTATTGTTAATTCTGCTTTGTCAGTGTAACAGGCTCATCTATTTTCTGTATTACAAAGGGTCAGCATAGTACGGGATACGGGTTTAACCCTTGATACTTTGCAAACTCATTACCGCCCCTCAAAAGTAGACCACGCTTCTTTAGATAGACATTGTGTATTTATGCAAAATGTATAAAAGGGAGTCTCGTTATGCAGGGCGTAGTTTTATTTAAAAGCATTAAAATAAGCTATTTTCCCTTATAATGCTACTCCGATTCTTATCGAAAATGAATATGTTTGGCCGTGAGCAATGATCTTGGTACTTGATTCAAGGAGAGAGACTACAAAGTATAAAACCCACTCACCATTTGGTCCCATTCCCTTGAGCACCAATACAAGGTAATGGCCACCATTTGCCAAGAAGTCGTCTCTCCATTATATGTTGAACACGAAAAGATGAAGGGAATTCTTCTCGTACTGTCGCTCCTGCAAGGATCTCTAAAGGTGTTCCTAGCTCCACTTTCATAATGTCCGGGAACTCAAAATGTAACAAGACTGGAAGACTGTCATCTGAAAGAGAGGAAACAGGATAGTTGTGGAAAACATATTAATATAAAACTGCGTGAGGGTAACCAACCAACCACAAAACACGATGTTTTCATCTGAAGAAAGAAGATTGGTCGATTGAATGAATTAGTGAACGGCAAAAGTATTCAAGAACATTCTGATAGGTCTTTCAATTGTTTCTATAGGATTCAAGGTCCATCACAGCTTTGCAGGGACCGTACGTTTAGGGGAGGCTCATGATTATTGCTACTTGTCAGTGATAATGATAGACCAAAGATTCTTGCTATCGTGAAGTCAAAGATATCTCAAGTCGACAAAAGGATAAAAGTTAAGCTACTCGAAAATCATAGAACAGTCTGCTAAACCAACCTTTTTTATCTGCGATTAGTTTTTAGACTTTTTGCTGGGTTGAGAGAACATGGAGTTACGGGAGGCTTGAATTTTGTTCTTGTAAACGAAAGCGTGATAGAAAAACATGTTTCTAGGCAGATTGTTTGATTTTGAGAAGCTAAAACATTAACTGGGGATAGATTGTGCAATGACTAATCCCTGAACGAAACCGTTTTGTTATTTCAGGAAACAATTTTAAACAAAGTTCACGCTGTGAGTTTAAATTTTAAGCCGGAAAATCACTTGTACTAATTTGTAATTAGGTCAAGAACACGTGCTTCGTAGAGTCACTACGGCCGCGAAAAATCAAATGGAATTAAATGGGGCTTTTCAAGTTGTTCATGTTTTTGCACGAAACACGTTCTCCAACTTCAATGAGCTAGATTCACACATCTTTTGAGTAAATTAATCATTGAAGTCGGAGATTTCCAACATACAGCCTCGCTGATTACAGTTATGATGGTGTATACTCCAAAAAGTAAAATTGTTGAACAGATTAAATCTTCCAAAAAAATGGGAGTTTGTCGTTTCGGACATTATCATCTGGTAAAAGTAGGCGCTTTGAAAAGCCTAAAATTATTAAAGAAATGGCCATTCCCAAAGAGGATTTCTTCATTCTGAGAGATAGGTCCAGTGGCTTATCGGTCATCAAGAATTTTTGAGCGCTCCACCCCCTATGAACGTTTTTTTTCTGGAAAAGCCCAATGTTGCGAATTTTAGTTTTCATGAATATTAAAAGAATTAACTTACTGCAATTATGAAAGGCATTTGCTTCTCCATGTTTGACCAAAGCCAACAGAATGACCAAAAGTACAAAATGATACATCTCTATGTCTTTCAAATCCTTCCGAATGTTGATTTCTCTTTAAAATCGTCAGTTTCGTTTCCATTCTGCAGAAAGAGCTCTCCAAGCTCCTTTTATAGTACCCATGGTACTACCAAACCCTCTTTTGAACGAGATTGATGACGTCATTGATGGTTTTTGAACAAAATACTAGTTTTTCTTTCCATTGATTTTAGATTATGCAAATTAGTCATCGTAATTTGCATAATCTAAAATCGATAGAATAATAAGAAAAACCAGTATTTTGACTATGCAATTATGCCTCCGACCTTAAACTTTTCCTAAATCAGGTCTGCTTCAGGTCTTTTAACTGCAGTTCGAGTAAATACTCAACACCCCCTCTAACAAAATTTGTATAACAAAATTTCTATTTAAATATTTTCTGGGTTTCCAACAGCTGGTCGATTAAGGCCTTTAAATCAAGTCAAGTTTTCGCCCAAAATTTTATTCTTTCTTTGAAAGAAGATTTCTTAGAATACAGTAGTTTATTCAAGTGTGGGAGCACTTCAATATAAAAATGGCTAGAAATACAAATAAGATTTTTAAAATAAGGTATAGGTCTATTTAGTTTTTGGTTTAGCATCCCTTTATGACATTTATGGATTCTTTCATTGAGTCTTATTTGTTAGATTATATAAGATTAGCATGTTTGGATAATGAGAGTTGAGATGGGTGGTTTTTTTCTCATTCATATCACCAAGTCCAAGGATTACTGCATATTTCGATATTTCGTAATTTTCTAAATAGTTTACGTAAGGTTAGAAAATATTTTTACACCCTGTTATGATATCTGAATGAAAGACAGGTTTGGTTGGGTCATTTTGGTGATTTATCACATGGAATCACTAACGTCCTACACGTTTTTTATAAGAATATCCAAAAATTTTAAAGCCTTCGGATGTTCTTAACTTTTTGAGTTTTAAGTCTAAAAATGTAATTTCCTTACTAAGACAATAGTTGTTTTATGTTCCGCAAAGCCTTAAAATGCTCTTAACTTGTTCTTAATATTTTGGCCATAGAAGCCATCTGTTCTTATGTAGTTTGTTTTTATAACAAAATCGTGTACTGTATTCGACAATATTATGTAAGACGACCAGGTCAAACTTTGCAGATGAAATTGCTGCAATCAGCTCTTAAATTACAGGCACCAAAAGCCTTTAAAACTCGATCTATATAATGATGGCCATGTGTCTGAAGCCTTTTCCTGCAGCTTTTGATTTTTCGCTAGCGATTTAGCGTGCCGTAAATCTTTTTTTGGCATTTCCGTTTTATTTTTTTCTAACAGCTTTCAACCATTTTCGTGAAACTTTTCTAAATCAGTTCCGGATTAGTGCCCAGGAAAAACTTGGAAAAGATCAGTAGTGTATTGAAATTAATTACATTCCTCTCAGCGCAGCCTCTGAGTGATTCTTACATTTTCACAAATACAAATTATTTAATTTTTGCGCGGAAAATTAGCCACGGTTTTCTAATACTATAGCGAGAGCATAATATTTAACGTGATTGCGTGATGGGATTCGCCTCTGAGGGCTTCACTGTAACACGATTTCAACAAACTTTTATCCACTTTTATGATCTCCTAGCTGGCACACAACGTTGTTTCAACGTTCAACTAACGTTATATAGACGTTGTGAACGTTAGATGAACGTTGAAACAACGTTGTGTGCCAGCTGAGCTGGGAGGGTTACTCCTTTCCCATAGCCTACAGAGTCGTTTTGAAGGCCATGTCTTTCACAGATAGAAACGAAGAATCTCAAACTCGTTAAAAATGCAGTCCGTCCAGAATGACGTTAAGGGAAGTTATTTTTACAAGTGAGTACGTGAGAATGTCTCGGAAACGAATATTTGAAGTTAAAACTCTGTAACGGTTAATAAGAAAACACCCTTGCACAGTATAAGATTTTCTTTCACTTTCGTCCATTGATTTCTCTTAAACAATCAACTCCATGAGTCTATGGAGAAGGACGGATTGCTCTAGATTATAATTACTAGTACGAGTAACGAGTTTTAACGTAGATACCTATTATCTACTATAGCCCATGGCAATTAGCAGTGATTTCTCAAAAACATTTCTTGTATAAACTGTACAGCATTTTTAACGTTTTATTTAAATCATTTGCACTGAAGATGACTGTGTCGAAAAGCTTACTTTCGTGTCTAATTCTTTATTTACTTGAATTTTCAAATAATAACTAGTATTATTGTTGTATTAATCCGTAAACCTAGCGATGAATTGCTGCTTGTTGAATCCTAATACTGTACAAAATGTTCGATGTCTGTGGGTGTGACCTGGCTGTCTTCATCTTGTAAATTAATAAAAAGTGGAGCCACAGCCAAATCCTGGTTATTTTAGTTTAGTATGAGTAATTTGTCCAAAAAAAATAGCAATTCGTTATTTTGTTCTATATACATGACTGCAGTCTTTAAATAGTATTATATATGAGCACAAAAATTATCTATGTACATGTTTGGAGAAACTAAAAATATCAAAATGGGTTCGAGAGATTTTACAAGAAATCTTCTTGTGGTATTTTATGATGCAGCCAACCGTTTTGTGAATTCTTCGACATTTTTCGTTTGTTACCGCCTGATCTGTTCAAATTGGTCTAGAAAAAAAAGTCGTTTTTCTTGATAGTGTTCATTCGATAAAAGTTTGTCTCCATTTAGAAGACCATGATTCACACACTGTATCAAATATTGAAAGCAAGCGTGGACAAAACAAACTTATTAGCCATTAAAAATTTGTTTTTTTTGTTCATCCAAGAAATATTTGAAAAGGCTTCACCCGCGAAAACAAGTCCAACGAAATCTTAAAATTTCGCAGAAAGGCGTATTCGCGAAATTTAATCTGCGTGAAAATACATTCAATCAGTATATTTACCAAGGAAAGAAAACCCTTAATGAGTGAGAATTGTGAAAGGAAATGATACCTTGGAAAGCCAGCTTTGTACTTTGGTCAGCTGATCTTCATGATGATTTTCAATTTCATTCAACCGATTGACCCACGTGTTCGCAAAGGAAGCAATCTGTTCTCGGAGGTTTGTCACTTCAGATTTAAAAGCATGTCGTTGATATTCAATGATATCTGTAGATGACCAATTACCACCGTTCGATACCTTCCTATTGTCACCTAGTGAATGAGAAAAATAACGTCTAGGGATTTACTAATAAAACTCCCTCGGTTTTTTGAATTTCAGTCATTTTACATAGATCTATTTCCCCTTGTCGGAACTTCGAATGGCCGTTTTTCTATTGTAGCTGGTTACAATACCCATTTTGATTTGTTTTGTACGTTGTGTTGGCTTTAGCAAAATAAGAAATGAAATCAAACTACACTGTAAGGGTAAGAAACGTTCGGTATAATTCACTGTAAGGGTACTTTTTTACCGCTCAAGGGTTGCACTGTAAGGGTCCGATTTTGAAAGCCATTTTTTTGGCGACATATGCCGTCGTTTAGAAATCGAGTGCCTGGGGATGATTACTATGCGCATGCTAAATATTCACTTTTAAGACCATGACTCCGAAAGAAGATCTACCCTGATTGACGGATAGTCTACATAATATACATACTCTTGGTATATAGGCACTGTTATAGGCGGTGTAAGTGCAACCCTTGAGTGCGCAAAACAAGAGCAGTGCGCATATCCCAAAGAGTAGGTCTTTTACGCTCGAAACAAAGGAAGATATGTCGTAGCCAGATTGACGGACCGCTTTAATGATTCTCATCCAGATCTTACGTCAATCATGAAAAATAAACATTGGAACCCAGTTGTTTTTGTTTTTGATTTCAATTTTTGGATTTTGCATCTCTATAGAACAGAGCGGTGGTAAGTACGTAAGACGGCTGTTGTACTAGACGTACTAATACAAAAGTAATATAAACATACTGTCCATAGCTTTTTGTTTGGCCATTTGTTGTCTCCACAACCAATCCCAAAGCAATCCAACAATGACCAAGAAAGCGAGAAGGATACAGCCAAAGATCATTGTCTTGGTAAAGAAAGATGACGAAGAATCAAACAACCCAACCGATTCAGTCACCGTGTTTGACCCATGCTTAATCTCCTTCAATGGTTTAATGACTTTGGAAATAGTGTTATAAATAGTGGATTGTTTCTGTTCTGTGAATGTTCTCATCCGATTCTCAAGTTGGATTGCATCTCTTGCTAATACAACACCATAGACGAACACATGTTCCAGAATCTCTTGAAGTTTATATTCTTTCAATTCTGACTGATATTCACCGGCAATGTAAGTGTCCAGTAATGCACCCTGGATCTCATCGCGCTGTAAAGCTTGAATGATCTCACGGATGGAGTTGTATTCTGTAAAGAAAGAAGAGGAAAAGTGAACATAAAAAATGATTGAAGAGAGTGAAGAAATTCTTTGAAGTATATTTGGGCCTTTCCTAGTCCGAACTTGTAAGAAACTTAGATTTTTGTTTGAAATAGAATAAAGAAAATGAGTGATTTATATGTTCCTTTTTATAAGCATACAAAAATTTGAAAATCGAATCGGAGATGCTTTGGTCGAGGGCTTCACAATAGGCTTCTGCTCATCCTCTAGCGAAAAAGTTTCTTATAGGAAGTATAGGTCTGCGAATCAGACTAGCTTCACAAGGGTGAAAAATGCTTATATTAGGATGTTTATATCCCAAGAAAAATTCCGAAAATCCGTAAAATCCCAGCCAAAAACAGGAAAATACATCTTAGAAGGCTCAAGGTGATCCTTATCACCTGCTTAAATTTTTGCCATTTCTGAGCCTAGATATATGCTTATAAGTGCAATGCTTATAAAAAACATGTAGCGAGTTAGTGTGAGAGTGTTCGAGAGACATATAGTGAAGTTATATACACTGAAGAAAATACAAACTAATGACTAACCATAAATAAAAAAAAAGTAAACAAAAGGAATGCACAAGACAGAAAAGGAAGTGATAAGCTGAAGACCGAGGAAGAACTGAGATCAGGTGAGACATATATTTTCCCTACTGATGCTTTGAGAGTAAAAATTCCATCGCACGAAGCTATAGAAAGACCGATGTGTATATATTATTTATTTTTGGCAATAGGGTAGACTACATGGATAATACCTTTACCTTGAATATCGGCATTCCGTTTAACACCCAATCGGAATTCCTCGGAATTGTTTAAAGCGCCCACCCTCGTTCCGTACAATTTGGTTTCGCTTGTCAAAGTTGTGGTGGTCAGAACGGTTGTTATCGTTGCCGTAAAAGTTGAAATGATGACCAAACCAACTAAGATCCAAAAGACTCCAAATAAGCGTGCAGAAAAAGAGCGAGGTGCTTTATCTCCGTATCTAGAAACAAAGAAAAGGCAGTTAAAGTTAAATGTTGGATCAGGCAAGAAAAAGACAGATTTCTCATTTTTCAACCAATCGAAATAGAGATTTTTTCTACCTATCAAAATAATATCTTACCCGACTGTTGTCATGGTAATGAAAGCCCACCAAAATCCTTCCCAGGACCCTTGAAGGAATGATTGCGGAAATTCATCCGGGTTCTGAATGGTGTCCTACAAAAATAAAATGAGGAATTTGACCGTTTCCTTATTCTTACCACACACTTATGTGTCACAGACCCGGTGGAAGCCTTCCTAGCGCAATAAAAAAAAATACTTTCTTGTAAAAATAACCTGACATTTTATCACCGTTCAAAAACTACATTGAATCTCTACAGTGATTGAGACCTTTACTATAATTTCGACAATACCACTTTTCTGAACTTTTCAGCTGTGCATTTTAACAATAGGACCTGAAATCCTCATACATTGAGACAGGCAATTTCTATTCATTATAACTGCTTAGCTCAGTATCAGAGGCGCTTTATCGTCGATTGAGGTAAGATTTCACTTCCCAGACTAAGGTTCCAATTTTTCCAGGATATTTTCGCTAACTTGCCACAGCTCAAAATTGTGAGGGGTTGTTGCCAGAGTTACAGAAAATAGGTTGTGTCGAAGTAAAAGCTTGGCTAATTTTCAACAGTTCATTAGTTTACAAAATTGGAATCTTGCCCCAAACGACAATACCCTTCATGAACACATCCTTGGCCTCACTTACTAAGAACCATATGATGATACCAGACACAGAAGCCAAGAGAAGTGTCATCACCAAGATCGGCCATGATCCGGTCAACGAACCAAGTAAAGGGCTTGACGTTTGTTTGATATCTTTGACAAAGAAAGCTACGCCTGGTGATTCAACTATGAGAAAAAATAAAATGGGCAATGAACGGGCGATATGATGATCTAACCGAAAGGGCTAGTAGAGAGGGATCTTTAAGAAGAAAATGAAGCCTTAATATATTTGTACCGCATTTGCGATGTTAGATGGTGAATCTTTCGAAAGCTTGCAATATTACTGGTTAACATTGGTTTAGCTAACTGAAGTATAGAAACTTTAGTGATTTCTATAACTGTAGCATTCATACAGTTTATCAAGCTTACCAATGGGGATGAAAGGGAAATCTCGAAAGCTTTCTTGTTCCTTAGAACCATACATTGGGCATCCAAAATCTGTTTGATTAGCTTCCACCTGGTCTTCCACCTCTTTCGAATTATTCGCAGGTGGCATGTCGAACAAGATTTGTGAACAATTCTGACATATATCAGTGATGATGAGGTTGAGGATGTCTTTGAAGAGGCCTTCAGCTTTTTCGTGTGCTTCATCTTGCTCGATGTAGGGAATTCGTCTCCACCATTTAGCAAGGAATTGACCGGAACAACCGGGTGGTGGGAAACAACCAAGTGCTGAAAAAAAAAGCGGTTTAGAGGGTTGTTTGTGAAAGTTTGACATCTGCAGATGGGCAAGATTTTGTGTACAAGTTATAAAGATATATTATATATTGAGAGGTATTAGTTATATACATTCGAGTTATAGATGCTCTTCTTGTGAAGATTGACGAGTCCTAGTTTTAAATTTTAAAATTAAGAAGAGGTTCAAGTCAGAGCTTATTGAGTTAAGGCGACGTTCGAGTTTTAGAATCCAAATGATGAAAAGGTTCGAATTGAAGCTAATCTACTTATGGGGGAGGTCTGAGTTATTGATGAATTCAAATACTGAATAAAATTGCTTACGTTCACACTTGTCAGAACCTTCGCCTTTGAAACCATGATCACAAATACATCGATAAGAACCAAGAAAGTTATGACATGTTGCGTTGGCTGCACATTTGTATTTCTCAGGTTGTTTACATTCATCGATATCTGTGTGGAAAGAATGGAATATTCTACTCTGATAAACCCTATTGAGGACTTATCATATAGTGCAAACACGGAAATAGTGAAACAATTTCAATTTATCAGCGAGTCACTAAACTGAGACCTGAAGTGATTGGAGCATTGTACTAGTGATACAAAAGATCGCTCAAATGGCTCCTTAGTTGGGTGTTTTGCTACAAAATTTTAAAGTTCTTTCTCTATTTCAGCATTTCAGTAGTAAAGTAAACTTTTCTAATAAGCCTGAATCATGAAATACTTTCTAATAATAGGGCGATAACAAGCACATAAACGTTTCTTTCTACTCGAAGATATGTTCTAAGTCGATACTTTTTCGCCGGACGCCCTGTAGAAAAATCATGTAACCCATGGCCTAATTTACTCACCTTCACAATGGGTTCCATTTCCCAACCAACCTTGGTCACACTCACAAGAATAACTACCAGGAGGAGAGTTGAGACACGTGGCTTCAGCATGGCATGGATAAGGATCACGACCACACTCGTCTATATCAATACAAAGCCCCTTCTTCTTGTAAAAACCTGAAAGTAAGAAATCACGATGTAAGCACGTGTTATTCCTGGTATATTATGCAATATGAACCAAGTAAAGGGCTTGTTCTTTTTGTAAAAAGCTGAAAGTGATAAATGCGGATTTATGGCTGGTGATATTCGTGGTATATCATGTTTGCAGACTGGGTTCTAATGAAATTGTCAGATATTATGTAATATTTGGCGCAATTGTTTAACATTGACCTGACATCTGGATTTAAAACACCCCTTTCTCACAGACTTGGACTTGCATATAGTCACCACACCAGGATATCAACCAGTGACTCAAAAATGTCAAAAGTCTTGAGACAAAAGGTGAAAAAAACTTTAGTTTTTTATCCCTGCAAAGCCAGGACTGTTTAGTATTGCCGATTTCTGCCAAGTTTTGAAACTGCTCTTTTAACCTTCTTTAAAGATGGGGCACCAACGTTGTTTTGAATGCCCATCGTTATGCCCCGGACGTTATGAATGTTTGATGGATGTTGTATGTACGTACCTTCTGTGCAGTTACAGAAAAATCCTCCATCAGTGTTGATACAAAACGTGTTGTTCGATCTGGTCTGTTGTTGACATAACTCGGGTCCATGCCTCACGCATTCGTCAATGTCCTTGCATTGTTTACCATCTATGCCCTCGTAACCTAGCAACATGCGAGATTGAAAGATGTATATGGTTGTGAAACATTATAAATACATTACACGTTTTGTTTTTTTTGATAAGAACAAACTATATAAGAACATAAGGCTAAAAACACCCTATTTCTTTGGAAAATGATAAAAAATTTCCCCAAAATGGTCAAAATAAGAACATGTTAAGAACATTTTTAGGCTTAAAACTCAAAAAGTTAAGAACATCCGAAGACTTCAAAAATTTTGGATGTTCTTATAAAAAAAACGTGTACAGGTAGAGTCGATACTATACAGATTTATTAGGCAGCTACAACTTTCACCAGTATTTAAGATTGGTTTACAGTACCAGGATTTTCACGAGCTAAACGGAATCTTATGAGATTCTAACTTTTTTTTCTGTGGAAGTGAGTGAGAAAAAAAATTACAAATAAGATAAAACACCCCTGTGTCACAAAAGAAATTGCACTCCAAAACCATGGATTTTTTAACCTTGGAGCAATAGAATTTCTATCCCCATTTGGATTCCAACAGGAATTTTTATCCCCACTGAGGAAAAAAGTTCCAGAGAGGCTGTGAGACAGGGGTGTGATAAAGGTTAAAGAATATACTCACATGGTTCCCACTGCTATAAAATAGACTTAAACGTCTGTCTGACACCCGACCTAGGTAGGTAGGTTAACGTCTGACTCCATAAAGAGCCCAAAACTAACAGTTGTAGACAATGATAAGGTCTCTGAAAACTAGTATATGTAACACACTTTTTTGCATGATATGACTCGTTTCGAACAAACCTTTATGACACTGGCATTTATAGCTTCCAACAGTGTTGAAGCAATCTGAATCTTCGCCACAAATATTGTCCACTTCATCACATTCATTCAGATCTATTGTTGGACAAGAATATCTGTTATTTCCCTGTAAATCTCTTATCAGACACTTTGCACTACACAACCAACGTCGTCGTCGTCGTCGTCGTCATTTGATATGACATCTTAGATTTATGCCTCTTTACGCATTCTTTTTATTTATATTGTAGATTTAAGATAATAACCGGTTACTGTAGCGCCCGCCCAGCGTTTGCGTGATTGGGCCTTTTTTGGCGTAAGGGTGTGATCATCTATTATTTCAAAAAGCTTTATGCGCTAGTAAAAAGAGAATTCTTTTAGTGAGAAGGCGCGATGGAAGAATATTTTCACCATGATGGTGCTTTCAGGGAATCTGGTAACTTGTTATTAGAAGGCTACAGTAAAGATGTGTTCGGAGTTCTTAAGGACTATCCGTACTAATACTCCGTATTTTTTTACATCTGATGAGTGAGAAGCAAACAAACCTTGGCATTGGAATCCATCACCTTGGTAACCATCAAAACATTGACACGTGTAAGAACCAATAGTATTGATGCACTGCGCATGCGTGTGACACGGCTGTAATGTGATGTTATATAACTCTCGATGTGTCGTGTTGGATAATGTTAAGCACTCGTCCTCGTCTGTGATGGAAGATGAAAATGAAAAATAACCATTAGATTATTGACACCCAGCCTGGACAGAATATGTTAGATAGATGTTATCGTAATGTTATGTACCGCTGAAAAAACCCTGTCTCACTTTAGGGGGTCAGATAACAAATTTCGAAATCGCGATCGTTCTTGGATTGTCAAAATATTTGAATTATTTCTATACGCTCGCCATATGGATAGAATTAGAAGAAAATGAAGATTTATTTTGAGAAGAAGAGTATTTTGACTTTGAAGAAAAAATAATACCAGTAATGATTCACAGCCTAGAGAGAAACGAAATAGCCTTAACGTCTTTTAAGAAACCATAATATAAGAAGCTGCGGCTGGAATATGTACCGCATTGTCTTTTCAGTTAATTGCTGTTCCATCTCTGTCTCCGAGCTTTATAAGAACATCAAGATGCTCAGTTTATCATTGGTAGATAGTTTTTGAAATTTTCCTTCACAAAAAGTTTTTTTATTGCTAGATATCTTTGAATCTGTACCCAATAGAACACTTGAACTGATTTTGGACATATTCTAGGGGTATTTTGTGGAAACGATAGTTTTTCGCCAAAATTAAAATTATAAGAACTATATTTAAGATGACAACTTTCCTGTCAGTTTGAATGATAAATTTTGAAGGTGCTGGCTTGAAATTTTCACAGTATTATCTTGATGTACTATTTCATTGATTTCTAAAAAGATTTCACTGAAATATTGTGAAGGCATTTCGAGGCACTTTATCAATTATTGAGTTCTTTCAGCCCAGCCATTTTGTGCTTGTTTAATATTCTTATTGTTGATCTTTCCTGCACAATGATCTTATAATGCAAGTGTATTATCAAGGGCATATCATTAATGTCTAAAACTCACTGAGAAGTAAGTATTAACGACAAACCAATAAAATTTACCATTAAAGATGCTACATTACTTATTTCTTGATCAACAAATAGTCATCAAATACGACAGAGATAGAACAACAGAAATTCAAATGTTATCATTCCAGCCGTGGCTTTCTTATACTATGAAGAAACCGATGATAAATCTTTCAAAGTAAAAATTGCTCACCGTAAATATGAAGTGTGGCAGTTTGTGATTGAGATGAGAAGCCTTGATATTCTGCGGAACAGAAATAATGACCGGACTCTGCAGGCTGACCGCTCACGGTGTGGAAATCTCCATTTGACAGATGGGAATGTAACACATGTGAATACTGAAAAGAAAAAGTCAAAATTACATTTAAAACAGACTGGGGGTACAGCGAAATGGGTCCCTTTTTCACACCCTCAAAAGTCTCTAACAGGGGTACAAAAACCATAAAAAGCAATTGAGTCTCTGCAAGGGTTCAAATTCACGAAAATCGAAATTTCCTCTCTCAAAGGATCGTGATTTTCAAAAATTTAGACAAAAATCGAGTGAAAATCGACAAAAGGGTCCCAAAAATGCCAATTTTTCCTCTCTCTAAGGGTCGATTACCCGTCACCTCGATAACCTATACCAACCCCCCCCCCCCTCCCCCGGGAAAACAGATCAAAGTTTCCCTGTAATTTTCAAATATCAAGATCGCATTTTCTCACAATGTGTGTCAAAATTACAATAGCTGAATACATTGAGAACTATATAAAATTCAAAGGCCTAAAGAAAGGATGCATAAGAGAAGTTTTTACGAAAAAGATCGAAAAAGATCACGTTTAGGTCCGTTGTGGTAAAATAAACCGTACTCACATATCCAACTTTATTCCATGAGTATTTAACGTCTTGTTGTTGTTGGCCAGTGACTTGTGCTTGGCAAGTATAGTTAAAGATGAAAGATCTGTTGACGTAGTTAGGAGATAGGTGGACCAAGAAGACTGGAAACGACTCATCCACGATTGGCTTGTGAATGGCTATGATAAAGAGAAAATACCTTGGAATATTAGTTGTTTTAGTCTTACACTTTACTATCACTAATTTGAGCGTCCATTGCCATGTGACTCCTTCTCATCCACCAAAGACCCCTCCAAAAGTTTTTTTTTAAATATTCAAAGCGTAAAAACACTATTAATTCTAAACGTTTCGAACCTTCATCAGTCTAAATTCTACGTAATTCGTACTTTTATGTAATTTGAGCAAAAATGTCTGTAAACAGACCTGATATCTACTCATCAATGCGAAAATTTCAAATTCACGTGAGATACACTGTGGTACAGAGTAAAACAAATGGAGTCCTCTGGGAGAGTCAACAGTAATTCTTGGGGAAACGATGTTGGAATTCTCAACGGGTTAAGAAATTGCCTTTGGCAAAAAAATTGATTTTGGCTGACTGCGATCATGGACAAAATATCTGAGACAAAGGGGATTTCACTGCGAAATTTTAAACAACAGAAATTATTTTTAAGCGCGTTAAACTACACTTGGAGAGTAGAGTGTATAGCATGAGACTTAAGACTTAGCACCTTAGAATCTCAGGGTTTAAGAGCTCAAATTTGCTCCAATAAGGCTTTGAATTTAGCCTAAAAGCCACCGAACCCCTCCAAAATCGAAATATTCAATTAAATTGGAAGTGCTAAAAAAGCAATTCTCGACCAAACTTTAAATTCTGAAAAACATTAAAATACACTAAAATCTCAATATATTTCCACCATGATTGTGGAGTTAACCTAATTTTTTTCTTTTCACCATGTATGTAACAAAAAAGACAAACCTTCAATGTAAATTTGAACCATAGAATTTGGTTGGATGAAGTTCGTTTTATTTTGACATCGAACGTGTAATTGCAATCTTTCTCCTCGCTTCATGAAAATCCTGTACGATGCTTGTAACAGATAGGTATTAGCTCCTGTTGGTTGAGGTGACGTCATTGAGAATTTTTTGATCACGTTGCCAGCAACTGCAATATACATTTCCCTACAAGAGCAAAGAATTTTCATAGGAAAGGATAAAAAGTTAAAAAACTAAGGGTTTTCCCAATTGGAAAAATTCAAAAAATTTCCAGCACAAAAAAGTAAACATTAACATATTATATTTGAAAAAGAATGAAAGAAATTCGATACTTAGAAGTCAGCTAAATTGACAAATGCATAAAAACTTTTAGACCACTCCGTTCCTATTAGGACTTGATGAATTGCTCTAAATAGCTTGATTTTAGTATACAAATATCTTATTTTGGCGGTTTTTTAAAGGTTAAATTTCCGATTCCCCCGGACAATTAGGTACCCGTTTATTCTATTTTGAGAAAATTTCGGACCCACCACTATTCGGGACCTTATACGGATAGAGGGCTTTAGAGTTTCATTATTAGACTATGATTTTCTTAAACTTCATTTACTTACTCAAGTTTTTTTAGATTGCGAGTCTTGACAAAGATATTGGCATTGATTACAACTGTCTGTGAGATGTTTGCAATATGAAGGCTGTCACAGTGTGTTCCATCTGAACATCTCCAGCCTGAGAGAATGCTAACTTTATTTGAATTATGGCATATTTCATGGACTTTGTCAATTCGTATTGTGTTTAACTGTTTCAGATTCAACGCGTAGAGTTTCCGTCGTTGTAATTCAACGTCATCGACTTGAGGTGAGTATTTGATTTGTTGACCTTTTTGTAAATTGACCAAAATCTTGATACGGATATGCTTTTTTTCTTGGTACGAAAAGATGAATAGTTTTGGAGAAGTTGATGTATCTCTTTTTGTTATTGTTCTGCTGTTCTGGTGATTTTTCTCAACGGAAAATTCGAAATGGATTCTCTTATTTTGAGAGCGTTCCAATGTTACCAGATATTCATATAATCCACCAGCTTCTATATCTTGTATATCTAAAATTAAATGAGAAATCCTTTTCTAAAGTGCACTCAAACAATTAGGGTAGGGAATGTTAGTAGAATACACAGGCCTTTATAAAAAAGGTAGCATCATCTGAGCATCAAGCAGACAATCATCAAAAACCTTTTTGGAATAATGCCACCAAAAAGGTCATGGTCCGACTGTGGATCAAAACCCCGATCTTGCGCATAGTAGGCAGATGCTTTGACCGCTCTCATGCTACGGTAATATCCAAGACGTAAAAATCATCATACCTTTACCATAATCAGTGTCATCCGTTACCAAACTTTTGGAAAGAAATAGATCAGAGGTTGGTGGAATTTTCAGTGGATTCTCTTTTAACACCAGTAAAGTAATGGTCGTTTGTCTAGTCGCAGTGAAAGAAGAGGATCGGTCAGTTTCGACCAAAACTTTAATGGAATCCTCAACATGAGCTACTACGACCCCTGTCATGTGTAACGAAACAAACTCGTTGCACTTTAATTCCTCTCTGTAGCCTTGTATGGTCGTTTCAGTTTTTCTGAGAAGAATTTTAGCTTTCAATCTGTGACGTTGATGATTCTGGCATTTTAAATGTCCTTCTAAAGTCACCATCAGAAGAGCTGTGGATGATTTCTCTGCTTTTAAATAGTTGACTACAGTGAAATACTTCCCATTCGAATGTTTGCGTTTTGGTGCGACGAAATTTAAGACGGATTGAACGCCTGCTCGCGTGTCCACGCGGAGATGTTTGAATCTTGCTTTGCCTTCTTCGTTATTCGGTAACATTAAGCGTGCAGTTTGTAACGTCTCGATAATATAGCTCCCTCCTTTGAGATTTATGACTTCCATTTTAATTTCAGACCCCTTTCGAGCGTAGAAACCTTCGGTTAAAGTAAAACTGACTCGCGTTTGATTTTCATTTAGTTGTCTTTGGAACTTCTTAATAGGTTTCCAGAGTCTTCCGAGTTTGAAATCGAATTTTACACGGATGTGAGAATCCGAGACATTACCGAGAATCAAATTCAAAGTTAGAAGATAGAAATTATCGCCATCGTTGAATTTAAAAACAGGGTTAACCTCTGCGCGTGTACTTTTATCCTTGGTCATTCTGGTCTGTAAAGTTTTCGTCGTCTCATCTTGTGAACGAAGAAATGTGATTTGAAAGAAAGATTCCTTGACGATTACGTCATTTAAAGGCGTGGACGCACTGACCATCAACTGTTGCCCTTCTTTTAATCGCATAATCGAAGCAACAAAACATTGGTCAGTTTGGCCAGTGATACATTTACTCAATGTGTTCCATTTCATTCGATTTTCATCCAACCTTGACATTACAATGAATTCTATATCTTCTTTAATATTTTGCAAGTAAAGGTTCAAAGATACGTGATAAGTACCCTCGTGTTGAATTGTTATAATATTTCTCACAGCTTTCGTTACCATATTGAAATTGGATGTTGCTTCCATTGTCAAAGCAACAGGATACAGGCTGCCATTATGGATCTTTTCATCAGAAATAGGTACAACAGCATAAGTAGATGAATGCGTCTGAAAGCTCAGTTCTGAAATATAAATGCTCGTCTGATCACCCACGATTTCGATTGGATTTGGTGATTTATTATGGATAATAATTGAAATATCTTGACTGTCTTGGATGTAAAATACACCTGCTAGTGTTGCCCAAAGACTCCCTTCATTTTGCCTAGATAACGAATATTTGTTCGTTCTTTCATCAATACAAAGCTCAACATCAACAAGGTCTGTAGGCGCATCCATGGATTTCATTTTCACTTGAACATAGACAAAATACAATGAAGATTTTCTTAACTGAAACATGGCACGGTTCTTAAGAAATGCCGTATGGTTGTGAAAAGTTCGCCAATGCTTTAAAGTTTGTTTACTTTCACTTTCGATTTCGTTGTTTTTCTCGATGATTGCTTTTTGAGATTTATCATCATGAGACGAATAGGAGGCCTGGTAACCATAAATTGTTTCAGTGCGCATGACAGAGTAAACAGAACGCTTATCGATAATGGCTTTACAATCGAATGTTTTAACCGACAACAAGATATTTCTCTTTTCGTTAATTCGATGGATCCCGCTATACGTCATGGTCACAATTTCACTTAAATCCTCAAAATACTCCTCCTTAATGACGTCACGTACGTCATCATTGCGTAATGATAGCATCACTTTACCATAAACATTACGTAATGTTAATTGCACAGTAATGACGTAATAAGCGCTTTCTAGTGCAGTGTATTGACCAGTGGCAGCAGAGAACCCATAGCTAGTTTCAAACATAACATTCCAGTTGACAAGCACTTGTTCGTAATCTTGGCTTTTGACTGTTTGTATTTCATTTGGGTTGGCAATAAAGCCTAACGTGTACGCGAAATTGGAAATGAAATGTATCGAGATTACAGTTTTCTGGCTGATTGTGTTTGAATGGGAACAATTTACATCAACTGTAAAAGTTTGGTTTTCATTTAAAAGTAGAATTTGATTCAAATGCAAGACATTGATTCTCGATGTTGATTTACCAATTGATGTGTAGCTTTCCTTTTGATTTGTATGAATTCGTATAGCGAAGTCTTTGGACGTCGCTTGCTCTAGATGCACGTAAAGAGATGCAAAATAAACTCCTGAACGTTTCACAAAGAAAGTTGTGCCATCCATTTCAAAATCGGACATAAAAAGTCCTTTCTTGTATTGCCCACTCTCCCAGTGACTTAAAGAAACCCATTGATTAGAAGTGGTAAGGTCTTGTTGTGAATCCATTTGGATGTGACCTCCACTCACTGGTAATGTAGAAGCTCCTGAAGGTATAAAAGAAGATGATTGTAACGTCGGTGAATATATTTTGAACAATGACTCCTAGTGGAGTCCAGTGAGCTGAGGTTGATGGCTGTATTTTCCCCTAAGGCTCTTAAAGGAGTTATCACTGTGATAATCTGCCCTGAACCAAACCTATCAAACTTCTAGTGTTTTGAGAAGATTGGGACCGACTTTAACCTAGTCAAATATTCAGTTAGATCTCAGTTGACACAGAACGTTAAAAGGACATTAGCTGGCTGTTAGATTAATTTAAAGGAGCTTCAGACTTTAAAAAACTATTTTA
The DNA here is from genome assembly GCF_902728285.1 of Clytia hemisphaerica. Lineage (NCBI taxonomy): Eukaryota > Metazoa > Cnidaria > Hydrozoa > Leptothecata > Clytiidae > Clytia > Clytia hemisphaerica. Next base: position 1,152,428 of record NW_027103890.1, read on the forward strand.
GGAGACCGACCTTTGGGATCCCTAGCATCTTTTACGGGAGAGCGGTATGGAGTTGAAATTACTAGACTGAATCTCAAGCCTAATTCGTAGATTCCCCTCTCAAAAAAAAACTCAAAACTACACCTATTTTCAATCTGATATCGTGAAGATGCTTCGACCACGAAATATCACGGATCCTAATGGTTAGTCTCCTATTTGAAATCTACTTACCTTTGAACAATATGCATAAAGTGAAGTATAACAAAATCCATCTGCATGCTTCTTTGTCAAATTTGAAGGGGTGTGCTCCCATTTTGAGTGAGGTAGTGTGATCAGGCGAGGTAAATCATCTTTTAGCTTCTACTGTACTAGTTTCCAGGCTTTTTCTAGAAATAACCAAAGATTTGTACTAGTAATAACATGGTTTAGAGGGTGATTTTGGATTAATAACCCCGAGGTTCATTGAAAACATTTCAAAATAGCCCGAACGAGCCCGAACGTAGTGAGAATCGCCCGAGAATACCATGTTATTTCGCGTTAATTATATGGTCAAAAAAAGAATTGAAGAACACTCAATTGCTATTCTTTTCGAAACTATAAAAAAACATTCGACTGACACTCTTATTTTGATTGGCTTAAAAATTTCGTACGATATTTTGTTGACCAATCAAAATATCGCACGATACTTTTCTTTCAACCAATAGAAATTTTTGTTTACATCAGGGCGATTACAAAAAAGCGGGGCTATTACGGATTTATCGCCCCGCTCGTCCTTTACAAATCTAAGCTAAATGTAATCAACCATATAATTATGGCGTCAATATATCTATCCCAGGATTCAAGATGCTGTTGTTACCAGAGATTTGCATTCACTTATACCCCTTGTAGTGAGCGATGAAGCAGAGCTTGTTCCTCAACAGAGTCTAAGCGCATAGGCGTCAATAAAGAGGAGAGGATACAGAAAAGTCTTCGTCTCTCAAATAACACACAATTCAACTTTGACCAAAAGAATCAAGACTTATAAAAATACTGTTGATCCTTTTAAACTGACTCCAGTGAAAAAAGTAAAAGGATCCTAAAAGCAAATTCAATCTAATTTGGTTGTCTCGATAAAAAAGCACATGAAATATTCATGTTTGCCTTATAATAGCAATTTTTTTTCATGATAATCAAACCAAAAATGAACTCAATTAAAACCATTTTTCCAGTTTTATCTGGAAAAGAGGGCTTAGAATACTGTTATTTTCACTCTTTTATATAAAGTGAGTTATGTATCACATCGAACAAAATCTTATAAATTTGCGATGAATATTAACGTATTCCACGCCCCGTTATTAAAAATGGGAGTGACTTTTTTCTTCTAATTCCCAAAAAATGTCAACAATTGAAGTATTAAAGGGAGTTCACCAAGATGACACACGGCGTTTGTTCTACGTCCATCTAACATCCATGCATGCAAATAACTTTCTGTGAACATTGAAACAAGCTAAGCCTTAGTCTATTCCAATTCTAACTAGGCTTCACGCATCCCCTCTGATATGTTTTCATATAGGGGATACGTCTCGTGTGTAAAATTCCCGCCGGAGAATTACCCCTAACACGCGATCTTTTATGACTCACTGTGCCGAGAAAAAAGCCATTGTCGTTTTTTACTGGCAAGCTGACTCTAGAAAACTAGAATACCTTCGCAACCCGATGCGCTTGCGTCGCCAGAGGTCATTGGAAATAATAGCTTCAAAATCTTCAAAATAAGAATGCGAAAAACTGCACGCAAAAAACATGCAAAAACGCTCCAGTCATCTAAAAATACAATCACCACTAAGCATGCTTTGCAATGCTGGACAAAAGGTTGTAGACTTCTGCAATATTTGCAAAATACTTCAATATCGATCAAAAACAAGTTGCCAAGAGGCTCTGGGTGCTTTCCAAACCCATCCAAAGCTGTCTTTGAAAGTCACCCGCTGCAGTCTAACTACAAGGGCAAACCACAAGGGCTTGATTAACTGGCTTACACCAGTATCAAAACGCTGATTTTTTGCTTGTGGTTCCCTCAAAAGCAATTCAAAAGCAATGCAACGACTTCAAAAGTGTTTTTCTTAACTTCCATCCCCTTTCAGACACATTGAAGAGTCTTCTTGCTCTATTTCTCATCATTTTTCGCAGAAATTTCATTTGTCTATAACCTTTTGTCCAGCATTGTGGCTTCCTTTTGTGTAAAAATAATTATTCGGGTTTACCTAATTTACAATCGCTATAGCGATCCTGATATCTGCAGAGAAAGAAACTTCATTGCTTTATTTGCGAGAAGTGTTTTCATCCAGCTCCATCCAGAAAATTCAAAACTCCAGAAAATATATTCTTGAAAAAAAAATCTCATTTCACACTTGAAATCACACGATTTGTTCCGAAAACAACTTTATCTTCAATTTATATTGAAAACTTTCAAAATCTTTTTCACACCCTCAGTCCTTAAATTTCCAACAAATTTTGAAATTATGAGAAAACATTCATTTCGAAAGTTTATCTTTAATAGTAAACACTCAGAGTGCCGATATATAGAGTCAACTCACTCTGTAACTCGACCTTCATTATTTGAATGTTTCTGTGATTCGAAAAAAAATATTGGTGAGAGATGAGGAGTATTTGCAAAGCTTAACCGTGCTTTTCCAAAAACTGGGTGGAAAACTTAGCGTGACGTCATAATGATGTGATCAATTTTTCATTTATCTTGAATGTATGAATATTTTTTGAAAATTATGCAGAAAAAAGATATTAATATTAAAATTGATGAATTTTCTTGACTTCCAAATTTAAACAAATGATACAGCGTTTTTTCAGTAGCAACGCTTGAATACAGTTTTGAAGTAGTGAATATACTCTTCCCCAAGGGTGTTTTGTAAACCCCTATCTCTATTCAAACTGGGAAGAATATGAACCAACGAAGGAGAGTTTTAAGTTCGATTGAAATGAAAACGAAAGTTTTTTGCCCCATAACGACAAAATATTGGGAGAAAATTACAAATAATTTTGTTATCTGGTGTGACTTTGTCTGGCTGTGATAAATCTATATATTTTCTGGTCAAAAACTTTAAATAGAAGCCACAATGAAGTGGTCAGTGGTAATTTGTTGGGTCTGTTTGTTGATATTACGTCAAATTGACCCTGTGTCAGGTAAGGAAATAGATTTCTTGTCAATTTGAACTGCTGTTGCTATTCAAATTCCAGTTTTGCTGCTCCTTGCCGATTCGCTTAGAAATACGGCAATTACATAGATAGGGAGTAGTTTTAATGAAAGTAAATCAAATGAAAGAAATCTAAAATGCACTTTTAAGGTAAAAGCAATTGTTCACCTCCTTTTCTCACACCCCTGTCTCTTTCCCCTAGCCATTAAATCAATAAAAGCTGTCAGTAACACCGAGATTTTTTCTTCTGCTTGTATGAGGGAAACGACTTTAGGCCCATCTAACTCAGTGTAACTCCGTAGTTTCTCTTATACAATAACTCAAATAATCGACCCCCATCCCCAAAAACGAGTGGAAACCCTTGAAACAACTAGTAACCACACACAAACTTAGTTAAGTAAAACAAGAAAAACATTAGCCCGAAGATTTTTCGCACGAAAACCACAGGCTCCATTTAAGCCTTGAATTCTATTACAGCGAAAATATATTTCTTCTTTTTTTTCATTCCCTTCAAAAAGAAACATATGTTTTAGCAATTTAACAAGCAAAATTTTTTTATCCTCATCTTGTTCTGTGGTTTCTTTCAATCCTTTTAATCTTCAAATCACATACCCTGAGGTTTCTTAATGGATGGGTGGACGGTGAATTTCATAGACCTAAAGACTATGCTGCTTGCACTCCCAAAGATGCATTTTTTAGTAACCGCCACCTTTTCAATACTTAGACATTGATGATTCGAATCGAGAACAATGTTGATTTTCCCGGATTGAATCCTTCAAAAGAATATTTTTCATCAAGCTAAGTGAAGGATTCAGATAGTGGAGAATCTTGCTACAAAATTTTCCAACCTGGTATCGAAGTTTTAGTTTTCAAAAATTCGTAACACTCGATCGATCATTCCAAGTAGAGACCAATCCAACTAAAAGAAAATCAACCGAAACTGGAAATCATTCTACAAGGGCAAATATACAGAAGACATTACGTAATTTAAACAAGAAAACCACACATAATCAAAAGGTCCAAGAAAAGCTATGTGAAATCATATGTATGTTCATTAAAAAGGCTAAAGTAGAAAAAAAGGGAAAAAAAGCAAAATGAAAGTCTTCAACAGATCAACTTGATTTGATTGTTAAGACTGCGAACGAAATTCATTTGAAAAGATCTTAATCCGTTGGTTGATGGAAAAACAGATGGAATTCAGTAAACCAACGACTTTCCCTACATATTCTTCGTATAGGTCAGCTTTCTAACGGAAACACCCAAAAAAGCCGGGATTTAACCCCCACCCTCTCTGTTACTAAAAATAGAAACTCGGTGATCAAAATCCAGCTGTTTTCGGGTGGTTCCGCTAGGAAATATGACGTCGTCTTGTCTTGTGCATATCAAGAATTGAAGGGAGGAAGCATAAGGGGTCACCAACAACGTTACACGGTCGCATTTTCACCGTCATCACTGACAGAAAACTTTCTAAACACTTGGCAGACGGGTTTTGACACCGAAATACCGACAGAAAAAGGGCTACATAACCCCGTATGACACCGACAAACCCGTGCGCTCCCTGAAGGTATGCTGTTCTTGTAGACGTCCATCATTTTAGGGATATGAGCAGCCTAGGGAAGGTGAGAACATTGACGGGTGAGGGGCGGGGGCGTACACCGAGAGTTCCAAAATCTACCCTATCAGACAAATATTTGACGATATCCAGACCCATGCAGATAAAACTTAAACCCGATGACAGGTGAAAATTTGAGTCGTCCCTCTCAAATATAATGCTGAAAATGACTCATTATATATGGTATACATTTTTGGCACGTCCCCTGGGTGATATCATTCTACCTGAATGATCTCCTGTGTACCAACACAATGCCAACCACAATAAACACTTTCAATATCTCCTATCAACCCTTCTTGCGTAAATTCGAGATGGCCTAAAAGCCTGTAAAATTACGGTCGTCTAAAGCGATCTCCCAGACTGAAAAAACCTTATTTTGCTGTCTCCTGGCAAATGAACATTGTATTCCAAAAATTACAAGTAAACCCGTCTAACCATATTGTATATTGTGAGTAGTAGAAAAAAAAGAAGAATAAAAAACCCTGAAGGAAAACAAGGAAGGAAAAAAGGTGCGAAAATAACCCAGTTAGGGTCCTTAATTAATAATTAAGCACCATTTTGTGGTTTATATATCGTGCATATTAATTCAATTAATTGGAACCCAAAACCGGTTGTTATGTTGAGAGAGATCCAAAATTCCTTCTTGAAAGAAACCTCTATACTTTTTTCAAAAATTGAACTCGACCGTTCTTCGCACTTTCTATGACCCTATCTAAAGCCACAAAGAGCCTAAACTGACTCATTATTCTGTATAGGACTGAAGTTTATAAAAGCAAACGCTAAGGTATATTTGAGGGTTGCAACAAGACGATTCTTTTCTTCTACGTGTTAGATGTACGAGTTACGAGTTTGACTAAAGTAGAATCCTTAGATAAGTGGCGAGAGAGATTTCAAATCAAAACATTTTAAAATATAAATGAACATATAAAAGATTACATACTGAGCTTATTCGAGAAATCAAGAATTTCTTCTCTCTTTGATTTTTACTTTTCATTTCTGGGTCACGAATTATTCCTTTGAGACTACAAGTTTCTTATCTTCCCATCTTACTTACAGCCCATACCTTCTCCTTCCTCTTCAGAGACCTCCTGAGTAATACGTTTCCTACACTGACCTTTATAAATCCTGGACTAAGCTAAATCCGCCATCTTTGATCAGAGTATATTGAAAATGGGACTCACCAAGAAGCTACCGAAATACTAAAACTTTGCCTAACGCTCTGCACTACATCGGGAAAAGATAGTAGAGCTAGCAGTCTCGATGCATTTACACCGCTATTGAGTAGTGATATTACAAAGGTACTACTACAAAAATAAACTTCGATTAAAAACTTTTGCTTTGTCGGGATTGATACTGCTTCCAGGGTTTATAAAAAGCTAAGTGTTTACACAGAACAAAACAACGGCCCAAACTGTGGGGAGAAACCTGAACTGGGTGTTATAAATACTGGATCGTTGTAACAATAAGATTCGAGGTTACAAGGGAACGTTTTAGCCTTTAAAAGAAGCTACTTACCCATTTCCACCTTAACACCACACGAGATTTTCTTTTAGTTTACCGGAGGGTCCGTGACTCCCGAAAAGTTTGTAATTGTAAGTAAATACAATTACATATTTGTAGCGCATCTGAGTGCAAGTCCTTTTAGAGCAAAAGTTGAACGGTCTACTGCATAGAGAGTATTTACACACTTCTCATAATCAATATAACAAGGACCGTGCATATCTCGGTCAGTAAAATTGCCTTTTCCACCTTGATGTAGATTGGAAAAAGAATCTCTCAAAACGTAAAACTCAAAGAGCAACAAATTTCGCTTTTAGTGTGCACTATTTTGCTACCATGTGAAAACCATGCCAGCTTAATTCGACTAATTCCCTTGAGAATGGTTTCCACATGAAAACAAGAAAACGTGCAAACTAAAAGCGAATGGGCTTTAAAGCTTTGAATTGATCTCATTCAGAAAGTTCTTTCAGACAAAATAATTTCCCATTCTCTCATTTTAGCTTCGTATCCGGAGCATGGATTTAGTGGAGCAACAGGCGTGGATCAGAACTCTGAAGTGTTAAACGAGTGGTATACTATCAAGGGGTGGCAAGCTTTTTCTTCACAACCTGGCCAATACAACCAACGTAAGCATTATTAACTTCTTTATTTGATCGAGATGTTTAGATTTTTTCAACCCCTCAAAGGACATACATCACTTAACGTATCTCCTACCATTTGCTGACACAGCACTTTTAAACAAAAGAAAGAAAGAAGCTCAGCAATATTATGAGAAATGATCGAGGGTAAGTGTAGAGAAAGAGTGGCGCTCTCTCCTGCATTAGGTAGATAGCTATAAAAAAAAAGCCTTCGGATTGCCTTCAACTGCTGTCGCAGACTAACGTGCTTAGAAAGCAAAAAAATTTTGATATCGGTTCTATATCTCCTTCTAAACTTGAAAGAAAAAAGATGTATTTACACTTTCTTAATCTGTGTTATTTAGACAGCAGTTTGGATCCTTTACGGAGCACGCTAACCATTGGGAAGACTGGAATCTATTTCGTATCATTCATGATTAATATGAAGTATATATCAAACAGACATACCACTGTAAAAGTTGTTGTCAATTCACACGCAGGAGAAAACGCTTTAGTAGCAGAAAGCCAATCTTTTAATGAAGACACGCTAGAAGCGGGTGGTTTTCTACAGCTTTTCGTTGGAGATTACATCAACATACAAGTCTTATCTAATGGTAGAATCGATGTCTTTGAAGGAAGTTATCTGCATGTCCGATATCATGATGACGTCTCCACCATCCCTGGATGCCTATTCAGTCTCTCAGATCCAATGTCTGTTTACAAGGTCGAGGATCAATCGATCGGTCCCTGGTCAAATAGATATTCAGGCCAATTCACCAGTGCATCTAACTTTCGTGAAGGAATCTCGCATATCCAGATTCCAAACGATGGAGTATACCTACTTACTATTAATCTTATTGTTACTTCAACCAGAGATGCATTCTTTCAGCTTCAAATCATGGCTGATAATGAACCAATCACAGACCATCCGTACATCAACAAAGCCAATGAAATCAACACATACTCCATCACTGATATGCTACATCTCAAGACAACAGCTGTTGTCAAATTCCACGCCACTACAGACGAGGACATCCAAATCCTCGGCAATACCACATTCTCAATCCTCCTCATTAAACCAGCGGCAGCCAACGGCAACGGATATCGCGCTGATCTCAACAACAATGCACAATACATATTAAGTGACGTCAAAGCTGGCGAATACAGCATCCTACAAAAATGGAACTATACAGGATACCAGAACCATAGATATGATTATCTGGATCATGCAACTCTTGTTGACGACCGGAGTTTCAGTATCGAAGGAGTCGATGGTCACGGTGTCTACTATATCTCGGCAAACATCATCTTGAAAGTTGAAGCTGAATCTGCAGAACCAGTCATCACCTTGGTGTTTTACAAAGGTGAATTACCATTCTTCAAAAGCAAATCAACGAAGATCTGTAACGATGAGTGTTACTTTACCATCAATATGATCGCGATATTCCTATTGGATAAAACAACACCACTATCAGTCGCAATCACCGGTATTAATGCCACGAGCATCCATATCAGAAGTGATTCAACATTCAGTGCTATTCAATCACCTACTGTTCATCCAGGCTTTCATGCTGGATTAGAAGATCTACTGAAATTCGAAACCAAAGAAAAAACACGTCTCTTCCCTTGGGAATCACATGGTGAAGGAGGTCTTTACCATTTCACAAATTCTTTCAATACTACTGGTGGCGTATTCACTGTCCAGAGAGCGGGAGTTTACCTGGTTACTGCCAATACTATTCTCTCAGACTGCAGTGAGCAGAGGGTCACCATTCATATTGTCAGAGATGGTGATAAACTTCATACTAGAGGTTTATACGCAAAAGATACATATCCATCAAACCGGATCACCCTAAATAGTGGAGGTGTTCTGCATCTCCAGAGAGATCAAACATTATCTCTGTATGTCCAGGCTGATGATGAAGATTGGAGTGTCCAGGCTGGTGGGTTAAATGTGGCATACATTAGCTCCAAATCTGTTTACATTCAATCCATCATCAATTCAGATCAATCATTTGCCAAAGTTGAAGATTCGAAAAAGAGAGCTGTTCAAGGATGGAGAGTTGAATCTGCACAAGGGATGGAGCTAGACACATACGGTATGGTTGAAACACCTTTTGATGGAGTATACTACACAATAGCAACAATCATCATGGACGATGCTGTTCAACCAAGTACTACATCATTCTATAAAGCACAATTGAAACTGAACGATCAATATGTTGGTGGGTTATACTCCAAACGAAAGATCGGATTAAAAAGTATTCCGTCGTCACGTTCTTCGTACACACTCTTCTTCTCGGGAACGTTTCGTGCCAATAAAGGTAAAGAAACTTCGTTTAATGCACGAGTTTCAACCATTAGTTCTTTGCTTCGGTTCCGTGTAATTTACACGAAAAAATAATGAGTAAACAAACCCTGATTGGTTGAAAAATTGCGCTCATTAGCATATTACTGTTGCTTACACGAAATCAAAACAGAGCGCTTATTAGAGACCCGTTTTCTTTTCGCTCTTACGGAAAATGCTCCAGTGTTTCTTAAACAAATTATAGACCATTATACGTTTTTGAGTGGATCGTAAATATCTCTTAATTTTTTTTAAACTAAAAAACTCCAAATTCCAAAAGTAAGTATCTAAAGTCAAAATCAGAAATCGATACGTTCTTAGACAAAAATGGTAATGTTTTTTCTTTTTGATTCTTCCCACATAGGTGATAAAATGTTTATTGAGATCGAAACAGGTGAAGATACAGCATTTCGATTGGTTCAATCAAGTAGTTGGTCGATTGTTTATCTACCCGTTCACCACCATACCAATCAACTGTCAGGTGGCTTGGCGACGCTTGATCAAGACGCATTCTTCAAAGCCAATGGGTTACTATGGCGACCGGTTGCATTCAGTTTCGGCGGCGCTAATACTGGCTCGTTTGCGTACACCGATAAAGTGTATTTTTCCTCTGGTAAAGTTAGTATCTATAATGATGGTATTTTCATCATCTCAGCCAACGTTGAGATTGAATATACCAAGGAACAAAGCATTTTAATGCAGCTAGGATTATTCATCAATGAAAATACATCACCAAATAACGGATTGAACGTCCAACAAAAATCTTTCTTTAAAGTAGAAACAATGCATCTATCTGGATCCATTTTCTTAAAGAAAGGTGATGTAGTGGACATTAGATTCACATCAGCGGATATCGCCGACACCAAAATCATTGCACCCAGCGGCTTCTCCATTCTCATGATACCAGAAGAATCCCAGAAAGCGTCTTTCACCGCAAACACAAAGGTATCAAATTTTTTCAAGGTTGACAGAAAAGAGGTTGTCTCTTAAGTATCTGCAAGCTTAACCTAACGAAGAGGGGTTTTCTGATTCAGCGCTCCGTCTTTTGACTTCTCTTAGAATTCGGTTTCAAAAGTTCGATTTCAATAAAAATTACAAACCCTGACAAGTCAATTATTTGAAATTTCAAATTCTTAGCATATTTGCGTATGTAAAAAGATCCCCCAACAAGATCTTTTTGCGTGATGTCGTGATTTCAAATTCTTTGGCAAATATCTTAACCTTGTGTAGAGAGTTTGGCGTGATGGCTTGATGAGGCGCACGCTGGTAGGTATTTGTAAAGCAATTTCGTTTTCTCCCAAACAGGCTCCCTCGACAGTTCATCACGACGGGGGACGGATAAACGGGACTGAATTCTCCCGTCTTCTTCGTTCAAACGCCTACGAAACGAGAAGTAGCGGGAAGCTCACAATCCCAAACAATGGGTTCTATATGTTAGCGATCAATGCTATGGTTGATGGAACATCAAACACAGATATCACAGGAGCTGAAATCTCAATAGAAGTTGATGAAAGCGCCCGTGAGACATTCCGATTCGATATTAGGTACATGTTTTTTTTAATAAGAACAAACTATATACTCCAACAATGATTTTATTCAAAGTAGAGACGAATAAAAAATCTTGCATAAGCTTGCCTAAATTTCTTATGCCAATCAATGGACATGGTCGACCAAAATATAGCGTCCACTTCCAAAAAATTCTCTTTATATTACAATCGTTTTATTTCAGCGATTCACCAACTTCAACATCGGTCCAAACGTTGCAAGAATTCAAACTGAACGACAATGTAGAGTTCAAAGTGACACCTATTTATGATACCTCAAAATATCAAACTTTATTCAATCAATATCAACTCGACCTAGTCAACGCAACAGAAAACGACACTTTCATAAATCCAATGTCCGTATTAAACGTGACTCTATTAGAGGCGACAATTTCGTGTATCTACGCACCGACGTTCTCGACTTTCAAAGGATGGTATGCTTTTCTCAACCAAGACGTCGTCCTTCCTGGTATTGATCAATATAATTCCTTAACTCTATGGAACGTACCTACCGACCAATTCGCGTCTGGCTCTGGTAAAGTATCAGTGAATGCTGATGGAGTATATTTGCTGATGTCAGCGTTAATCATCGAAAATGTTGGTACTAAGACGTTTCATGTTAGCATTCTGAAGAATTCTGAAGAGCTACTTTGTCATTTGGAATTAACATGTTATACCACAAGCTGCAATCACGATTTGGATTTCATCTGCCTGGCTAAATTATCAATGGGAGATACATTAGATCTCTACTTTCAAACGAAATCCGAAGAAACAACAATTAAGCGCAATTCGGACAGGAAGGTTAATTATTTCGGACAAGGGATTAGCAGTACCTCAGTTGCACCACAACAATCTTACGAATTCGTTTTACCACCTCATTGGGTCGAAATGAAGAGCTGGACAACCCACAACACAACGTTCCCTAAACTTTTCATGGACCAATTTTCAACATATAAGAATCAATTGATCGTAGAGCAATCAGGTTCATTCAGTCTTCATCTAAACTTGTTGCTGGAAATCAAAGATTGTTCTGCATTGTGTCATAACAGGTAAGACACAGACACAGTAGGGTTCTTTCAGTCAGTGAGGATAAAAATAACGGACTGAAACTCGATGGGGATTGATAATTTCATATGTTTTGTGGCTGGGGATGTCAATTCTTTTGTTTTTAAGTCAGATAATTCAGTGGGGATGGGAAAAATAGCATAATATCTTGCAGTAAGGATTGGTTTATTTGATTATTTTCAATGGGAACAAAAATTGGAGGGTAATTTTCCACTGGGGACGATATTTTGGCCAATTTTCCAGTGGAGAGGGGTCCCAGTGGGTCTATGAGAAGGGAGTATGGTAAAGTAATACAGCTAGGTAGCACATGACATTTTATCACAAGTTCAAATAATATTGTTTTCATTTTCACGTGATCTTGCAATACCATTTTTGAGAAGCCCTTTCACTATTTTTAAAAGACGTTTTCTTACAAAAACGAGGCTCAAAATGACAAAACTCAGTCTGGAATGATTGAATTGTACGCAATTTTTTAGACTCTAATTTTATACTTCCGACAACCTGGGATAGCCTAATTTGAAAATTGCTCTTCTTGTTTTATGCCCTTGCGATGAAATAATTCTAAGGTTACCCCAAAGCATGGGTCTTTTTAGGCCCGAAAAACAGTTAATTTTCGCCGGTTCACGGCAAGAAAAAAATTCGATTCGCCGGTCCAAAAGTTCGGTTCGCCGTCATATCACACTAATCAAAACACGGGACTTGTTAAGAATTCTCCAGCCTAGAATCTAGAATTCGCCGGTCTTAATTTTTATTCACCAGCTCAAAAACAAAACAAACCCCCAGCCAAAGCCTAAACATTTTTAGGATCCATACTCAAGTCACAATCTAATGTTTGTTACTTACTTTCTTAGTTCCATGGAAGTTGCTGTCTTCGTGAACGACCAACTCGTCACCAGCCTCTATAGACTCACCTATCTCCGACACTTTCAATATAAGACGACAATGACCATATTTGGTGGTGTTCGGTTACAGAAATGGGATCGTTTGGTACTGAAAATGAAATCGACAAATAATCAACTTATTGTGGTTTCAGAGAAGACAACTTTGGGAATCGTTTTGACAGGTTGGTTTGATGAATCAGAAACAGACATTTATTTTCGAGACTGATCAATAACTTAGCCAACTATCCATCATATAAAAACCACTATCAAAAAGGCTTAGGTCAAATTTATTAAATTTTTACCTTTTATCTCAGAGTCTAGTTCTTCTAAAGGGCAATCCAATTCTAACCATTTTATCAAGTCTTTAAAGAAAGAATAAGAAATCAAGTATTAATATAAAGCGCAAAGGAATCTCCGAAGCACCATCTTGTGAACGAAATTTTCCCTTTCACATTGAAAAAAAATCACAAAAAAACTCACATTTTAAATCTAAAATCCATCATGAGAGTAGCTGTAAAGCTAACCGATACATCAAAAAGTTGAAAAAAAACTATTGCGACGCATTTTTTTTACGACAGATTTGTTTTTGAGCGTTACTTGTTACAAAATTTAGCTTTACATTCAACATCAGTATCAACTCAATCATGCACTGCTTTTGTTCTGTGCGAGTTTAAAAACTTATTTTCAAGCTAAATTAGCTAATTTTATAGCTATCTTGATAAAATTGTATGTAACAATTTTATGCTCAAAACCTTGATGACCATTAGCTAGTCCATCCTATCAAGGTCACAGAACAAGGAATAAAAAGGAATAAAAAATATTGAAAGTTTGTCCCAAAATCTACTGCCGAAATTTTTTCCGTAAACAATGCCAGTTTTATTGTCACAACCGGCATATATTCCATATTGTATTTTTTTAGAGCCGGCAATAATTTCGGTGAATGACAAAGGACCTCTCCTCCTGACACCTTTTATGACACCTGCTGTCCATAAAACACATTTGATGGGGATTGGAAAGGAATGGGAATGCCATGCTGTGGCGGACGGCGACGTCATTTACCGTTGGTACAAAGATGACGTGGTATGTAAAATACATTCTTCTCTGGATATAGTATTAAAGCTGTGGACAACGCTTTCAAAATATTTTATTTAGAAATTAGCATATCTAATAATATGTTCTCCAAAACTCCGTTATCAACTTTAATGAAAAGTTCAGGTCCGCAACGGATGAACTTCATATATTGTTCTCAAGCACAAAAAGGTTTAAAACACTGATAACAGACGACAATATATTGCACTAGGCTATGAGGAAAATTTATTGAAACATCTAGCCAAACACCTCTTGGCGGACTTATTTTTCATTAATTCTGACGTTGTGAAACGGAGTTGCTGCTTTTATGTGTAAAAATTAATGACTATAAGAATATAATGGAAAAATTGTACAAACTGGGTTATAACTATATAGCCATTTAACAGAGGAGTTCACGGCTGACGAAGGAGCAGATTCTGCTCTTATTTCGTCCGAAATGGCGGGATTTAGGTCCAGGCACGGAGACGAAAATTAGAGCTATTTTTGTTTCATTGTTAGCTTTACCAAGAAGAACAAGTATTGACGAGTTTCTTGAGGATCAAAGGATATATCAATGATACTGGCATCTATGTTTGTGAGGCTGAGTATCAAGGACTGAAAGTCAAGTCAAATCTCATTGATATAGAAATTTATGGTGAGTTTTCTGACATGAACACTTTCAATTCTTTCTAGAAATCCAGCCCCGTGAGAAAAACATTTGTATGGAGAGCTGTTAAAAAGTTGAAGTTACTAAAAATGTGAAAATAATGATGGAAAAATAACGAGCCACACAAAATTTTGATTTCATACATACTGTATGGAAGCCGGTTGATTTCAAATTTGTATTATGATTTTCATGTCTAGCTTAGATAAAAACAGGATAAGCCTCCTCAATGTATACTTTTCTTTATTTTTGCCTGACAATAAGACTCTTTTCAGACATCTATTATCTCCTCAATAACTTCAATTATCTCCTTAATATTTAGACATTGACGAATGTGACTTGAAGATAGACACATGTTCACTGTTAGCAACTTGTCGAAACACACCTGGTTATTACGAATGTGATTGTAATGATGGATTTGAACGTGACACAGAATCTGGTGAATGCGTCGGTGAGTTTGTTATCTCCCGAATATCTTACCGTCTTTCACTGTAGGGTGTCTTAAAAATAGCAGACAAGCCTTTATATGAAGTGAAATCCTCAAAGCTTTCCTCCGTTTCGGGAAAAGTACCCTGCAATCCTTCAAGAAATATTTGAGACAAATGGGAAATTCCCCAGGAAGTTTTGAAACCACAATCGATTTGTAAGTGCTCTAAAGTAGGTTCGAAGGGTAGAGTTTCAACATTTCTTGAGCACATTTTTGAGATCTTCTATTTTTAGAAATGTTAGCAAATGTTACACAAAAATGTTACCGTCTATCACGACCTTAAGACTCTGAGGATCCAAAAGTTCAAAAATAGTCCAGTAAGGCTCCGAATATAGCCTGGAAGTCTGCCTACCCGTCTCAAATTGAAATATTCGATTAAATTAAAGAGATAGCCCAAAATCGGCTTTTTCGCCCGAACTTTAAATCTCGAAAAACGTCAAAATAACCGGAATTCTCAATATATTTCTTGAAAGATTGTGGCTAGTTGAAAAACGAGCTTTATGTTAACTCGACACAGTATTTTTCGTACCTCTACAAAAGAAAACCTTTACAATATTGAGTCTGTTATTTCGGAAAATAGAATGGAGTCATAGTCCGGGAAGTTGAATCTTAACCCGAAACTAGGGTACTGATACATCAGTAATGAATATATAGCCTTTACATGGGGACTAAAATCTTACCTCTCGAATATTACTCCAATTTAACTTTTGAGAGGTTAAATATCCCTGACCTTGCAAGTATGATGATCAGTTGTAAGCCCATGATCGTATTAATAATCTGCTGGCTCTTCCGTTTCATTTTTTTCACAAACTTGAGGAAACTATTAATGCTTAGACCATGTTCACACGTTACTGTTCCGTTTCGCTCCGGTATGATTTTCGTTACGGATCGAGTGTGTTCATATTGGTTTCGGGACGTATCGGAGCAAGAAAACGGAGCAATTCCGTTCCGATGAAAAAAGTGGAACGAAACCGTTTCGATTTGTCTTGCTTTGTAACGTCTTCTTTTTTGACGTTTCACACTTGTTTCTGAACCGTTTCGTTTCGGAACGGAACGGAACCGTGACGTCTGAGCATGGTCTTAATCAATATAATGTCGGAGAGACTTGACTTTACGAACGCTCTCAACCATTTTTGTTTTATTCAGACACGAACGAATGTTTACTGGAAACACCACCGTGTCCCGCAAACTCGACCTGTACGAACCTGGATGGAAACGAAGGAAAGTACGAATGTAATTGTAAAGATGGATTCAAATCACCACTTGCTGATGGTATCACTTGCCACGGTATGTCTTATGGCTTAATACTATCATTTGAATCTTTTATAGTTTTAATTTTAAAGTGAACTAAATAGAGTCACAAAGCTCTCAAGAAAATCTGCAGAATTCGAGCAAAATTTAAAGAAAGAAAGAAATATCTTACTAACAAGTTTGTTCTTTATTTCTCGATCTCGTTCAAATTAAATTTTGATTCTTAAAAAATGTCAAAGTTAATTGAAACCTATCAGCTCAGTAGGCACGATGTTAATTTGACGTTCATTTAACGTTACATTGATGTCTAACGGACGTTTTTTCAACGTTCAGTAGATTCGACTTAAAAACATAAAAACATAATTCACACACCTCTGACTCACAGCCTTGGTGGAATATTTTTCCAACAGCAGGGATGAAAATATCTATCAAAATCCCATAATAATTATATTGTTCCAAGCTCAAAAAAGTACAACTGAACACTGAATGTCGAATGCCAAATTTCCCAGTGGGGCTGAAATTGTAAGGTATGTTTCCCACCAGGGATGAAATATGACCTACTTTTCCAGTGGTCTTGGGACCCCACCAGCTCTGTGACACAGGGATGTATATACACACCTTCAATTTTCCTTTGTTGCAGATATAAACGAATGTACAGAGTTCAAATATTCACACGGCGCGAATAATGAGATCATTGAAGAGTTTCTTCACGAGTGCCACAAAGAGCATGCTGATTGTATCAACTATAATGGAGCATATAATTGTTCTTGCCATCAAGGATGGAATGGCAATTTCTCGAATGGCGTTAATTGTACAGGTAGGTCCACTAATAGTAACCTTAGAATCTGGTAGCAACCAGATTCCGCCTATATGAAGGCCGAATTTCCGGTATTCCGGTACTCGTCGGAACATTTTTTACCGGTATTTGAGAAACTTTTGGCCGGTACACCGGGATTTTACCAGTTATTCCGGTATTTTTCACCCTCGGAAGCCCCCCTTCCACAGCAAAGTTGCGGGCTTAGCGTTTAAACAAGGTGGTTCAATAGATTCGAAAAAAGAACCCTCATACGCCCGTCTGTCTCCGTTTATCGGGTTCAGTATAAATCTTGTGTGAATAATTTAAAGAATTAAGTTTAAAAAATCCAAAATAAGGGCTTTTCACATCAAACATAAAGCTGTTCAAAATTGAAGAAACATATCTATGGCAAATATTTTGCGGAAAAATATTCTTGACATGTTCTATATTTTTTAGAAACAATCTATTGACTTTTCCCGTTGAATAATTCTTTTTCATCTCTTGCATTTTTATGGACCTTCAAACGGTCCTGATCAAAGGTCAACAGAAAAATAAGTTCCTTGATTACTCAACACTTGTTTCAGATTTGGACGAATGTGCTACAAACACTCATGATTGTGACGTCAATGCGTATTGCACAAACTTGAACGGAAGTTATTTCTGCACGTGTAACCACGGATATCAAGGAAATGGAAAAACTTGCTTAGGTTTGTAAAATATCAACTAAACTCTGACTGGAAGGTCCATATCTTTCCCATTGAGTTTAAAGCGCAAAGGGCTAGAGACGTATTTTCATAATCACGTAGGTTATATGTTCTAGATGAGAGAACGGGCTTCATTTTCCGTCCAAATGAATCCTCTCTACCCCTTCGGGCTCATTGAACATTCCTGCTTATTAAAATATGAGAACTACTTTGTTTGGATAAGAATGCTTTGTATCTAATAACGGACGCCAAAGTTTCCCACTCCAGTAACACAAAACTTTATTCCAGATCATCTTTGGAAAAATTATCCGAATTATCTACCATAAAAGGGTTTGGTGAAAGTTAAAAATGTTCGAAATAGTCTTTTATACTTTACAGCGGTAATCATCTTTTAACTATTCCCGTTGTGAAATCAGTGTGTCCTTATTTTCTCACGTTTACAATCCTTGTCAAAATGGTCACAGGTTTAGAAAAATCAATGCCTATTTTTGGAAAATTTGGGAAAAGTAGATTTGGTTTCAGTCCAATTTTTTCCAAATTTCGTCCCACAGTCCATTTTCGACAGCAGTCGTCGACGTTGCATCGTTTCAACCTCTCAAACTTTTCAATCTCACCACAGATTTTGACGAGTGCGAGACGGACCTATGGCGTTTTAATAACAGCGGGAAATGTGTAGAACATGCAGAGTGTGTCAATGAAATTGGAACATATTCATGCGAGTGTAACCCAGGCTTTATTGGAAATGGAACAACAAACTGTACAGGTTAGCGATAAAAAAACTCAATTTGAAATTATTGCTGGCTTTGTTTTTAAAACTTTTACGGGAATACATACCACCAATACTGTAAATGTTGTTTCAAGTGAATAGTGACTATTCTTCGAGGGTGTTCTGAAAAACTCAATCGTGTCGTTAAGACCATGTTCGGTTTTGTATCACTCCGGTATAATTTCCGTTAAATCGAGAGTGTTCATATTGGTTTCGGAGCAAGAAAACGGAGTAGTTCCGTTCCGATGAAAAAAAAGTGGAGCGAGACTGTTTCGATCCGTTTGCATTGTAATTGTATCTTTTTTGGGTTTCGGAACCGTTTCATTTCGGAACGATACGGAATCGCGTGACGTCTGAGCATGGACTAAGTAGATATTTTGTGTGCTGAAAAAAAAACGTTTGGTAGTATAAATCGCAGACCTCTATAGATATACTTTTTACACAATGACACATAGGATGAGCAGAAGCCTAAACGTTTGATAAAAATATTTTGTGTGCTTCACAAAATATCTTCTTTTATTTGTTATGATTTTTCCTTTCTTACCGGACACTCTCTATCTAAAAACGTGGCTCGTAATGATTATCGCAATAAGAGTGCCACTTTGGAAATGAATCCATGTTCACACACCAAACTCCTTTACGAATAAACCCAAGAGTTGTACAGAGCTCTCGACTAAGGATTAAGGAGGTTGTAAGCTCAACCCTTAACCGGGACATTCCAAGATCATAACCTTTCTAGTACTAATTTAAGGGAGGACTTCAGTTTTTGGAAATATAACTCATTTAACTCCCTGATTATTTTTGCTTATTTTGGATTTCTTTATTTGGGATGGCTAAATGAAAATCCAATGAGAGGGTTTGCTAAGTATGCCTATAGTTAAATCTTTTCATTTTCTCGTTTGAACAGATATTGACGAATGCTTTGACAAACCGTGCAATGCGATTGCAGACTGTATCAACCGCCCTGGAACATTTGAATGTGAATGTCGTTCTGGGTGGAGAGGAGATGGTTACACCTGTACAGGTTTGTTGCTGACAATCTCTAACGCCCCTAGATACCCCGGGCGGTCACCACCCTCAGTGGAACAAAAAGGGACAGGGAGTTTGAAGAAGACTACTTAATCTAGGCCAGTAGAATTCGAGTAGTAAACTGTCACGTTAGTTTCCAACGGGTTCTAAATACTCAGTTCATTTTTTGGCGATTCTGATGTTAAATAACGTCTAGATGTCTTGATGAGTATATACCAAATAAACATCAAAATCTATCTTTACCATGATCTATACCAAGAGAGTCATTGAAATACCAACCGCATTTTTTTACCTGCTGGTGGTACTCATTGACTCCGATTGAGACAAAACTGCATTTAGTTTATAAAGGGCACGAATCCATTATTGGAAGTCAGTAGACTTAGATGTTTTAACAATCTACAATAATCTTTTCTTTTAATATCTCCATTTAGACATAGACGAATGTGCTGAGGGAACGGATAAATGTAGCCCTCACGGAAATTGTACAAATGCGAATCCAAACTATTATTGCACATGCGAGAAAGGATACAAGGCTGTTGCTAATGAGATGACCTGTGAAAGTAAGCTTTCTCATTTTTCCTCATTTTTAAAGGAAAATTCACCAAGGGAAACTAAATTTCTAAGATAACAGATATATAGCGATTAGCGATCGCTAGATTTCGCTAAATCAATTTCCTCCGGATGAGAGAAAACACATAGCGGGTTATTGCAACTTTCATACTATCGGGTACCTAATAAACGGGGGGTTTGGAATAAGCGGGCTAGAGGAAAATTCTCAAAACATAATAAGCGGGAGGGGGGTTGGAATAAAAATGTCCAGGGTGGACAATATTAGAAATGGAGGCAAAAGAGGGAACTTTCAAAAACAGAAACTGATATTTATAATTCTTTCATCTTCATTTTAGGAGACCCAGCCCAAGTTGCCGCGCTGACAGACGAATGTCTCATCGATCCTGAATCATTCAAATGTACATGCAGAGATCCTGCCAAAAGAGGTCAAAGCATCATGTGTAATGGCCTTTTCGTTGGCATCCTCATCTTGGTCCTGGTTGCTCTCGTTGTGATCATCTTCGTCATCAAATATCTGAAATCTCGGAAATTGATGAAGATCAACCCGGTTCGAACGCATCGTGAGAAATACATTGAAATGGACAATGAAACTGAAATTTAAATGAAGACAATCCAAGAAAGCTGATGATGACTTCTTGTGAGTGAGGTCGAATATAGTTTTTAAAACAAAATTAAGTTTCTGGTTATTCTTTTTACCATCAATCCAAAAAAGACTTGAAAAACATCAAGCAATGATGAGTTTGTTTAGAGGAAGATTCTAAACGGAATGATTATGGTGAATGGAATTGATGCACAATTATAGTTCGAAAAAAAGTTCAAATATTTTTCTACTTTAATATTACTCACAAAATAAACACACCTTTATCATGGAACTAAAAGAGAAAGATCACTGCTTCTGTTTTGAAATAATCTAAGCATTGATGCTTGATTTGGATTCTTTGTTTCTAACAAACTCGTTAGGCTGATCAGCTAAAACTCATTGAAGAATTCCATTACAATCTAAATTGACCCTGGGAAACATTTCCCGTCAAAGCCTTCTTTTCCACTTTTGAGCCAAAATTTGATTTAGATTGGAAGTCTTATCCCCACTCGTAGTCCAGGCTTTATGAAGATCAACGGTCTGAACAATAATAGCCAGTTTATGTATCTACAGTTTTGACGACGATGGAGTGACTGAAACACAGCCTATCCCTATCCAACACGCGCAAAGTTTTGACCCGCCGAATAAAGAACCGTAAAGTGCTAACTCACCGTCGTCCTCATTCAGTCAGGATCTAGATAAATTAAAGGCTAACCGTCTCCGTCACAGAAAAACAAACATACATAAACTCGCTCCTAATGTAGTGTATTGAATTTTAAAACCATTATGTAAATATTTTGTTTTTAATACCACTTTTCACATTTATGATTAAACATGTAAATAAATTAAAGTATGTTTTTGACAGATTGTTTTGACAAATCTTTAGATTTAAAAACCATATACGAGGATTATGTGAAAACCACCCTTATAGTTGATTGTCATAGGTAGTTTTGAATAACTAGAATTACACTTTCAACATTTTTCTCTTTAGGTCATTTGAATAAATACCCGGTTTGATATTGTGTCTCCCAAAGAAGGGATGGTACCTAATTGCTACCTACAGGTTGGGAAGGAGAAGCTTTTCTGAAAAGAAAAAGTATGAGGTCAATCGTCGAATTAGGGTGCGTACGGTTTCAGTAATATTGAGGAAATCGACTGTTCTTACTTTCGAAAACCTTATATTGAAACATACTCTCGGAATCTTGGCTAAATGAATGGCTCAAAACTAAGAAAATCCGCACATCGAAAGTTTTAATCATTTTGTCTCTGAAATCGCAAAAAGAATTCTTCGGTATTTTGGAGGGTCACGCAATGATGGTCGGGATTGAAAGCACCGTGGCCGTTATTTGGTTTACGAGCCTGATTTGGGGAAAACTGATGAGGCTTCAAAAAATTCCAAAATTTTCAGAAGCTTTATTATCTATATTATCATCTTTATTTACTGGATATGGAGCAGTCAGAGAAAATAGTAGAAACAGAAGCATTCGACGAGTCATTTTTACGAAATATCTGCTGTTCTTTGCTAGGAGACAGTTTTTTATGAACAAAGTGAACAGCAGATAGATCAATTTTTTTGAAACATTGAAACAGGGGTGCAGACAAAGAACATCAGATCAAAATTTTCTATGGGACATAGGACATAGGGTAAAAAACTGAGACTTTTAGATTTTCGGAATTTCTTTGGGATATGGGATTTTCGGGGAAAAAGTACGATATTCTTTTGAGCAGCGGATTGATAGCCTCGACCTCTTCTTACATAACTATAGTGTGCTTGAGGCGTCTATAGAACCCCTTTCGCTTTGCGAACACGAGACTCGTTCTCCGTGCGTAACCCCTTTTACGATTGATTTTGTACCATAACGAAGCCAAGAACAACAGATGTGAATTTCTAGGAGTAGGATTTTTCCAGCATTGAGACCAACAGATCAAAATTTCTAGGTTGAATATACGTGAGCAGCAGATATTCAAAAAAAGGTCGTCGCTGGATGCTTGTGTAAAAGAGCAACCACCGGCTAGGAAGTATGAAATATTTGTTCTTGAGGTCCATTTCTCCTGGAAAAAACGATCTGTTCTGTATCATGGGCTCTCCTGGATTACATCATCTGATCATCTGTTCTGGGAAAAAATGGGAATCCTGGAAAATGCATATCTGCTCTCTAGAAATATTATGCTCCTGGAAAAATATAACAGCATTTCTCTAAGAAAGTTAAAATGATCCTAGAAAATGAGACCTTTTAAGAAAATTATGAAGCTCCCTGGAAAAAAAATCTGGCATCTGGTTGTGTTTTTCACAATTTAGCTCCTGGATTTTTTGAACAGATTATCCGCTGGAAAATTGTATGTGTTTTTCCTTAAAATGTGCTCCTGGATTTTAAGAACAGATGTCGAACCCTGGATTTTACCTGGGTATTTTGAGGAAAGTCTATCCTAGATTTATCAATATAAAAATTTACTCTCCTGGAAAAAAAGAACAGATATTTAAAAAAAATCTGCCGGCGGGTGCTCTTGCGTGTAGAAACAACTTTAACATCCCTTGACCTGACCTGTTAGATTCTTGTGTACAAAATGATAAAGAAAACAAACACTTACCATAAAAGACTTCCAAACAAAATTGGATGACGTCACCCACCACCATAAACATGAAAACCAAAAACAATTTTGTGGTCGCAAGTATCACGCGACGAGAAAATACTTTCAATTTTGTTTTCCGCCTTGTGATGTCTTTCTTCCTGGAATTTCAATGTGAGAAAAGAGGGGAATAGTCCAACAACTGATGACATCATCATTGGGTCAAATTAAAAAGTTATGGTCCAATTTCAATTTTTCTTTCTAATTTTAGGGAGAAGGGGGTGTTTTTGTTTTGTGATTTATATGGGAGACTCAAAGCGAAGAAGGGTGTTATTTTTCTTGCATGAAAACAACTTATAACAACAAACAACACGTACCTAGAAAACTATAATATTTGAAAAGATAAATATATAACTAAAACTTACAGAAAATAAAACAGGGAAGAGGTAAAATATTGATGACGTCATTTATAGTATGAACATAATCTCAAGCTGTTGTAAATAATTCAAAGAGCAGAGCAGAAAACATGAAATTCAACAATAGAAATGAATTGCTTTTTTAAAAAGAATTCTACTCTATTTTACTGACCCGAATATTACATTCGAACGGCAAATTTACAGACGAAAGTATTTTATTATTTTCCGGGGGTTAGTTATTCAAGGTTTTAGGTTTCGAGAAACATTTGATTTTTTTTTCTTCTGCAGACACCCTTAAAGATGCCATTCAAAATCATACATTTTACTTAAGTTCCCTTCAGATTAGAAAAGTTAACTTTTCACTAGAAGCAACATCGAAAGATAGCTTTTTCCTCTGAATTTCATTACAGATTTGATTGACAACCCTGAGATGTGAAGACGAAAACATGTGTTTTTGCGGGTCTGTAAAGTGTTTAAATAATCAATGCTCCACTGGCGAACACAAACACACACACTTGATCGAAAAATTTGGAAGGAGTTCTAGTAATTTTGGAAAACAAACCTTCATTTTTAACTGACAAAGATGCATTTCATTTCACTTTGTTCAATCCTGATAGCTGGTAAGTCTTCATGGAAATATCTCACACCCCCTAATTTTCGTATATCTACCTCGTATCCTCCACTCAGCTAAAACTGAAATAAAAAAGGGGAATACAATCATCCATGCCAGCCTCCTGTCAAGTTTACTATTTCCAACACATCAGAGAGCAAACAAATGACTGCCTTTTCGTAGCCTAGATTCCCAGGATTTTTATAAAATTCCTTGCTTTTTAGTCAATTAAATGTATGCTTGCAGCTAAAAATCTGCAGACTTTGGGTTTACAAACATTGGAAAGACAAATCTGTAAAACAACAGAAAAGTATATATCCAGGCTAGCTTACTTTAAGTGCTCTTTCTGATTTGGAACAGTAAAAAAAGGTGTCCTTCTGCTTTTGTTTTGTTTTGTGCTAGTAGAGTTTTTGGGTTGCAGCAAAAAGCCTGATTGGTATTTCACTGTAGGTGAAGCTATAAGTTTACAAACCCTGGTGACACACCGTGACTATCCAGTGTCATTATTCTGGGGCTGAGAAAAATTATGTCAGATTAAACTCACTGTTAGTTATGTTATCGTCAACTGCTCTAACTTGGGACGATTGGTCGAAACATGGGACTTATTTATTTATATCTGGCCTGTATTTTCACTTACTGTTAAATCTCTTTGACAACAAATTTGTTTTGATACTTCCACCAAGTTTATCAACCACACTTTCTGTCATAACATGTCACGATAACTTTCACTGATAGCGCACCCTTTTTAACTTTTTGTTTTCATTCAAAATGACCGGACGCTGATCGGAGAATAAGAGAACGCCCGCACCTAACCACCTATCGGCTGATGGGATTAACAAATAACGAGTGTGTAACTTGCCGCACAAGTGACGTCAAACGCTCCATTCAGTGTGTTCCACTACGGATTTTTTTCATTTTTCGATTTAAAAGCCTACTTGGTGCGAAAGAGAAATCGTGTACTTTTTTAATACGCCGTTCATTAAACTCAAATCAAATGACTTTGGAGGTTCGGTGAAATGGTGACCGAATTGCCGTCCCATGTTTTGTCAGATAGTCCCAAGTTAGAGCAGTTGACGATACATTACAAGAAAAGCTTGACAACTGATAGAGTCAAAGGCAAACTCGACGGTCTGGGCTAAGTCCATTACAGGGGGTGAACGATGGCGGAATTCCGAGGCAAAATGTTTTTTTGAAATTCCTTGATTTCCAATACAAAAGCAATTGAAACTCCTGGATTTCCAATACAAAGTCAATTTTAGGGTAGAAAAATCTGGAATTTCCGACAAATAATGCGGAATTTCCAAGGGTTCAAATAAAAAATTGAGCAGAATTTCCAAAGTACTTTGAAAAATTGTCTGGATTTCCCAGTGCTTTTTTATATCTGAAAATTCCTGTCGTTCGTCCCCTATATCAAATTTTTTCTGGAAGAGCCCTATAGTTGTTTGGGAAAATGCGGCAGCCTTTTGACCAGTTCCGCAGTTCAACACTCATTCAGGCCAGAAATTATCTGCTTCCTATTGCAGAAATAAAAACCCTAATACTCGAGCTAATTCTTCATTGGACATCACAAGAAGATTCACAGCGCTATGGCGTGCTAATTTGAACAAAACTTATATTATCTAGTTTCCTGCTTGTTTTACTTGCATCCACTGAAGTGTGGAGTAATTAAACCATTGCGTTCACCTTTATAAAGGAGTATTGCATAACTACTTACTTCGCATACTTCAGTGGATGCAAGGAAAACCAACGCAGGAAATTAGATATAACATTTTATAATTTATAACAGAATTTTTATTTGTTCAAATTAGCATGCTAACATTCTCCCGGATTAGCAAGAGATAATGCTGCAAACATTCCCAAGCGACATCCTATAAAATTATCAGGGTTTTATTTCCATAATACGGAGCACATAAGTTCCACTATTTCCTGAAGTAATTTAATATACGAAACTGAGTCAATAGGTTATTACAATCTACCAAACCACTATTGAATTAGCACACGATACATGTTGTAAATCTTCCTGATTTTAAACATAGAGGATAAAATGAAATAAATAAGTTAAAAACATTAGTACAGATATGTTTTTGAGAAGCTGGTAAAATGAGGTTTAGAAAGCACAAAAGTAGGTGTAGACTAAAGATTTTGAAGGCCCATGAATGAGTAAAGACAAGAGCATAAATTGAATTGAATATATTTTCGCTGCAACGCAGCAGGATAACCCCATTACAAAAAAAGATAGCTTTCTCTAATACAATGGGGAACCTAGAAGAAACTGAAAAATTGTTACAGAACTAAAGAAAAAATGAATAAAATGATTATCATAATATTAATAATAACAACAAAATAATGAATATGATATGAGCATGAATCTGGTAACGTGGCCCACTTTTCGATTTATTATTTTTCCTACTTTGAGGCCTTGCTGAAATCTCTATAGGTATATAGTCATATCAAATCTTATTGTTTCGGGTCAATCTTGATATGGGCAAGCTTATAAACAGTCATTTTTTCTTATATAACAGGTACTCAAATTTTCCTAGAGGGGGCTTTCTTTCAAAATGTGAACGAAAAATAAGGTTTTTAAAAAATGATCAACTTCATTGTATAATAATTCATCAACAACATGCTTTTTCCAGCTTGGTTTTTGTTTATCTCACAGCCAGAGGATATGAAAAATGAAAAAGTAAGAGCCACAGGGGGGGGCCAAGCAGTTAGTACAGAACACTATGTGTACTAACTGATTTTTGGAAAAATCTGTACCCCACCACCACCCCCTGTCACTTAGTACACCGTGTACTAACTGTCTTTGACCTCGCTCAATATATATACCACCCCCCAAAATAAGGATCCGTCTCTCTACGGTGCATTCCAGGTGAATTTCACACCCCAGGGAGGTTTTATGAGGTGTATTTTATGTTTTTACCTGTCTTCACCAGGTTTTTACCACTAACTACTTTCAAACAAATAAAAATATAACAAATTATGGAGTAGGTCAACCACAGTGGGGGCTGGTGGGGGGGAAAATTGATGAATAACGAGACAAAAACACACAAAAAGAGTATTTTCCCAGTTTTTCCTTTTTTGTAAAAAGTATAATCATATCTCTCTCTCGATGAAACTGAGGAAAAAAGTAGTTTTAACCAGTTTCTAACCTAGTTAAAGTAACAATAATGACTTTCCAGAATCATTTTTTAGACAGAAAACACAGCATGTTTGTTCAGCAACTTATCCACCATCTTTAGATCATTTTCTATTTCTCCCGATTATGAATTGGATGATCGGATTACCAAAACAAAACAGAAAACGTTCGAAAGTTCGAAATTTTCAAATTCGAATGTTTTATTTTGAATATTTCTAAGAGTTCTAAGAGTTCCTAGAATTGTAATGTCATGTGTCAAGCTGTTATTAAAAGGTATTCCTGACTGTCCTAGAAAGAAGATACATAAAAAAGATAGAACCATAAACCTGTCATAAACTGATAACAGTAAAAATTTGAGAAATCTAGTTTAAAATTCTCGTTTTGAAAACAGTTAATACACCTTTTTTCTTCCAAAATTCTGTATACACCACCCCTTTTGGCAGTTAGTACACTGGTGTACTAACTGCATTTTGAAAATTTGAAAAATGGACCCACCACAGTACTAAGTGTCATGGGTGTCGTGTACTAACTGCTTGCCCCCCCCCCCTGAGAGCCACAGTAAGAACCGCCAAAAAACCGCCAAAAAAAGTTTTTTTGGCATATAAAATCAATTTTTTCCGTTCACAAAGTTATGTCCACACAGATTTGACACAGAAAAAGATTGAAAAGCTTTAGCTCACTGGTAGGGTAGGGAGTCAACAGCCATTTTTGGGGCAAAGTCAAAAAATTCAAGATGTAGTGTTTTTTATGAAAATTTAACCTATTGTGAGGCATTCTGAGCAATTTTTAACGTCAGAAGTCCAAAATTGGCCGAACCCCCTTGGGGGTACTGATTTGCACTACAGGCAAAAATTGGAAAAAATGGCATTTTCTGACCTTTTCAGGCCTGTAAATTTGTCAAAACTATTTAAAATCTTATTTTTTTCATTTGCTGTACTAAATTTTTTGAAGAAACAACAAAATAATCGTATTGGGTTGAAAATAGTGCCCATTGGAACCCTAAACGAGCCGTTTTAAGCCAATTTTGAGTAGCAAAATGCTTTTTAAGGCCAATTTTGCAAGTTCATAAACTGATTAATTCACACGTCTGAAATTTTAGAGATGGAAGTCTTCAATAAAGTCTTTAAGCAAATTGAATTTCAAGTTTTTCACTTTTTTCAAAAATTCATAATGGCGTTTTCAAAAATCGCTTTTTAGCAAAAAAAAAATTATCAAATAGGTCTGGGATGCGTCTATGTCCGCCATTTTGGAAATAAAATCTTTGCTAAGAGCCATTTTTCAGGCAAAAACCCAAATTTGGACTGAAAAAATCTCTAAAATGACAATAGAAATGGACCCGAATTTTCTTGCAGTGATAGTATTCTGGAAATACTGCAGGAAAATCAAAGTCATCTGGGTTTGGCATTTGGGTATTTCCCCCATTTTGGAATTGAAATTCCTGCTAAAACGCAATAATTTAAGCTAAAATCCCATTTTTGACTGGAAAAATCTTAAAAATGGCAACAGACATGAACCTAAAATCTTTTTTCAGTGATAGTCTTCTGGAAATACTCCAGGGAAATCAAAATCATTTGGGTTTAGGATTTGGGTATATCCGCCACATGTCCGCAACAAAAAGTTATGTCCGCAACAAATCATGAAGTTTTTTCAATCTCCAAACACCAATTTTAGGTTTCTTTGACAAATTATTGCATCTAAGGTCATTTTAAGTTGGTTACAACGTTACAACCAGAAAAAAGTTCCATAATTTTCCATTGGCAACATTTCCAGTTTATTTACCTCTTTCATATGTATTTTATGTTGCGGACATAACTCTTTCGTCTAAAATGTTGCTGATAAAGTGTATTTGCAAGCTGGCATGATGTTTTATTATATGGAAGTAATGCTTAGGCTATTAGAAATAGAAAACAAATACTCTGATGCCAAGTTAAGGTCCAAAATAAAAGTTTTAACAGAATTAAATAAACTTTTTGTTTTGTTGAAAATGATGGTTCTGAACCTGTGAGCTTGAATAAAGGATAAATCATGCATTAATTTGCATATTAAATTCATTGTGTAGTGTACAGACTAGTTAGAATTGCTCCAATAGTTCAAAACAGAGTCATATTCTGTAGCAAATTGTATGTTGCGGACATAACTATTTAAAGTATTTATCAGATTTTTAACCCTCTTAAGCAGTTATGCTAACACCTTGACAATACTAAAGAGTTACATTTATAAGTACCATGCATTTCCTTGCTTTTTTCAATTTTTTGTGTCCTCTAGGGTCGTTCTTCTATTAGAAATATTAGAAAGTTTTAATATCATTGTGGAGTCTTCTTTTGTTCTTTAAAAAAAAAACATGTAATAACTGAAGTCAAACCAAACCAAATCTTTTGGTTTTATATTGATTTAGTCTCAAATATTCCTTAAATTTTGGCAACAGAAAACGACACTCCAAAATTTTAAATAAATGATGTAAAATATTCTATGGTTCTACCCTGGAAGAAAAAAAGTTATGTCCGCAATATAGCATTATTACCCATTTAACCCTCTCTATTGAAAAGGTTGAGTGGATTTTCAAGGAAAAATCCTATTTACTGATTATAAAGATGTACAACAGTTAATGTCAAGCTCAAAATTTAACTTTTAAAAATGATATATGATTGGATTCTCTTTTACAGATACATCTTCAATTTTCAGGAAATCATAGTTACAAATACCTTTCAAGACAACAAATTTCAATAATTAAGTTTTGGTTCAAGTACAGCAAAGTATTAAAAGCCAAATAATAACTCAGTTTGATGTTTATTGCTGATTTTAAAGTAAATTTGACAAAAAGTTCTCCAACCAACAAGGTTTAATTTTCTAATTTTTTATTGATCAACTGAAATATAGCAAACTTTTGGTTTTTTTGTAAGCTTATAATGAGTCCTTCAAATCTAGGATGAAGAAGTTACCTGATTATAGCTAGTTTTCTTTTCATGAAGTCAAACTTTTGGGAATATTTTTTAGTATTTTAGATTTTTTTTCTTGGAAAAAGTGTCAGAATTTGAAAAATATGTCATACTGGGCGATAAAAATTGCTTTTCAATACAGCTTAATATATTAGCCATGGACTGAAATCTAAGACAAGTATTAGATTATGCATATTTTATCTCAAATGAAGTAAACAAAGAATTTTTTGCCAAATTTGTCTGATTATAACTACTCTAGGTCAAATTTCTGGACCAAGCCAGTTTGATTAAGCCCTGATATTTATGTTTTCTGAAAATTGAAGTCATTAATAAAAAGATTATCCAGGAATAAAAGTGAAATTCAAAACTTTATTTTTTCCAATTTTTTTCACCTATTTGGGTGACATTACAGTACCAGATTCATGCTCATATAAGAAATATTTTTAATTTTATTTTATGACAATTTCTTTGAGTAGTTTTATTTGAAAAGTTCTTCCTGTTACACAACTCACCCCCTCCCACCCTGGGAAAACACACTAAGTTCACGCACACACATTCGAACAGAAGCACATGCACACACACAAACAAGATTATTGCTCTTCAGCTTTGTATTTGTCCAACTTAAATACCGTAAGTTGGTCTAATGTCAACATGACTCTTCAAATTTCCACACCCTTTATTAGAGAATGTTTTATCATTTCAAAAACTTTTTCTAATCTTGTAGCACTTGTTTTACATACGTATGCGCATACCGGGCTTGGCCGGGCTAGTGCACATCTCATCCTGGTGGATTTAAACCTAAAATTCCTCCCTTCGGAGATGGCTTCTGTTTTAGCCTCTAAAATCATGTCTGCCTCATTAAACTGCCCTGTCGTATATTGTAATTAATTTTTCTTCATTTTTACTTTCAGTTTTCCCAATGGTGAAAAACCAGCAGTCTCGTCATTCTTGCAAGAAAGTTGACCCAACTAATGCTGAATGTCTACAAGACATCAATAAATGTTCCAACGTTACTTGTGAAGAAGATGATAATCACTGTATGACTGTTTACAAACTTGAGAAAGGTCGCTTTGTACCCTTCTTCGGTGGATGTTTTGGAACACCTCACGACCAGTCAACTACTTCCCATAACAAGTGTGTATTGTATCAAAGAAACCCTCACTACCCTACCCACTATGATTGCTTTTGCTCAGGCTCCTTTTGCAATGCGAATATCATTTTTCCGCAGATCATGTCTACCACAGGTATTACCACTTTAGATTTTCGAATTATTTTTGATGCCTTTTATCAATATTCCAAAATTTTTGAGGATTTTTTTTCGAAATTAAAATACAAAACTGCATTTACCATGCAAAGTAATAACTTGATTTCAGCTCTACCTACGTTTATTAATGGAATTTTTGGCATACTTTCATAATGAAGAGATGGGGTTCTAGGCTGACCACAATCATTCTCTTTCTTCAACCTTTTGATGCGATAATGATTGTAGGATATTGTATCGCATATCGCTCTTTTTTCGCAAAACAAATCATGGTAGACCACAAATGGCTTTTTTATGAGATGCCTTAAACCTGTTGTTTAATTACAAAGTATTGTCTGTGTGTCTTTATTTTTCCTGGAATATTTGCTCTGATTTCTTGGGGTTTTGAAGATGTTTTACATAACTTAACTTAGAACTTCACATGAATACTGTGTTGTTTTCAACGGCGTGGTTAATTTTTTTTTGCATTTTCAATATCGTGTTTGTTTTTATGTCTTGTAGAACAACCAGTGAGAAACACGACAAAAGCACTTTCCAGTTTGCAGCCTACTCAACGTACCGACTCTTCCGAGAAACTATATCTTTATTATATCCCGGCATCGATCTTCCTAATGACTATGGTTCTTGGTGTTGCTCTATTCTTTTGGATAAAACGTAAACGCCGTCGCCGGAATAGCCATGAAACCCTGCTGACAGAATTTAACACGACCATGACGCAACCGAAAACCTATCCAGCGTCTTTTCTCGAGATCATTCACCAAGGACAAATGAACACTATCTGGAAAGCTACTTTTTGTCAGCGAGCGGCCGCCATCAAAATTGTTAATAAGCTTGACGTGACCCAATGGGTCAACGAGAAAGATATTTTTCTCAATCATAAACTTAAACATGATAATGTTGTAAATTTTATATCAGCCGAAAGACGTTTTAAAGAGACGACTGTCCAATACTGGATCGTTACTGAGTACCACGAAAAAGGTTCATTAGCGAATTACTTATTGAAAAATATTTTATCAAAAGAAACATTCTTGAGAATGTTATATAGTACAGTTAAAGGACTTGTGTATCTACATTCGAATAGCAAAATTAAGCCCATGGTAGCTCACAGAGACTTGAAACCAGCAAATGTTTTGGTGAAGGCCGATTTATCGTGTTGTATATGTGATCTTGGTCTCGCTTTACCTCTGCCTGAAAATATTGACGTCTCAAGAGAACTCTGTCAAGTAAGTCTCCTTCGTTAGGGATTTTTTATATTAGTAGCCTTGTATTGTAGGCAGTTCAAGAGTATAGAATTGAAAAGTTTCCAAAAGGCGGACACTTCTAATTAGCGGACACTAACCCGGTTCCCCGATGGTGTCCGTTAGTTGGAGGTTCCACTGTATTCTGTTTACTTTGCTCTGACATTTCACCTGAATCTTTTTACCTCTTTAATCGTATACATGTTTTTTATAAGCATAACACTTATAAGCATATGAAGGCTCATATTTGCAGAATTCCTAAACATAACATAAGTATATATGTCAGCCTGAAATATTTTTCAAGTTGTCATTTTTTATTTTATCTGTTTAAAAAGGTTTGGTAGAGGTCAAGTAAAAAAAGACATTCCACGGCTAGCTACATTCCATTGCTCCCAAAATCTGAACAAATGTTTACAAAACTTGGCTCGGGGTGAATCATAAGCATGATTTATAAGCATATAATATAAGTATAATCTATGCCTGAATGCTTTGAGAACTTAAGCATACACGAGCCTGACCAAGGGGCATACGCTTGCTTATAAAAAAAACATGTAAATCAACAAAAGTAAAAGTTGAAGTAGGGCCTTCAATTTTCCTGGCAGCAATAAATGAATAATCAGTGTATTCATATTGATTATGATATTTCCACTTTTCCAAATGAACAGGCTGGGACGAAGCGTTATATGGCGCCAGAAATTTTACAAGGAGCAGTCACATTTTATCAAGAATCCTTCTTGAGGGCGGATATGTATTCGATGGGTCTTCTATTCTGGGATTTGCTATCTCGCACCAAGATAGATGAATCTATAGGTATGTTTCTTTTCATTCAATCTCTTGTGGAACAATAATTACTCTAGAACTTTTTGGGTGTATAGAATGTATTTTAGTGAATGTTTAAAAATATATGCCAGCTGACATATCGGTCGCTGTAAAATAAGAGTGCCTTATGTCCAATACTACAAACATGAGAATACTTAAAATGCTATTTCCTCAAAATGTCAAAAATGGACATAAGGCACTCTTATTTTACAGCGACGATATGGAGTGTAGGAAATGTTATCATGTCACAATGTCAGATATCTATCTAGTGCATAGCTTCAGCCCCCCCCTTACTTTTTTGGGGGGGGGGCTAAGAAATATTTTGGCCTTAAAAGAGCCTGGGGGCTAAAATTACCAAAATATTTGGGGGGACCTAGATTGTTGGGGGGAGTTGATGATCTGACTGAGACTCTGGGGGCTGTTTAGCTAATTTCAAAAGATCTCTTATCTTACTATTAAATCAAATATAAAAAGCAAAAGATTTGTAAACATAAATATTTATACAAGTAAAATTTAGTTTTCATTTATCAGTACTGTACCTGCATATATTTTTATTGATTTCTCTCTACGGGGGTGGGAGAACAATGTTTTTGTATTAGCTTATTTTGCTGACTAAGTATTAGGGGACCTAGCACAAGGCAATTTTTGGGGGGGAGCTAAATTGTTGGGGGGACCTTACTTTGTCGGGGGGAGCTAGAAACCTGGCTGAAGCTATGTAGTGCTTATGCCAATTTTACCTATTTGTTCCCGCTTTTAGAAGTTGAGGAATACAAACCGCCGTATTCAGGACTGGTGAATTTCAATCCGAGTGTAGATGAAATGTTGAAATGTGTTGTTGAAAACCACAAGCGACCTCATATCCCAAACCATTGGAAGGAAACACAGGTACTGGCCAAGCTTTGCTCTCTCTCCTTTGCAATTTAAGTTTCACAAGAACGAGTCACACAACGAGTCAATTTGATATTGTCACCTCTCTACTTTAATGGGATAAACTTTCGCGGGGATTAGATTTCGCGGGTGGCACTATTGGGTGGTAATATTTTCACGATTTTGTGACTTTTACTTTCAAATCATGCATGTTGGTTGTTGAAATACATATTATTTGCGCCTCTTTGATGCAAGTAACCATTCAAAAAGTATTTATTTGGCATATTTTGAGTTTTGTTTAGAAATATTTCGCGAATGAGGCCCTTCCAAATTTCCATTGGGACTTAATTTCGCGGATTTTCGTGAATGACACCTAAATCCACGAAATCCGCGAAATTTAATCCCCGCGAAAGTTTATCCCATTAAAGTATTCTGCCGAGATTCTAGGAAAGCTAGGTTTATCCTTTTAGAATCAGTTTTTTACCCATCATAATGCTAGAGAATCTACATTTTCGTCCTTTCGCGAATTTTTTTTCGGTCTTTTTATCTTGAAACCATAAAGACTTCAGCACTTTGAAAACGTTTTAAAGGAATGATTCGGCACTGATCTTGGCCTGACAATTAAAACATCTGCATTGGTATCATGCAATTCTATATGTCATGGTTCAAAGCCATTCAAAAGGCTGTGAAAATAACTCAGTAAATTAATCTCTACTTCCACATGAAGCTGATCTCATTTTGTGGCTGCCTATGTGACGTCAATACGTTTATGTTCAGGGTTGGATTTTTTCGATCATTTTTTGTGGTTATATTTTGCCAGTGTGTTTGTCGTTGAAATCTTATCTGGGATATTTTTTTTTATTTTTAAGGCGGTCTCAGTAACCTCATTCTTATCATGCCTCATTCTGCCTCGTTTTGTACAAATGTAATACTTGGTAATATTAGAATCCCTAATTGCGTAATAATATGGGTGCCGGGGATCCGAAGGTTTGATGTATCTTGGATCATTGAGATTCAGAAAATTTTCTCTTCACCGTGATAGGGAGATCTTTAGATGAAAAGTCTGTAGTCATTAATTTATATTTCCAGTCCCCTTTTAGAGTTCAAGCATAACGTTTGCCAATTATAAACACCCTGCTTTTCTTCCTTTCTAGTCCTTTGTGACGATTGTTGAAACGATGGAACTGTGTTGGGACGACGATGCTGACGCTCGTCTGACGTCACAATGTGTCGCTCAACGAATCAGAAGACTCATTCATTCACCGCCCGATAACACATTCAAATCGCACGCCCTTGAGCAACTCAAAGAAGGCGAGAAAGAGAACTCGCAGAGTAGTAGTATTAGTTCAAATTCAGCACTTTTGTGGGATAATTCGTCTACGAGGAAAGACTGTACATCCAACAAAAGCATAGGTAGCTATTCAACGACAGACGACCATAGTCAATATTCCTTATCATCTTCCTCCAATACTGCACTAACGAAATGTAACGCTTGAATTGAGCGTGGCGCACGTGTATAAGTCGCTTGATTTGTCCTGTTAAATAAATATCGAAGTGGATTCAATTTCCTGCTGACTTGCTCTCAAAATCTAAGTTTCGGAAAATATACTCTCTTCTCAAGAAACTAACAGCATCGGGTGTCGTTTTCAAAATATTATTGTTCGACATTGTACTCATTGTTTGAAAGCGTTTACGTTTTTATTTCTCAATCAATATGATATTCTATGAGCTGATTTTAAAAACGAGGCCCTTAACGCTTTTTTGCATCTCTTTGAGAAGGATGTGTTGACCATACACTTATCTTGCAAACAGTTTGTGAAAATTCTGGATAATTATTCAAAAAACTAGCGTGGCGATTGACATGACAAATTTGTACATTCTATTATATACTATATACTATTACATTATACTTTATATACTACTGTATACTATACTTATATAACATATATGAAATCGTATTTATTCACCGTACATTATTACTTCGGGCATGCTCAGTACGCATCTCATAGGTTTTAGTAACAGGACGAACAAATTTCTCAATTACAAAAATATCTAGAAAGAGGAAGGCTATTTTTTACGTCGGGTGTGAAAAGAGCATGTCTGAAGCCTTTATTTTCAGTTATTTAGAAATCCTATGAAAGCATTTCTTTGCTACTACGATAGTACACACACTAGAACAAATTTTGGTTAAAACACGCTTATTTTAGCTTTTTGTAATTTGATCCGTCCGTTTTTAGTTGGAAAGTCAATTTTATTCGTGATATCCATGACGTAATGTTTTATACGGAAACACTAAAGAAAACGGGGGTTTGTGCCACTAGTTTTATTGTTCACAAATTCAAAACTACCTTAAGGGAAGAAATTTTCGCGAGAAGAAATTTTCGCGGAAGAAATTTTCGCGGAATTTAATTTCGCGAATTTGGGTGTAATTCGCGAAATTAAATTCCGCGAAACACACCAAAATTGTTAAATCGCGAAATTAAATTCCGCGAAATTCGATTTTTTTCTTCTTCTTTTATTTTGTTGTTTTTGACCAGGTATTACCACAAAATATGGACACAATTGATTTTTAAGCATTATAACGTGTATTTCTTATCAAATATAAACAAATGTAAACAACTCCGTGATGGTTAAAAGTTAATATTTAAGTTGATAAATTCTTCTTAATCGCGAAATTAAATTTCGTGAAACTTTTGAAATCGGCTCATTCGCGAAATTAAATTCCGCGAAATTTGGCATTTTGAAAGTCTGATTCGCGAAATTAAATTCCGCGAAAATTTCTTCTCGCGAAAATTTCTTCCCTTAAGGTAGTGGCAAAACACGTGCATCTTTTTAGTGTTTCCGTATAAAAGTACCACCATGGTTTTCAAAGTTCAAAGAAAT
This sequence comes from Clytia hemisphaerica, assembly GCF_902728285.1. Lineage (NCBI taxonomy): Eukaryota > Metazoa > Cnidaria > Hydrozoa > Leptothecata > Clytiidae > Clytia > Clytia hemisphaerica. The sequence goes on from NW_027103890.1 coordinate 1,189,807, forward strand.
GCTTTCAAACATCATGTAAATATGATTTTTAGTTTAGTTACTACTCGAATCTTTTTCACGATTCTCAGGTTAACCAATTCGTTCGTTGTGGTGACAGGATCCACTTTGAAATTGTTAGGGCCATGATATGCCGACTAAAGTGGCGCCGACGGGCAAAAGGATCTTTTTTAAGGGATGAATACGGAATTTGGTACTAATGTTAGTTAATGTCAATGTAATGACAATGAAACCTTTCTTATTGTTGAATTTTTAATAGAGGAAAATGCAGAGGTTTTTTTTTTAATCTTGCTTTTCACAATAACAGCCAAAGTTAGTATTCTCTAACACTATTCTTGTGATAATGAGTACTTTTTTGTCACCACACCACGGCAACGACAAAGATTGATTTAACTCGTTATTCATGATATTCAAGGCGTTATCTTTTATACGAAAGAACCCAAAACACTAAGCGTTTGCCACCAGTTCCAAATCTGCCATACCCGATAATATTCAAATTACATGTGCTAGTGTAAATTGATTGATTTCGCCCAAGATTACATCATAATTTCCAGACTCATCCAAGATTCATCTTTTCAAAAGATGTCAGCAAACGCAAAGTCGTCTTTGGGTCTCCCGTATGAAATATTACGCCATGAATTATAGACTTGCAATGTACATATTCATTATACAAAAGTGTATTTTTATGTTTTTATATTTTACCCCCTCATTATATACATACACATATTAATTATTGTTATATATCAGCATGGTTTAGAGAACCGTATTATCCAAATATATCCCATATATAGGTTCGGTTACATCGTGCAATTAGTTTTACGTCTATCCTCCATCTGAAAAATAACTTGACATTGACCAAGATGATAGCGCTCCGCGTAGCATACGTCATAATCATAGATTTATTAAAGCCCGAAGGGCTAGATGTCGTACTTTAAGCCATCGTAGGCAAAAAAAGTGAATATCGCAAGAACTATAGTTGCAATTCTTTTGATGGGGTTGCAAGTCTTACAAACGAATAAATTTGTACAAATTTGTTACTATTTTAGATTCACTGCGGTACGCTATTCTGCTCTTGTAAACCATAAAGCCTCTTGTAAGGACACAAAAGTGATTTGTTACGTAACCATTACATAGATTACAACTATGAACAGCCCATTTATTCCATACGTTTGGATCTCCAATACCCACCGAAATATATTGGCATTTTTGTGTATTTGTATTTGATCAATCAAATAATAGACGATATCGACTTAACGAAATTCTCCCCGAATGATTGCCCATGATGCATTGCGCAAAAAAATTCAGTAAGTCAATATTGTCCGTGAATTTTTTTTGCGCAATGCATCATGGGTAATCATTCGGGGAGAATTTGGAAAGCCGATATCGTCTATTGACTTTTTTGGGGAATTTCACCTTCAAATCACGGATTTCAAAATAGGAAGTCTAGAGGTGACTTTCCAGAATGGAAAATACTACTGTGACCCTAGACGATGTTATCGTCCGTTACACTTACAGTGATAGTAAAGGCGGGAAAATATGGCGGTATACGGGAAAAAAATCGGCGGGAGAGTTTCGAAGACAGACAACTCTACCGACTGTAAACTGTGAGTGGGTTCTTTATCATTTTCAATGACGGGAAAAGTTTTTATATCTACATACAGTAAAAATTTAACTCGAACGAGTTTTCTTGTCCCTTCATTTAACAATGCCTTATAAACCTTTAATCTATAACTCAAAATTTCCTTAACTCGAACAAAGTTGTTTTCCTCGTGCGTGTTCCAGTTATGGAGACTCAAATTTATATAATGTTCCAGTATAGTTAGCTTTTGCGAGATACGATTAATCTAAAGAGAATCAAATATAACTCACCAAACTAGGCCAGGTAATAACTCACCGCCAACCACGAATCACAGGGCTTATCTTACTCCCTTACGCTATTGATAATTATTACAGACGCTTTGATGGGAGCAAAGCGATAAATTTGAAACTCTTGGATTGGAAATGAAGCCACTTTTTTCCCTTCTATTTCTAAACACGTGAGCTGCGTGGTTTTCGCACAATTTAAATTAAAATCTTACACACAGATTTTTGAAAAATGTCATTCAAGAACAAAGAAACAGCTAGAGCCGATCCGTCATTCTAAATTCGGCGTAAATCTTAAAAGGCCTCACTTTTTCTTGCTTGAGAAAAGTTCCTCTTTACCGTCTTTAACTTTAGACCTTTTTTTTGCCACACTTTGTGGAGTATCACATTAGTATCATATATCCACCTCCTGGCAAAAATTCAACTCAAAGGATCTGTTATCATATACAGTCGAGAGAAAACTGAATTTCTATCGAGGTTGACACTTCCGTTGAACGCTCACCTTTTATGTATCACATTTAAACCTACAGTTATTTCAAAGTTGGGACCTTTTTATTCTATTGCACTGTAGACTTATTACTTAAAGCAGGGTTCCCACTAGTTATCACCAATTATTTTCCCTGACTTTATACTAAAAAGTGGTATTTCCCCCTGACAAAAACGCTAAAAAGAGTGACTTTTCCCTGACTTAGAATGGAAAATGACATTTTCTTCCCTGACCACCAACACTTTCACGTTGCAGGCAATTCTTTTTCGAAAGTTAAGCAATTCAAGGTCTTTTAAAGTCGGTTGTTGTGTATTTTTCATTAACAAGGAGGACCCACCATGGTTGGGTCCAACACAGAAAATTTTGGAAAATAGAGACTATTTATTAGATAGAAGCTTCATATTTCAAACATTTATAAAACAGAATTCCTTGACTTTTCCCTGACTTGGAAAGACATAATAAAATATTCCCTGACTTTTACAAAAAATAGTACAATTTCCAGGTTTTCCAGGTTTTCCAGATTTCCAGGTTTTCCCTGACCAGTCGGAACCATGTAAAGCAATGGAAGCGATTGTATAGAACACGTATCAAAATAATAATTCTGGTTTTATTCCATGATAAAAATTTACAAAATATACAAACTAGAATTGAAAAATAATTGGGTTAAGAAAACAACATAGCTTGTTGCCCAAGATGAAGTTGGTTAAAATTTAAACAGAATTTTTGTAATCGTGGAAATTGCGCTAAAACTTTTGATAAAATATTTTCTTCCAAGGGACATTCAATGATTGCTTGTAGATGACCAAATAAAAACACATCGGCTTCCGTTAACCTAAAATGAATCGAGAAAATAAAGAGAGTTTAAGTGAAACCGAACCAAACTCGTACTTACTCCTTTGTATGTATGTATGTATGTATGTAATAGTTTATTTCAAGTTGACGAACAGGTAGCAACTAGCTCTAGTCCCGTTAACTTGTGTCATAACTACAACGTCTATCTGTAAAATCAAAAGTGGAGGCTCACTTTTGTTTCTAAGCATTGAATTGGGATAAATTTTTTTGTTACAATTATTTAAAGTAATATGGTAGTTGATAGCGTAACTGTTGGAAAGGTTAGTTGGTGAGTAAAGACCATTTCACGGTTGAAATGAACTGATTGCGCCCCCGGGGGGGGGGGCACTGGGTTTGCGGACTGACGGTATGTGCGGGCCAAAAATTGGCTTTTAAAATTGCACCCTTACAGTGCAGCAAAAATCAGTGAAAATCATACCCTTAGAGTGCATTTTCCCCCAAACTTTCAATCCCTTTCGTGCAAAAAATGGTCAAAATTCTAGCATTTTTGTTCAAAATATCTAGATTTTTCAATAATTTTCTGAAATTTCTACCCTTACAATGCATCTCTAGTTTTTCCGACCCTTACAGTGCATTTTAAACATATTGGAAAAGGTACCCTTAGGACCCGCACATACCCGTCGGTCCTTTTGCCCAGCTGCCCCCCCCCGGGGTTGCGCCCTCGTAACGAAGTTCCGTTGGTTAGACGCAAAAACATCCACAATTATACTTCAGCAAAAAATCGTTATCAAAAAGTATGATTCCTTTCTACCGACCTGCTCCTGTTTTTTTCCTGTTTTTAATAAAAACGATGAGGTGGTTTGAAAAAATATAACACCGTTGCCAAAGACAAAGACAAATACAAATTAAAAAACTTACGATTCGCCAGTCAAATATTTATTGTTTTCTAGTCGTTTGGAGAAATATGCAAACATTTCTTGGATTTCCCTTCCAACCTGAAAAAATACAAAAAGCTTCTTAAATTGAGAGTGTTTCAGATAAAAATAAATTCTAGATACCAGTCCAGATCCATGGACACTATAGTAAAGGGTTGGACTGAGGTGGGATTTTCCATCTTTAAAAAAGAGAGGATTCGAATTTCCTCCAAGCTGTATATTTCGAATTATACAACGATCCTTATTAGATTAACTAGGTGCTCAATTTTCAGAACCCTATTTTTAACGCGTTCATCTTGTAGTAATTTAAAACCTTGAGGAGAGTGGTATGTTTAAAAAATATACCGTTTCTTCTGACTTGTTGAGCCAGCCAACTTCGTTCAAATATCGTTGCACTTGTTGACGTTTTTGGAAGTATAGGATGGTCTTTAGTGGTTCAGGCTTTTCAAAACCGTATCTTTTACTGGTCTAAAAAATAAAATCACATTTTTTTGTAAACTACTCCAATTTTCGGGTCAGGTCTGGGGTTGCTTAGAATCCTAGCTAGTTTGCTTTAAAATTTGCTTTGACCCCCCTGATATTCTACCATATTTATGCTTATTGGGTCAATGGCTATCGTTTGCATGCTTAGATTATCGAGAAATCTTTTACTTTACGAAATAGTGAACAAAAGTCTGCTCATTAGAGGGCTCGAGTCTCAGCAATATGGCTGCTTATAAAGAAAAAAAAGTGTACAGAGGTTGGGCAAACCAGCTTGCACACATCGTCATTTTTTCGTCAATTCAACTTTAAATATGGAGGTCAAAAGAAAAATAGCGTATCAATTCTTGAATTTTGATGCAGTATATTATGGTGATTATACTTGTTTTGATTTTGGAGATGAAGAGTCACGTCAGAAGTACTTATAAACATTATGCTTGTTAAAAAATGAGACACTTTACAATTTAAATTGCTTGTTCTACATGGATAAGTTTAGAAAAAGAAACTTGTGTAATAGTGCCACTCTCTAAAAGTTGTTATTTATCAAACTTCCTCACCTCGATTGCATTTTTACTGTTGATCCAAGTGACCAGCATCTAAAGGAAAATAAAAAAAGCTAAGTAAGAGTTATTCCATGATTTCGAATACAATACGATAATTTACAAGTACCGAGATTTTTCCGCAATATTCTCGTATAATCTAGCAATATACAGTGTGTCCGAAAAAAGTGGAGTGTTTAGTTTTCAAGTTGAAAACTAAAAAGTTGAAAAGTGATAAGATCATAAAACATAATATAAATTAAGATGCAAATTCTGTTCGTTTCTTCGTACGCTATGTAGCAGATATCGTCTTCTTATTTACCCGTCCTTATCAAACTCCAACAAAAAGTTGACGATATTAAAGATTGCCCTTAAAATTTTCACAAAGGTGACATCGTATAGCGTAAAATAGTATGTAGTGTGAGTAGGAACTCTTGTTCGACTTGTAGAGACACTTGAATTAGAAAGTATTTATTGGATTAATCATTTAAGTGGATCAAATGATTGCATCTACCTCGGCAGGAATAAGTTTGGATTGGATGAGCGACAACACGCCAAGGTTTATGACATTTTCTTCCGGTGTTTGTTCAGTATTCAACACATATTCCTTAAAAAGACAAAATTACTAAAGTTCAGATGATACCGACCACAACGTCTAGCGTAGCGCATGGAAAATAGTTTTGAAATTTCCGTATATATCGGTCTGTTTGGAGACAAGAAAAAGAATGGATTAAGGAATTTAATAAAGAAAATTTTTAAAACAAAGAAGACATTTATTACCTTTTCTTTTAAAAAGTTCATTATATCTGATCCCCCGATGACATGATTTTTGTGACGGAGGAATGGAAGATCGCCTACAAGAGAAAATTTTGAAAACATTTACCTCACAGTTAGTTAAATAGTGCATTAAAAATTTTGGAAGCCTCTTTGTCAACCGTGAAAATCGTCCTGCGAACAAAGTCAAATTCATAACATCGTATCACAAAATTATTCCTCCAGTTTTAGTCAGAACAATGGTAGTCCAAAGAAAGAAAATTTTAATGGAGGATAAATACCAAAGGAAATTACTTTCCTTTGAGCTATCCTTACGTATCAAGCACAGCACTATTTTGGCTAAAATAATTTGTTACTATTTTTCTCCTTCAATGTTTGTTAAAGTAAAACTTTCTTGAAAAATTGCTTTAAACTTGTACAGACACACATGACACATTATCGTTCGATTGTGTAAAACCGTCTTCCGAGTATAAATCAAAATGATGCGATCTTCAAGATTTTAGAAAGTCTAAACAAGTATGAAAAGACCTTGTTTTGGTGCCATTTGCTCAGCATTTGACCTCATTTGAACTGTATAACGATCATCTAAGTTGTGTATAGCAAGTAAAGCCTGGAAAAACAAAGAGGTTCAGAAGGATGCACATCATTATAAAATAATTTGATTCTAAAATCAGTTATTACATATAGGATAAGTATAAAATGAGAGAAAAACTTTGAAATCAAATCATAACTCACTTTTATCGATAAACAACTTGCAATTTCAGGTAACAATTGCTGTTCTAAAAGTTAACAAATAATGCAAAGTTAGAACAAGGATCAGCATTGTATTAGTGACATCACTTTCAAGATCATAATAATGTAAAGCTCTTACCCTCTAATGAATGATAAACCTCAAAAGAAATTTCCCAGTCATTTGAAACTAAAAAAAAAATATAAAAAGTAATATTCAAAACAACCCTGCAAACCCCAGTTTTAAAAGAATAACACTGATGCATAATTAGTAAAAGTTTAAACTAAATATTTCCTTGGCATTATTAGTGCAAAGTCAAAATTGATCTACAGCAAAATAATATGAAATCTAATAGGTGGGAGCATTGAGATATACTGCCCGGAATGATAACCTTTCTGGTTATGAAATTTCAAAGCATTAAAGCCCCAAACAAATCTTGAAATTGTTTACCGTATAGTGAAGAAAGGGTTTTATTGTGTTAGTGTTTTAGTGAAAGCCATATCTCAAGCCCCTGCTTGAAATACAACTTGAAACTTTTATTCAATGATTTTTTACGGCACTTTCTTGTATCAAAATCTTGCTTTCTTCAGAGATTTGTAGATGAGAAATAGCCTACATCTTAGGGTCACAAATTGAAACAAATAAAAGAGGTATTATGAAGGGTACGTTTTTACAGCCGCCCATTGTGTAAGGTACTGAAAGGCCATGGGCGCCAAAAAGAAGGGCCTGAGAAATGTGGCAATCTTTCAGAGGAGCACTGTGAAGCAATCAGAAGAAGAGACTACTTTTGTTTTTGTTGCAGATTTTAATATAAACTTCTCATAGTTATTACTTGTCAATGTGTTGCGTCTAATTTGTCAACATTGTATTGTTGCAAAGCAAAAGATGTAAGTGGCAAGACTAGCCTAGTTTCTAATCCTGATATAGTGACGTTTGGGCCATTCCAGAAAATTTCTGTTACCCCTGTCGGACGTCGTATCGTCAATGGCTCAAACTTGAGACTATCTGACAAAACATTGCAATTCGGCCACGAATTCACCAAACCTCTAAAGTCATTTAATTGACATACCGCTAATCATAGATAGCAAATAATTTGACACTACTCTCACCAGGTCGGGAAAGCGACTGAACACAAATATAAAAGTCTCTAGAGAAAAACAACACAAAACAAAAAAATGGTGTCAAGATGTGAGCAGCGTGTGTGATTAATGTTAATTACTTTTTCAAATTATGTACTTTTAACATACTTTTAAAATACTTATTGTGGTTGTGATTATGGGATGGTGAAGAAAGTTTGATTGATAAACTTGGTTGAAGTATCAAAACAAACTTGTTGTCAAAGAGATTTAAACAACTAAGTGAAAATACAGTCCAGATATATCAACAATCCCATGTTTTGACCAATCCGCCTATGTTGTTAGAGCCGTTAACAGTAGAATTTGTAATTTTTTCTAGCCTCAGAATTTTTTTTCCAGTGTGGTCGTCGGAAAAATTCCAATGAAAAATCCATGTTCTTCTCGCAAAAGGCATCGGAAATTCAATTCTTTTTTACTGTACTGTTTTTAATCCAATTGCCTTGAAATTTCAAAACTTTGTTTACTCACCGTTTAAATTTTGGTGAAACTTTTTCCCTCAGAAATTCTGTGTGGTCTACCCAGGACCCCCCTGGCGCTCCGGAAACTTCCAGAGTTTTCCGGAGCAGCTAAAAAACACTATTTTTTTCTCAGGGAAGCTCAGGAGCTCTTCCGGTGCTTTCAGAGCAAGTGTTTTTTAACATGTTTTAAAAACCGTTTTTAAAAACATGGTTTTACAAAAAAATATTGATATGATGGTTCAGCCATTAATGAAATTGATTTTTTCAAGGATCACTGGTCGAAATATCGAAATTACCATGAGTTAAAATACGTGCGTGCACAGTTAGTTGTCACATGATTAGCACAGCATGTGCGTTTGCGTAGGGTAAAATGGCGAAATGCGAAAATCGATTTTGGAATTATTTTTTTGAAAAATGACCCTACAAGATTTGACTATATCTTTTTATTCCATGAAGAGATTACTTTCAAATAAAAAATATATTGACGATGAATGGGTAAGCTTTCTAGAAATACAAACATAAATTACATAGCTTAAATAGCACTTTATGATCAGAAACAGTCAAAAACCAGCTTTTTCCAATTTTCTTTGAGTTACAGGAATTAAAATCCCTTGTTTATTTTGATCTGAAATTTTCAGTAGGGGTGGCCAACATGGTTCTCTTGCTCATATTAGGGGGCCCGAGATGGGGGTAAGTGAATTAAAGTTTCTAAATAAAATCTTAATTATCACCCAAAAAGTGCCTTTTTTTGTCGATATCTTTTAAATAGATAGTCCCAGCTTTATCCCTCCTTCAGTAAAGCTTCGTATACCTTTTGTCCTTCAGAAGAAACAAAAATATTGGCCTTAATTGCTTGCTTTCAGTTCCTGTAGCCAGTAGTGTGACCCCCTGTATTTCTATTTTAGTCAGCGCGCTTTTTTCAATAGAGATGTCACATGACTCAAATACCGTAGTCTTAATGGACTAGAGAAAGGGAAAGTGAAATCGCGCGATCTGATTGGATGAGAAAAAGACCAAGGGAACTGGAACCGAATGGAATTCTCTGAAATTCTCATTCTAAAACAAGATGATGATTTTCAGACCGCACCGGCAAAACTCTCCACACCCCGCCACACGGAAGACTAGATTTCATCCGCCATTTTTGGCGCGATTTTGGTGCTTCAGAAAATTATTTCTTGCTGGCGTGGTGTAAGGAGGCGATTCTTTGAAAAGGTGATTTTTTTGTGTTTTGAAAATGGAATAACTTTGGGAATACTTAACCAATTCTTATAAATGACCCCTCATTTTTCTCACAAAGGTAAGGACTTTCAAATAAAATTAGTTTGGTTTCCAAAAATTAAGGGGAAAATTTTGGCCTGTCCACCCTAATAAAAGTTATTTGTTTTTCGGTGGAAAAAAGTGTTTAAAAAAGCATTTTTTGTGCTCAAGGTTTACTTTTCTTCGCAAATTTTTGTCTTCAATCTTAAATAGATGATCGAGTATTTGACTGATGGTTATGATTTCTTTACAGAACATAGTAAAACTATTCAGGAACTTGGACCTTTTTACAGAATTTCAAAAAATCTGTTAGCTTTTGAGATATATTGAAAAATTTAGACATGGGTGGCTCGTGTTCGTTTTTCGCGTTCCCAAACCAAACGCAAACGCACGTGCTAGACTGCCTGACCTGACAAAGGGTGTCAAAATTAGATGAGGGATGTCTACATTACCAACTTATAGTAGGAAATTTGGAAAAATCGTAAAATACTTTCTCAAAATTAAATTTGGCGAAAATGTCCTATACTGGAACTTTGGGAACTTGCCCAAATGCCACAATTTCAATTCACCAAACATTTTGGCTATAGCTGTAATTCTAGTGACACTTTAAAGCAAAATATGAAAAAATATACCTGCAAGTGCATCCATTACACTTCTTCTCAATGACATCAATATGATCAAAATTTGGTTTTGGATCAGTTCAGAGTTTGAGCTGACTGGCTGAGTTTTGTTCAGTCTTTCAGTTTTTTGAACTTATTTGAAATTGACTGCGGACCTAATGTACACCTTAATGTTATTGTCTTGCCCACCCTACTTCTTCTTACTTTACTTTTTTGCTTTTCGAATATTTATCGAGACAAAAAGACCCTTTAAATCTTTCAAAACGAGGCTGCGAACAAAAAGCACGTTTCAAAACACGAGATAAACATTCCATCGAATTTTTAGTCTAGATTCGATCTCAAGAAACCAAATTCCTCAAGGAGGACTGAGGACGTCAACCAAAGATCTTCAAGCATGGCTCAATACAATTTTAAGAAGATCCAAGTTATTCCAACGTCAAAGGTATTCGTTTTTTAACTTACTTTTCCAGTCAATCTTTATTTTATGAGAAAAGTTAGTTTGCTTAGAGCATTTGGTATGGAGTTCGTTCCAGTCCTTAGTTATCAGGGAAGCTACACTGTAAGAGCCATACTTTACCGTATTGGTTGTTGGTGGTTCAAGTTTCTTGGGTGACTGTCTTGTACCTTCGTGTACAGGAGAGTATCTAAGGTAGTTTAAAAAGTATTTAGGTAGATTATTTTGAATATGGTCGAGAGCAAAAAGGCAGTTCTTTACTTTGAGTTGTTTTTTGATTGGCCAAATACAGTATACCAGGCGTAGTTAATTGATATAATCGATAATTTTGAGTAATCGATAAATAATCGATAAGTAATCGATGGATTAGATATCGATTAACCGATAGAATCGTTAGGTAATCGATACTAAAGATTTTTTCAAAGCTCGATTATTTATCGATCAATTTTGTCATCGATTGTTTATCGATTATACTTCGATTAAATTAAGTATCGATTAAAAATCGATCGGCTATCGATCACAGCTGTCGGTCACGATCGATATATAATCGATAACGTTACGTGAGCGAAGATAAGTAAATAATTGATAAGTAATCAATGCACGAACGATAAGTAATCGTCGATTGTGTTAACAATCAATACATGATTGATAAGTAATCGATAGGTTGTATGTAGTCGATATGTGATCGATAAGTAATCGATAGCTTGGAAATAATCGATCGCTGATCGATACTCAAGATTTTTGAAGGTCTGATTACCTATCGATTCTATCGGTTAATCGATATCTAATCCATCGATTACTTATCGATTATTTATAGATTACTCAAGAGTATCGATTATATCGATTAACTACGCCTGGAGTATAGACCTAACTCTTCATACAAAAATTACGGGAAACGCATGTTTGGACTTTGTACCCTATGCTGCACTCAAGCACTTAAGCCAAAGTCCCGCAAAGGCGGGACAAAAATCAGTTTTTTGAAGTTTGCAAAAAAACGCCACATAGAAGATCTTTCAAATTCAGTATGTGAATAGAGCAGTAAAAAATACAACTTTTCTATTTTTCCTTTTTTTTGCAAAAGTTCTAGGAATACAAATAAAGGGATAATGATGATTGAATACTATCCATTGATGTCCCGCGGCACTATCGTAAAGCTAGAATCGCTTCGCATACTCTTCGCTTGAGAAAATGATTGACAGATTGAAGTTTTCACCCGCGCAAGAGTTCGCGGAGCGTTCCCCGCTCAATCCTCGGACCGCGCTAAAAATGGTAGACTGAGCTGGTTGGAAGTTGTTGGAATGTTTACAAGGCTCTTGACAGAAAATTGTTTGTTTTATTGTCAATGATGACAGTGTGGTTTTTAATTTTGTTAGATCTGACAAATTGATGTTTGTAAGTGCACTTTATAGTTTTGATTCCCGTTGAAGAATCATATTCTGGTTTTCATGTTATTAGATGCTGTTTTAGAGCTTTAGGTCTACACTGAAATAGAAGATCTAATAAAGAGTGGGCGAGCCGAGTGTCTGCTATGTTAAAAGTGTATAACTCGCAAGGCTTTATTTTGAAGAACTTTTTCGAAAGAGGCTTGAGTGGTATGACCTAAAGTTTGAAGACAATAGTTTATATGTGAGTCAAATAAAGCATACCAGACGTCCGCGCTCGATAGGATCGATCATCGGAACGCCTCGATGACGGATCGATATGTGATCGATGGATTACTTAACGATCCGGATGGGAGATCGATGGAAGATTCAGCCATTAAAAAGTCTTGAGTATCGATCCTTCGTTGATCCATTATCGAGCTAGTATTTCAATCGAGTATATCGATTCGTCATCGATCGTTAATCAATTTGTCATCGATCGTTAATCGATTCATCATCGATCGTTAATCGATTCTTCATCGATCTTTAATCGATTTGTTAGGCCAAAAAAAAAAGTAGTCTTGTTTCCGGAAATCGGCCGCGTGAACTTTTTTTTTGAAAAAATATATCTCACCCGGCCGCAAATAGAAAAAAACAGTGAGCTCGTCGCAATAAAAAAGATACATAAAGAGTTTATTTTCCATTTTACGATTTTACGATCCATTTAACGATTGTATTCAAAGATTTATAAAGAGTTTATTTTCCATTTTACGATCCATTTAACGATTGTATTCAAAGATTTACGTATGTCACTTGTGTTTTGAAAAAGAAAATCTTCTGTCACAAATGTTTTCTACTTTCCTGTTTTATGTTGTTGTGAATAGAATTACCTTAGAGTACAGCTTCTTCTTAAAATTTCGTTTTTTCAAGTAAAGAGACATCGAACCTGGATTATTTTTTCGTACACGTCAATTAGAGTTTTACTAGGAAAATTGAAAAAAAAAAATATTTTCCGGCCGCCCGGGTGAGACTTTTTTTTCGTCACCCGCATTTCCGGAAACAAAACTACTTTTTTTTTTGGCCTTATCGATCGTAAATCGAATTGTTATCGATCGTAAATCGAGATCGATAAAAGATTGATGATAGATCGATAAATAATCGATAACTAATCATAAGCTTTAAAAAATGCTATCAGCCAATGGACCAATAAAGCAAGATCCCTGTTAACCTCTCTGTTCAGATGCTCAGATTTAGATTCATCACAGCAAATAAGACTAGTGACGTCAGCAAAATGAATAGTTACTGAGTTTTCTAGGGAGCGATGGAGATAATTAATATAGATTTTTTTTTTTTTCTTCTTTATTGAAACAAAAACACGTGTACACTACGAACATATTACAAAACATTACTTAAACATAAAATATAGTCCCTCCCCCCGCTAGGAACTAACGTTATATCGCCAGAGGTACTAGACTATGTGAAAATAAATAAACAAGTAAATAAAGAAAAAATCTTGGAGAAGGAAGCTACAATTGTTAGGTAAAAGCCTAAAATAAAGCACCGCTAAACCTTCCAGTTTCGTTAAGAAATTCAACAACAGAACAAAGAATAGATTTATTTAGATTTGAAGTCAAACTTTCATCCCCATATAATAAAAGCCGACAGAAAAAAGGAGGGTTAAGCGGCGGATGAAAAATAATGCCTAGGGTCTGAAGTTTGTCGAACAAAGATTGTCTTGCATGGGAATATATAGAGCAGTGCAGAAGAAAGTGCTGAGTGTTTTCAACAGAGTTAGTTCGGCAACCACAGAAAGGGTCTAAAGTGTCGCGGAAGCCATGTCTAAACCGACCCGAAGTCGATTAAGAAAGATCACTCCTTGAATGTCAGGAACATCAAAAACATGAATTTCCTTGGGTCTCAAAAATTCATAGATTGCTTTTTTGAAAGTTTTAATTGAAGGTAGATCTCGTATATTACCTCCCAGAACATTCCACTGAGATATGCAGTACGGAAAAAAAGTGTTACGGAAACGCTCAGTTCGTATATTAAGAGGATAAATAGGATTTCTTGTTCTAAGGCCACCTGGTGCTGTAAGTCTTACTGGCAGGTAGTTACGTAAATACGAAGGGGCTAAATTGTTAATAATTCCATAGAAGAATGTCAGTGTGTGTATGTGTTCTTTTAACTAACTTTTGAAAACCCTCCACCCCTCATAACGTCAATTTGACGTTTTGCATTGTCAAATGAATATGGACGGCTCCCCTTAACGGCTTCAGGTCATAAGGGGGAGGGGTCAACGTTTATGTCGTCAAAAATAGTTGAAAAAGGAGGAAAATCTCACTTACAATAGAACAGAAGCTCCTTGCAGTCTCCCAAAGTCTTAATTTTGGCAAATCCTTAAGATTGGTGAACAATCATTTTTGTGCCACTTACAACTTTTTTCTTCTAGACCAAAAGTTTTTTTTTGTGGTGAAAAATGAAAGAAAATAGGAAATTTCCCCTTAAATGTGAATATTTTTTACAAAATTAAGCCCTTTTCTATCACAAAATCCCCATTGATCTAGAAAAGCTTGTAGTAAATTATTGCAGTATTTCTTACTCAGCTATACCACATATAGTTGCAACTTTGCCTAGAAATTGCAGGTTTTCAAGATTGGTAACATTTAAAAATACAATTAAATTTCTCAATTAATCAAAAAAATCTTTGAAAATCTTGAGGATGAGCCAATAGAAAATTCATGCTGAAGTTTTTGCTCAAAAGATGTCAAATACTGCAAATTCAAAAAGATTTCTTGTTATAGTATTCATTTAACTTAAAATTCCTGAAAACAGGAAACTGTGTCTATTTTTATCAAAAAGTAAACTATTTTGAATGTTGGAACTGGTTGGAAAACTTTCTAACTTGACATTCTGACTATAATACACAAATAGGCAATTTAGAGTAAACCAATCTCTTGGCTCAAAATGATTGATAGTAAATTCAATCTAAATTTATTCTATTTTTAGGATTTTATAGATATCGTTCTATCAAAGACTCAGAGGAAAACTCCTACTGTAATTCACAAGTAAGTTACTTTATAATATTGTTGAAAATTAAAGAAGAGCCAAGTGCTTCCTAAAGTTACTTTAATCTTTCATTGCACTATTTAATAAGGTTTATTTATTATCAGGAGGCTGAAAAAGCTTTAATCATCAACATCAGTGTCTAAAATCCTGTTGAAATCTTTTGATATTTTACCTTCTAAAGAATTTCCACAATGAATTTTTTTCCTTGCACAGTAAACATATTTTGCCATTTATCACCAAGCATACCAACACATTGACAATTGTTATGTTGGTTGAAAATTAAGTTTATTAACTCAAAAATTGCTATGTCAATTAAATTAAGTTTATTAAAGCATGGCCCCTCCGTTGTGATGGACCTTAAGTCCTACTCTCAGGTTGCTAATAAATGGGGGGTTGTTTTGAAAATTTTTCTGATTCTTAAAAATAGAGGGTTCTAATCGGGGTTTGAAATTATGCTTCTGAATACACCAAATAGGTAATCAGATGGTTTTGAATAAAGAAAGGGGATTTTCTTCATGGCAGCTAAAAGTGTTTTGAAAAATTCAACGCTATCTTTGTCCTATCAATCCCTTCAATTTTCCAAATTCATTTTTAGACAATACCAAATCACAAGGATCAGATCATTCTATTTGAAAAAGATCAAATACACACAACAGAATTACCATGACAAACTAACTCAAATTATAACCGATTTTCCACGAATGGAGGTAAACATTTTAGGAAAGAACCTAAGTTATGAAATCTTCCATATGTCAATAACTTACATTTTTTATTAGTGTTTTTTAATTGAAACAAAGGATTTATAATTAACCTTATTCATTACTTTTTTTATTTTGTTATATTTTTAGGATATACATCCATTTTATGCAGATTTAATGAATGTCTTGTATGATAAAGACCATTACAAATTGGCTCTTGGTCAAATCAACACAGCAAGACATCTAATTGATAAGTAAGTTTAGAATCCTCCTTTCTCTAAAAAATCTCAAGCTTGTGAATTCCTTTTCAACCTTGGATTAACTCACTTAATAGGACAACCTTCATATGTATTTAACTTAAATTACAATATATCAAACTATTTATTCCTATTCCTTAGTGTTGCCAAAGATTATGCTCGTTTAATGAAATATGGAGACTCAATGTATAGATGTAAACAACTGAAAAAAGCTGCGCTTGGTCGAATGTGTACCATAATGAGAAGACAAAACCAAAGTTTACAATATCTTGAACAAGTCCGTCAGCATTTGTCTCGTTTACCGTCTATTGATCCAAATACAAGGACTCTTTTACTAACAGGTTTTCCTAATGTGGGAAAATCAAGTTTTATGAATAAAGTAACACGTGCAGATGTTGAAGTGCAGCCCTACGCTTTCACAACAAAATCACTTTATGTTGGACACACAGATTACCAATACTTACGCTGGCAGGTATGTATTACATTTCTTAAAAATGGCTATTTGAAAGTTCAATGTTTCGTTTTAATGAGTTCACCTGGTTACTGCATTTGCTACTGGTAGTAGTTTGATGTTTAGTTAAGAAAATGGACCCATAGACTATGTATAGAAACACAAAATACTTTACAATTTCAATTAAACCACTATACCTTGAACATTAGGTTGTTGATACACCTGGAATCTTGGATCATGCTTTGGAAGAGCGTAACACAATTGAAATGCAGGTACCACTTTTTGTCATCCTCATGCATCCAAGCTCTAACATAACACTTTCAGAACTGCTTGCTCTATTTACAGATTTTGTGCTTCAAATTAAGTTCTTGTTAGACATATTTAGGTCTTACACAAATTGAAGACTGTTGTTAGTTTGTCTTTTTAATTAAGTTGCAATCGGATATTTACTTTCTTAGGCTATCACAGCTTTGGCACATCTACGTGCAGCTGTTCTTTATGTCATGGATATCAGTGAGCAGTGCAATAAATCGTTAGCTGAACAGATTGAACTTTACAACAGCATCAAACCTTTGTTTACTAACAAACCAATCATCATATGTTTGAATAAAGTGGATATCATGAAAATGGAAGAACTCCCCGATGAGAAAAAAGAATTATTTAAACAATTTGAGGAAGATGGTATGCAGTCATCCTGCCTCCTTTTTTAATTTTTTATATGATATGTTTTAATTCATTCCCAACCTAATTTCCTTCTCCCTACTCTTTTCAAACGGCCCATGCAAAGGTTTATAAACTTCACGCCTGGCTGAGTCTTTTTTTTAAGCGATATGTAAAATCATACCCAGTAACATAACACATGCAACACAAGGCTCAGTAAAATCTTAAACCTTTTTTGACTATTAGGTTGACTTAGATTTTTAGACTCCGATTGATCGAATTATTATCTTTTATTTTTTCTTAAAGGTGTTCCAATCATCCCAATGAGTAATCTATCAGAAGAAGGTGTGATGAAAGTCAAATCGGAAGCTTGTGATCGACTCCTCGCTCAACGCGTGGAAGTGAAATTGAAAAATGCTAAGAAAATGGATGAAGTTGTCAACCGACTTCATATTGCTATGCCTAAACCTCGTGATGATAAAGAACGACCTCCATTCATCCCTGAAGCAGTTAAAAAGAAAAGTAAGTCTTGTATTAATCAGCAAGTTCCTTTTTGCGTCTTTTCTCTGTTTTGTGATATATTGTATTGTAATGTACATAAATACTAGGTTTTCTTTGGGAAATATTTGTACAAATCAAGTTCTTAGAAAATCACGCACACCAAAAACAAAGTGTAATTTGTATAACCTTTCTCATTTTCAGTGAATAGCATGCAAGTGGACAGCTCCGACCGCAAACTACAGAAACATTTGGAGCAAGAGCTCTTGGAAGAGTACAAGTTTGATGACAAAGCCTTATACTTTGTCAAAGATGATGAAAAATATGATATCATTCCTGAGATTATCAATGGAAAGAATATTGCAGATTATATCGATGAGGATATCTTCGAGAAACTGGAGCAACTGGAAAAAGAGGAGGAGCTGAAAGAAGCAGCTGGCGTCTATGATTCAGATGAGGTTTGTATGTCTTGAATGATTAGGTGGTATGTCTGAGGTCTGCGGACAAGTTTCTTAGACTCTTAGAGACAAAGTTGGTCTCTAAAATGATACATGAATTTTGAAGATTATTTTTATTTGATAACTGATGATGGCGTAAGCCGAAAAGCTTTTTATCTTGAAATACCACTTTTACAACATGGCGATATCTCACTCAAGTTATGTTGAAGGTCTATTGGCAAAACTCTTATTCGAATATTGTTGTCCAATTGATGAGGAATCACTGTGATCTCCTCATCGCTGAAGAAGAAACCTTACAATTACAATTTCATTTTCGTTGTTTAGGAAGAAGAGAATTCAGAAGACGAGGAAATCAGGAAAACAGCTGAACTGTAAGAAAATGTTTGTATGACAACTTAAAACTCTGCTTTTGAATTCTAACAACCCAGACTACTAGGTTAAAATGAAATGACAGGTGTGCCCGAACAGACGGACCCTTAAAAGACACAAAACCTTTTAGATTTTCTTTTACATTTTGGTCGATTTTAGTCAAATTTTGGGAAATGTGACCCTCTTAGAGAGAAATTGATTTTATAGTCTTCAGAGAGCCTCTCGAGTTTTGATAAAGGAACCCATACCACTTTCATATACCCAGTTTGCTTGCGCTGACGTAATTTAATTGTATTGCTTTTTCAGTAATGGTAGTGGTACGTAAGATATGAAAAGTTGATTAAAATTATTAGTTCAATTTGTAGCTCTCTTTTGGATAACTTCTTTTACCAGGATTCGTAAAGAAAAGAAAATTCGTTTACAAGAACATCGACTGAAGAAAGGACAAGCAAGCAACGGTCCTGTCTTGCCAAGAAAAGCTTCTATTCGGGTACGTTTTAAAATTTGTGAACATATTTGGGGTTGTTTGTTGACTATCCTAGAAATCTGCTGTATAAATCATTGCAGGATCTTTTCTGTCCCCCTGTCGCTTTGAGTCTTTTTCCTCGGTTTTACGGGTCAGAATTACGGGTTGCTTCAAACCGTTTCAGTCACTCCACCGGCCTCATAATTGCAAATACACAAACTGGCTTCAGGTATCTTTATCAAATTTAGTTGACGATAGCGCATGACATTATAACGGAAAAATCTTGGAACTCGTAAAATATTTATCGTATTTTAACTATTTATCGTATTTTAACTATTATTTATTCTCGATATTCATAATATTTTAGTTGGAGAACTTCGGGCGATCGCGTAAACGAAAGAGCGAAGAAGCAATGGAACTAGACGGAGATGTCGAAATGGTATGCAAGATAGTTCTCTATCTCTATGAATAACATTGAAAGTCCTAATCCGTCCTATGCAATAATAATCTTTCTGTAATTCGAACTAAAACATTTGTCCCCTTAGCCTTGAGATTCATACAAAATTCTGAGATGCCTTGGAGTTTTTACAAGATCTTCTCTAATTGGTCATTTAAAGTGATGGAGATGACGCGTTCTTTAGAAAAAGTAATAAGATTCTTTTATTACATCTTAACGACCAACCAAATCAAATAAGAGCTTGTAAAAACTCCATCTCGTCCCGAAATTCTCTCCATGATCCAAATCTTTCTATAATTCGAAGAAAATTCTTGGCCCCTTGAAAATCCTTGGCCCCTTGAAAATCGAATTAACAAGAGTCAACTGCATTGGTCTAGGATATTAAAAGTTCCAGGAAGCGCTTAAGCTAAGGGTCAATTTTAGTTAGCTCGTTGAGCCCAAAACATCAAAACACCAGCTCTCGGCTAATTGACTAGCTAGCTAAGACTGTAGCTTCCAATTCAAATTCAAACAAATATCCAAATTGACCGGCTGTAAATAGACACAACATTACGCAACTTACTTACGGGCTCTGACCATAGTCGAAAGATTGATTTTAGTATTTGAACATTAAAGGGACATTAAAGTAGTAAAATGTAAACATTGCGCGAACCACGTGTCATTAAAGAGAACAATTGACTGTTTATCTATGAAAAATGGGTGAAAAAGCACTCTTTTCAAGATTTTGAGTTCTATTTTTAGTTCGGTAAAAGAAATCTTTTCAAAATCGCCGAAAATTAGCTCTTCAAAGTTGAAATACCCTTCTTTGCAGTATTCATTTTCTTCTTTATCAATTTTTTTTTCATTTCGATTCATAAATTTCCAGACTTAAGGATAGTTGGCCTAACAGAAAATGTATAACATGCCAAAGTTTTGTTAGCTAATGCAGGCTGAAATTTGTATTTTGTCGTGGCAAATATTAAAAAATCACTATGGTCAGAGCCCTAAAGTGACCTTTGACTTTAATTTTCTCCTTCTACCATTTTAGAATAGCGACGGAGAGTCTAAGCCTCGATCTCGATCAGCCGTCAAGAAAATTGTCAAAAAACGAAAGTTGGAAAAGAGCGAAGCAAGGAGTCAATCGGCCGCTGCTCACCGTTCCAAGAGCTTAAACACGCCGCGCGACAAGAGCGGTATCAAGAATCCCGAAGATCGCGAGAAAGCAAAAAAGAAGGCAAGATTGAGTCAACGAAAAATGAATTACATGGGGAAAGCTGGTAAGTTTTCTTCCTGTAGAATGAGAGGAAGATATTCTGCTTACTATCGGGTACCTAATAGCCGTCCCCCCCCCGTTAATTAATTTTTCGAAAATTTTCCACCCAGGACAATCTTATTCCAACCTCCCTCCCGCTTATTAATTTTTGGGAAAATGTTTTTGAAAGTTCCCATTTTTGTCTTAATTCTGCTGTATTAGCCTCCTTTTCAAACATTTTCCACCCAGGACATTTTTATTCCAACCTCCCCCCCCCCCCGCTTATTAAATTTTGAGATTTTTTCCAACCCCCCGGCTATTAGGTACCCGAGAGTATGTAAACTCGTTCCTTCTCAGAAATGGTAGAAACAAAGCTTGTATTTAGGCAGGCAGCTTTTAAGCAGGGAACTTGCTTGAATTAAATGACCATTGTGAGCACTGCACACGTCTCAAATCTAACCCTTACTATTGACCATTTCTTTCAGGCGAATCGGACCGTCACATTCACGAAAAAATGCCCAAACATTTGTTCTCTGGAAAGCGAAAACAAGGGAAAACTGACCGTCGTTAAATTGTTTTTCATGATTTTATATATGACAAATTTTTATTATTTTGGGTGTGTCGTGGTAAAGAAAATTATTGAGCCAAAAACAGAGTCTTCTTTTTTTAATCTTCCGAACCTTTACAACATACTCCAGGAAATATTATTCTCCGCTTTTTCGCAAAAATTAATATCGTAAAATCTCATGAGAGAATTTAAAAATTGACTTTTGACATCGGTTTTGACGAAAAGGTCCCAAAAAGTTTTGATTTTTGGTAAAAATGCATTTTGGGGAGTAAAAAACAGCTGAGTTTAAGTTCATTTGCGAAACTAAATCTTACTCAACTCATTTTAAATTGTAAGGCTACGTAAAGGAATCTGCCTAGGATGGCGGTTCTTTTAAATCTTTTCTCTTTTTCGTTTGGGGATGGCTCAACCTAACCGTTAACCAAACTTCTTCAGACTAGTAGCAACCATATTCAGAGATCCGCTCGAAAGTCCTTATATAAGTTTATGGATCAGCAATTGTGACCTAATGGAATAAAGATACAGCTGCCCATAGTCGTTTACAGTTAAAGCTTGCGTATATCTTAAATTGATTTGTTTTGCATATTTTTTGATTAAAAATAAAACCAAACCCAAGAGACGAAAATTTTCTTGAGGAAACTTGCTTTTTACTCTAAAGGAAAAACTCGCGAGAATTTGGGAATTTATTTTCGCGAGTAGCTCATCCAACTATATTTCACGAGAATAAACAGATTTGACCATATTTCGTGAGCGAAGTAACTTTCGCACCGGAATTTTTTGCGGAACTTGCGATTTGACCGAAAAATCGTGAACTTGCGAAAGTCTGTGGCAAAAAAATCGACAGTTCATACTTTTTCCTTTAGGGAAAGACAAATAACTAAAAACATAGAATTAATACCTTTTTGGAAAGATAATTTGAAGCAGATTGCTTTAACCTTTCCAGCGCGCAACTTTTTAAATTTTCACGCTGTCAGCGCGCAACATTTTTTCAGAAAATAGACATGTTCAGTTATTTGATCATAACTCAAGAACTAGGAATCTTTAGAAAAAAAGTAAGGTATCCCTGAAAAGCTACTTAAATTCTACAACTTTTAGACCAAGTACCAATCCAAATAAAATATTCCAACAAAAATGGTAGCATCACGTAAACCACAGTTTTTTTTCACGTTTTGCGGTAATGTCACTTTTTTTGCATTTTTCACTTCTAGAGCAAATAAAAGTGGGGGGAAATTAATTAAAAAATCTGTCTTTGGCTATTCATCAATCTATACATCATTTGAAGTAATCTACCAAAAATCAGCATCCAGAAAAATCTGTATGTGTCACACCAGCCTCCCAAATATCGGTCACTTTTGCCAAAAATCACGATTTTCGGCTAAAAAAATCCAATATATACAATTTTGAAGTATTTTGATGATAATGTGTTTCCAGAAGCAGCTACAACATCAAAAATGGTGTAAAAGTATTCCCCAACTATCTAAACAACACTTTCAGTCAGTATTCATAGCTCCTGAAGCTTTTGAAGGGTATCGGCTACCGTGAAACTAGATGGCATAGTCGGCGACAGTTGCAAAGTTTCCAAAAACCGTAAGCCTTTTGAGGCAAACTCATTGCTATCAAATCTGGTCTCTTTTGCCCATAAGGAATGCTAAATGTCATCATAATAATTCCATGTGGCTGTTATGTGGTTCCTGCCATCATTTTGGTCCATATAAGCTGTAATCAGGACATCGTTATGAGCCAAGAATTTCGGGGATCGATCGACCGTTGCTGGGGAGCGAGCGAAGAAGTAGTGCAATTCAACATAAATCCAGGCTTTTCAAATTCTTTGGTGCTCCTTTGAAATAAATGAGGTGTAGAAAACACTTTTGCATTGAATTTGTCCACTTTCCATGCTCCAACCTGAATAAAAAGTAAAAGTACTGTAAGTTTGGGTCGACTCCGATGGTTTGTCGAGAAAAGTGGTCAAAATGACAAATAAATGGAATTTTATGCTAAAAACAAAACACAAAATATAAGATATACTTACTGGATGTTTTGCCATTATAAAAACAATGTTTCCATGAAGAAAAGTGGCCTAAACCAGTCAAAAAATCCAAGAACTTTAGCAGTAAGTTTGAAAAACCCATTTCTTGGTCGCCATCTTGATTCAGTGTTTTTCTCTACCTTTTCTCCGAAATCTGCTGCCTCACCACGTGATCAAAACATTACATCACCATATATCAAAAGAAAGCTTAGAACCTCTACTTTCCGTTTCTCTTTACTTCTACGGCTAGCAAAGAAGCCAATGGGAGAAATATAGCTTAGAAGATCACTATGTCAAAAAGACGACTATACTCGTCTGCCGGAACGTATGCTCGACGACTATACTCGTCCGCCGGGCTGAAAAGGTTAAGCTTTAGAGAAAATTTGAAAAAAAGAAGTTTTTTTCTACTCAATCAAATATTTTATTGTGTACCTTTCTTAAACATTTAATCTCACCGATTTCGATAACATATTCCGATTTCATATATTGTTGTAGATATCTAAAGTTAAAGCTTCTTCTAATAGGTCCATTTTGACCATTTTATGAATTTTATTTGTCGCCTCTATTTGGACTTATGAAAGATGTACTTTGTTGAGGATTCTATCTAACCCTTTCGGGCTTAAACTCGATGGTTCGTTCGTTCGTTCGTTCGTTCGTTCGTTCGTTCGTTCGTTCGTTCGTTCGTTCGTTCGTTCGTACGTACGTATTTATGTAATAGTTTATTTCATGTTGACGAAAAGGTAGCAACAAAAGGCTACTTTACAATAAAAAAAAGCTAATGTTTTGTTGGCAGCTCATCGCCGCTGCTACCGAGGCTAATATTGACAGCTTTTGGTTGGCAAAGTTTTTGTTTGTTTTTATCAAGCAAAGATTATCTGTCCTAGGACTTCCTCTCACACGCCAAATGAAATCACCATCACATTCGGAGTTCCATTTCTTAGCTTTTTCGCACATCTCTTTGATTTTTCTTCTTTCATTGATGGTGAAATCATCGGTGATGCTTAGGTGATATCCAAGACCTTCAACTTTTTTAAGTTGCCCATGATGATTTTTTTTTTCTTCTTCACTTTGTAAAGTCACTTTTATCGGACGCGTTTTCCTCGGCCTATTTTCATGTTCGAACCCAATACGATGTTAATGCGTTGGTTTGATGTCGCGGATGCCGATATATCCTTGAGCAGATCCTCAATTTCCTTTTTGTCCTCTTCTTGATCTTCTCCTCTTCGTTTCTTCAATTTGTTCAGCGAATCCATGAATTATGATGTTTTTTTTCTTTGATTCGATATCGCGTTTTTCTCTCCTCGCCTCTTCTTTTTGTTCCGCAACAACAGATTTAAGATTTTCCTTGTGTGCTTTTGTTATATCAGCGTAGTATAGTAGTATAGGTTTTACGTGATGACTCTTTTATAAAATCTTTTATTTATTGTATCATTTTCCTTGTTTTGTCTTCTAAGTTGTTCATCTTTTCTGTTAGGATTTTGTCGATGTCGTTGTTGATGACTATTCTCGGTTTTTGAGTTTGTTGTTTCAGTTTTTTGATTTCGTCGTCTTTCTTAGCAATCTCCTATTGCATCATATGGTACGTGTTTTCTCCGATTTTACTTTTTAAGGATCTCGTTATTCGCACACAATTGTGACATACATATTGATTATTATACGTGTTAGCGAAGATTTGGAGTTGGTAAAGTGGCAATTGTGTGCACTCGTAATGTACCATACGTTGACAGCTACGGTATTTGAGTCGATTTTGATCTTCATCATCAATACACGTAACAAGGGTGCGTGTTGCAGTTGTGTTTGCAGCTTCAATTGGTGGATCTTGGGTGTTTTTGTCGCGATTTTTGTTCATATTTAGCGAATTTTGATGCTTTTTTG
Organism: Clytia hemisphaerica; assembly: GCF_902728285.1. Lineage (NCBI taxonomy): Eukaryota > Metazoa > Cnidaria > Hydrozoa > Leptothecata > Clytiidae > Clytia > Clytia hemisphaerica. The sequence goes on from NW_027103890.1 coordinate 1,214,770, forward strand.
AGTTTCCACCATTTTTTGAAGTGCGCTGCAGTCGCACGTCTTAAACGGTATGAGTTTTTATAAGATACTTCACTAGTTGTTCATTTAAAGTAATAGAGATGACGCTTTCTTTAGAAAAAGTAACAAAATTGTTTTATTGCAGGTTAACGACCAACCAAATCAAATAAGATTTTCTAAAAACTCCAAACCATCCTGTCTAAACAGGGACAAAATCTGAGATTTTATTTCTTTTTAATTCTATGTTATGTATGTAAGGTAACTATTCTTTGCCATGGTGTGAGCACTACTATGGGTTATCTCACAAAGATAAATTGTATTTGTGCGGTAAATAAAGTTTTTGATCATGTTGTTTCTCTCCCCTCCCGAAATAACCAAATCTCATCACATGACTTTCTCGGGAGATAGAGAAGCCTGTTATTAACGAAAACCTAATAAATGGGAAGAAATGAAAGATAATTCGTTGATATAAAGTTTGTCTTCTTCGGTACAAAATAAATAATTTAAAAAATAGTTAAAAATTCGGGTTCCATAATTTTCCATGGCTATCTTCTTTCGTGTAACGAATGTTCCAAACCCAAGGTTTATCTAAATAGATTTTAAGACATAATTATTAAGACATTGATTTCGAGTGCTCGTTAATTGAAATTTGTAATGGGACGTTTTCATCAGGGATTTTGCTTTGTTTTTTATAGGTCGAAATGAAAAATTAACTCTGGCAAATTCAAGTTACCGGGCGGACGAATTCTTAGCAAGCGTAGTGTATTGATTAGGCGGCAAATTAAATTTTTGGACCGGCGAATTGTATTTATTTTTCAAGCCTTGGACCGGCGAAATTCACCGTTCGTCGGACCTAAATCAGAGCCCTTATTTCATATTATTTGCCTTACTTATGGCCTTTGTATTCCAAAACGCAACAAATTAAAATTTATGGAAGTCTTGGAAATCAGACGATTCGCCAAATGGAGCTTAGAATTCTCAATGTTTCATCAATACAATCTCCATGCAAAAACGGGTCCCCTTACATTAAATACAATAAACTAATTTCTTCACCTTCAGCAGTATAATTTGTTAAGGGGACATCAAATGGCAATCGAAGGTCTCTTCCTGAAATTAAAAAAAATCGTTCTTTGAAAATTGAAAAAAACCAAAATCCCCAGATGAAGTAAGACTATCACCAATTGAATTTTTGTTGTTATCGATAATAATTATAGCGAGGGAAATCTTAAAAACCCATGTATTTTCGTATCATTACATGACAAGGCATGGAGTTTTGAAATAGCCATTTCACACGCATGTGTTTTTAAGATTTCTTTCTCTGCTGAAACTAACCTTCACATCCAGAGGAAAGCTGCAAAAAATCTTCATTTGAGCCCTATGGAAAAAGCAAGATATAATATCATATAAAAACATGCTTTCTTCAATGTTTATGATAAGATTAAGCGCAATCTTTGGCAAAACCCAAGAAAAAATTCTGAACAATCTTGGGGACACGAAAAGTTTTTTTTCACGTTGGTGCAATGCAACATGATCCATCCCACAAACCTGAAACGCTTTCTCGTGTTTCCACCTCATTTTTCTTTCAATCAATTTTGCTCCATTGTCACAGGGACAAAATCAGCGTGTCTTTTGGGTATTTCCCTCACTTTTTGTCCCATGAAACAAAAAAAGAAACCATGAGACATGAAATTTTCTTTTGTGTTGGTGGGATGGAGCATGTTGCATTGCACCAACGCCTAAAAAACTTCCGTATCCCCTTTACTCCCAGTTTTCAGAATTGGCTAAAGTAAATATGTGGATTTGCAAGTGATTTACGTGAAGTAAAAAAAGTAGGCAAATCTCACAAAAAACAAGAGCAGCAAAGCCTCAGTCAAATCTTACTGGTACTCACAGGAAAAAGTCATCAGATCACACGGGTGAGAAAACTTAAATTCCGACGCCGTAATTTTCAAAAATCAATTTTTGTGTGTGATTTTATAAACTGATAAGGTGTGATTGTTTTGGGAGTGTGATTTCCGATATCACACTGCGGAATTTTTCAAATAATTATTTTCATTTTTTAAATTCGGCGTGTGAAATCCAATTTAACACTTTTAAACTTCACTGAAAAGGCTTTATCGAAATCACACGTGTGATTTCTAATTTCCGCAGGCGAATAAAATGCAACCATATTCCAAGAAGTATAAAACTTACACTAAAAAACTCTAAAAACGTAGAAGGACAAGATAGACACAAGAAATCGCAGTCATTAGTTCCCACGGGTGGGAAAGTCAAATTAATAGGGTGGGAAAGTACAATTACCACCCTTGTACTACGCATGCGTAAAGAAAACCACAAGTGAAAATTGGGCCAAAACTGTTCAGATTGCATTCAAATAACATTATAAGGGTGTATTCGATCAGTGTGTAACACAACGCTAAAGGTGAGGCGTCCCGCAAGGGTGGCCTCATTCGTTCGCAATGGACTTGCATCGCAAGGGCTCGGTGGATCGGTGAGACGGGTTTGAGGTCATTAAATTGGCTCTCTAGTGCAGCTCCACTGTTGTGACAAAAGTGCCGGGATTCTCAAAGTAGCGCAAGTAGACAGAACGAATGGGAGCTATCGAGCCAATGCTCACGAATGATCGAATACATTTAACAACTTATCAAATACAAATCAAAGCCATTTTCCAAAAAGCTGGGTGGGGAATCAAAATTTCGGCGTGTGATTTTTGATTTAACACATAAGATAAGCGAGTATAAAATGCCAATTCCAACGTGGGATTTTCGACTTAACACGCGAGGAGAGAGGGCCTGAAGTACGAAATTCGACGTGGGATTTTCGATTTAACACGTGTATTGTTCGATTCAGCACAAATGTCTAAAGCGTGTGATCCTGCGTTAACCACGTCGGAAATTCAATTATACACGTGTGATTTTGAGGGGTGTGATTTTGCGTTTCCCACCGGCGTAAAAACGAACCGATTCCCACGCGTGGGATAGCAGTGTGAAATGTATACTTTCACACCGTGTGATTTTCACTTTCACACCGGTGTGATTTGATGACTTTTTCCTGTGACTTATTGCAGTACTTTTTCTTAGCTCTGAGATTCATCAGTACATAAATGCAGATAGCCAAGATGATAGACAATTAATTTAGTCTTTGATAGATTTCTTCCAGGTCTACTAATCACCTATTCTTAATTAGTCAAGATTACGTCTTTCTTCCTGTCGGAAAAACCCGAAAAGACCGGAATTTGACCCCTAGTGTTTCTTAACATAGTAATACAGGGGTCAAACTCAGTTTCATTTATTCTGTTGACTTACACATATAAATAATAAGTTACAAACGGTATACACACCATAATCTCGGGAGTGACAAGTACTCCAATTTCATATGAACGAATCATCAACTGTGTTCCATTCTTCTCCAAACTTCCCCAAGCTGCTTTCGATAAATTGGCGCTGTGTGAAGTGGGAAATAACGTTCTTATATGGTTCTTTACGTTCAGCAAGAGAGGGAAATTTCAATGTAAGAACAGTCTAAGAACCCATTTTAAGGATTTCAAATTCACATATCTTAAGTTGTGCAAGCCAAAAGAACCTCGTCCGTCATCGTGAGACATCTACCTACTGATACTTAACGTATGTGAGTGCCTAATATCCAATCGGATTTTAAGTATTCGAATTCGAAACTGATCGAAGTCAATCAAAATTAAATCTGCAATCTGCAATATCTGCAATAAATTGAATTCGAACGAGACTATGATTATCCAATTCAACCAATACGCGACATTGATTACTACTTACCTCGTAACGCAGAACCAAGCAGCTTCATCACAACGGGGAGACAGTCTAGTGTAACTCTTGATGTGAGGCGAGGCTAAACTTCGACCAATCCGAGTTGATCTCCATTGGCTAAAACGCAAATTCGTAATTAGAATCTTATATATGTTTTTTAAAATAGTTTACAGCCGGTCGTTTGGCGGTCTTAGACTAAACGAACTCTGTGCAAATTATATTTTCCCGCCTTTACTATGCCTGTAACGGACGATTACATCGCCTTATTTGAAATAGACAAAAACTAAATAAAAGGGAACAGTGAAAAAGTTACTGGAATATAAATGGAATTCAAAGAAACTGTGTACAAAAAAAAAACCTAACAGTAAAATATTCATCTTTGTTATTAAAAGATTTGGATTTCTCCCCGCTCAGAAATATATTTTCAACGGTTTTTTTATAATTGAATCATTTTTGGAGAAAGGGCAATATTAGCACACACGTAATAACAAAATACTTGATTTGAGAAAAAGTATTTTAGCCAGTACCATGCAACAGCAATAAGGTGGGTGATATTTTGAAAATAAAAAAAAATGAATAGGGACAGAATCTTGTGGCTTTTATTCGGGTAAAATAACAAAAAGACTTTTCATACCACAAGAAAGGTCTCATCCATCGTTGCTTCATGGCGTTTTCAACACTGAACGGTAAAGATCCACCGGCTTTTATGAAAAAAAATCAAAATTCTCAGTTAATAACTAAATCTTGAGACAACCATGCAAAAATGTAAAAACGCACAAGACACTTTTCTTGCATCGCCGTCAACACCGACATAAAAAAATGCTAAATTCTTGTTGGATTGGCATGGTATGGCATGGCATGTTTGAAACAAAAAAAAAACGGTCACTTTTTTCTTCAAACATCGAAATATCGAAGGAAAAATGGCCGTCACATCGTCCAACCCGTTCGCCCCCTGCTCCCTTCAATATAACGTACCTGAGTATCCTTCCAGGCTGTGTCTCACATTTTCCATCGTTGGAAAAACCTGAAAAATAAAAAAGAAAAAACCATCTGCGAAATCCATTTTTTGTGTAAGTCAGTCTCAAAATAATCTGTATTGAAAACACAAAAAAAGACAGCAATGGAAGATTTGGGAGAACAGACATTTTTTTCAAACACACTGTACATTTCGGATGCGTTTTTTATTATTTTTCAATATTTTCTATTTTTGTTATGTCTGATTTTGAACCCTGGGGAACAGTAGACTGAATCTGAAATGCTACAAAATCCTCTACGAATCCGTTATAGGATGCCAGCAGTCTAGGGAGGCACTGGAGACTTAATTTGACAGAATTACAAACAAAATCAGTTATCGGTTATTCTACAGTTATCATACAGTTGTCCTACAGTTATACTACAGTTACCCTACAGTTATCCTACGTTTATTCTAAAGTTATCATACAGTTGTCCTACAGTTATCCTACGGTTGTCCTACGGTTGTCCTACAGTTGTCCTACGGTTGTCCTACGGTTGTCCTACGGTTTTCCTACAGTTGTCCTACAGTTTTCCTACAGTTAACCTACAGTTGTTCTACAGTTATCCTACAGTTGTTCTACAGTTATCCTACAGTTATCATACAGTTGTCCTACGGTTGTCCTACGGTTGTCCTACGGTTGTCCTACAGTTGTCCTACGGTTGTCCTAAAGTTATCCTACAGTTGTCCTACAGTTGTCCTACAGTTGTCCTACGGTTATCCTACAGTTATCCTACAGTTATCCTACGGTTTTCCTACGGTTTTCCTACGGTTGTCCTACGGTTGTCCTACGGTTGTCCTACGGTTATCCTACAGTTGTCCTAAAGTTATCCTACAGTTGTCCTACAGTTAACCTACAGTTGTTCTACGGTTATCCTACAGTTATCCTACAGTTATCATACATTTATCCTACAGTTGTCCTACGGTTGTCCTACGGTTATCATACAGTTATCCTACAGTTATCCTACAGTTGTCCTACGGTTATCCTACAGTTGTCCTACAGTTGTCCTACGGTTATCCTACAGTTATCCTACAGTTGTCCTACGGTTATCCTACAGTTGTCCTACAGTTAACCTACAGTTGTTCTACAGTTATCCTACAGTTATCCTACAGTTGTCCTACGGTTATCCTACAGTTGTCCTACAGTTATCCTACAGTTGTCCTACGGTTGTCCTACGGTTATCCTACAGTTGTCCTACGGTTATCCTACAATTGTCCTACAGTTGTCCTACGGTTATCCTACAGTTATCCTACAGTTATCCTATAGTCGTCCTACAGTTATCCTACGGTTGTCCTACGGTTGTCCTACAGTTGTCCTACGGTTGTCCTACGGTTGTCCTACGGTTGTCCTACGGTTTTCCTACAGTTAACCTACAGTTGTTCTACAGTCATCCTACAGTTGTCCTACAGTTTTCCTACAGTTACCCTACAGTTGTCCTACAGTTATCCTACAGTTGTCCTACAGTTATCCTACAGTTGTCCTACAGTTGTCCTACAGTTGTCCTACGGTTGTCCTACAGTTATCCTACAGTTGTCCTACGGTTGTCCTACAGTTGTCCTACAGTTATCCTACAGTTTTCCTACAGTTATCCTACAGTTATCCTACAGTTTCCTACATCCTACAGTTGTCCTACAGTTATCCTACAGTTTTCCTACAGTTATCCTACAGTTGTCCTACAGTTGTCCTACAGTTGTCCTACGGTTGTCCTACAGTTATCCTACAGTTGTCCTACGGTTGTCCTACGGTTTTCCTACAGTTGTTCTACAGTTATCCTACAGTTGTCCTACAGTTTTCCTACAGTTATCCTACAGTTGTCCTACAGTTGTCCTACAGTTATCCTACAGTTAACCTACAGTTGTTCTACAGTTATCCTACAGTTGTCCTACAGTTTTCCTACAGTTATCCTACAGTTATCATACGGTTGTCCTACGGTTGTCCTACGGTTGTCCTACGGTTTTCCTACAGTTAACCTACAGTTATCCTACAGTTGTCCTACAGTTATCCTACAGTTATCCTACAGTTGTCCTACAGTTATCCTACAGTTGTTCTACAGTTATCCTACAGTTATCCTACGGTTGTCCTACGGTTGTCCTACAGTTGTCCTACGGTTATTCTACAGTTGTCCTACAGTTATCCTACAGTTATCCTACAGTTGTTCTACAGTTATCCTACAGTTATCCTACAGTTATCCTACAGTTGTTCTACAGTTATCCTACAGTTATCCTACGGTTGTCCTACGGTTGTCATACAGTTATCCTACGGTTATCCTACAGTTGTCCTACAGTTGTTCTACAGTTGTCCTACAGTTATCCTACAGTTTTATCCTATTTTAGTGTTCAGATAAAAGGCCAGTTCTAAGACTTTTGTCACCTCAAGCGAAATTATTATAAATCAGAGCGGAGCGAAAATCTGTTTTAATACACTCTATGCATCTAAAGCCTTACACATTCTCTTAAAAACAACCAAGTTGCTAGGGCTTGAGCAAATAAGCCGATTTTTTTATTTCGTAGAGTAAAAGCCTTTAATATAATCTAACTATGGCAGACGATAACCCTCGACCCATAAAGCATAAATATGGTACAGAGGTGGTCAAAGCCAAATTTTCGAAAATTAGGTAGAATATTAAGCCACCTCAGGCCAGACCCTAAAATTGGAGTTGGTAATAAAAAAAAGTGTACCAGGTTTAGTTTAGCTTTAGTATTTCTTTGCAAGGCGTTCCCAGTGGAGTTCTTCCTGCATTGCGAGAAACTCTGAAGCCATTCAGAAGTTAACCATTTATTTGGTTCAGTCCCCAGTGATCCAATGGACGAGAATTGACCAATAACTGACCAATCAGCTGTCACGTGACTTGCAGATGGCCCATGATTGGATAAAAGCTGAAGAGAAATAGAAATTCCAACTGTTTTAAGGGGGTGGGGAGCGTTTGTTACCACCACTAACTAAATCACATTGTCCAAGTAAGGTGAGTAGATCTCCTCTTGGGATCGGTCTATTTTCTAATCGCATGATCAAAAAGTTTGCAAAATAAATCGATTTTGGTACGTAAGCTCTATCTTTTAACAATAAAAAGACCAGTGTTTTTATAATGACTATGCTGTGATCCAAAGGCTACAAGAGGATTGGGGCCAAGTTTACAGTAATCTCATAATTTTGATAACATTAATAAAGAACACCAAACCTTTCTCAGCCTCATGTGACCCCATTTCAAGAGTGATTGCCCTCCATGTCTTCCTGGGACGGAGCCAATTATTCGAGCCCTAAAAAAGAAATATAATACCGGGTGTCTCTGAAAAAACTTCCCCCTGTTTGATTCAAAATTGCAAAAAAGTGAAAAAATATATTAGCTTGATTTTTTCGAAATCGTTTAGAGGAGGGTTTAACTTAAGTTTTGGTGTATGAAACTTTAAAATTGCTTCATTAGATCAAAAGTTATGACAAAAAGAGTAAAAAACTTTTTTCAAAAAGAGCGAATATTATACTGAGGTCAATGCGTAGATGTATATGTGTTGGTACAATTTGGTCCTAGATGATGATATCGTTGATTTTCAATGTAAAGTAAAATTAGCTTTTTCTGTGAGATTCAATCACAGAAAAAGAAACTCTTACTTTGCATTGGACATATCAAAAGATTGGAGTTTTTGTATCCATTTGGATAATTTGGCACTTCCATAAGCATTCATATATTCCTAAAAAAGAGACAGGAAAAAATTATAAACTCCAATAAAAGTGAATTATCGACAAACGAAAATTTGACCTTTAGAGGCTCCTATGGCTAGAGTTTTGCTTCAAATATATACCAATTTTGAGTGGAACTTAAAAACGTGTAACTCATGATACCCCCTGGTTCACAGGACGCACGGCAGAGAACATTAAAATACTAACTATCCAAACACAATACCAATTAGCTTTTCAAAACAAAGAGAAGTTAGCCCTCACCAATAAGTCATCTTTGAAATGATCTTGTTTTGTATTAGTGGTGTTTCCATCTTGGCTTTTCTTGAACAATGGACTTATCCATATCCTACAAAAGTGAAATCGTAAATTTAGAAAAATTCCAAAGTCCATTGCCCCGTAGCCCCGTAAGATAATCTACCCAGGTTGGCAGACCGCTTTGATATTTTTCATCTACATTTGGGATGTTTAATAAGTAATCTTTCGAGCAAGGTGAGTGGCTAAAGCAGCAAAATCGCACCAAAACGAACGCCATAAACAAAAAACATTAGAATCCACTCTCAAGCAAAAGGCAACACGCGGTTCTTAAAATGCTTATTGTTGTTTAATGTTATGGTTGGATACGCCATAAAAATGCGTTTTCGTTCATAGGCTAGCAAAAAGATCGCCCATTTGCCGTAATTGTTCTATCCCATACGTCCCAGGAAATTTTAACAAATGGAAAAAGATCGTACCCTTGTGATTTTTGGTTCCAGTCTTGTTCGATCAAATTTGCAGTATGTACGACCACTCTTAAACCATGGTCATATAGCAATAACATCATTTTTCTGCGTTGTAAAAAATACTAATAGAAGAATTAATTTCACCATGCTCCATATGGAACCTCGTTCTCAGCGTACTATGTTTTCTACGGATATCACGTAATAAATATCATTAAAGCGTCAGGTTCTCTCTGCGTAATAAAGCCTTAGTTACATGGGGAGCTCGTATTTTTCGTGAAGGTATTCAATTTCTCACCAAATTGAAAGGTTTGTTTTTAAATAAGAGTGATATCGTTTGCTTATTCATCAATTTTAATAAGCTTTTTGACATTGAATTGACACGAATGGGGAGCAATTTTTTGTTTATGCAGCACAATTTAACAATAGGCTCACACCGCCCTAATATAAAATATGATACGAAACGGGAACACCTATTACAAAAAAATAAAAACTTTAATTTCGAAAACAATCACGCGCCATATCACTATAAAATAGAAAATTCACATTTGGATTGTAAAACAAATAAACTTACGTATGATGTGTGCCATAAGGGATTGGTAACTTCGCCTTAAAAAGAAAAATTCCCTTGTTTAAATTAGCCTTACACTGGCAGATTTAAGACAATAGAGCAAGTACGTCGGAAACATGCGAAGGAGTGCAACGCTCGTTAAAAGACAAAAAAGGCAATGAAGTTAAAATTACAAATCCCTTCATCTGATAAGTTCGACATGGTCTGAAACCTTTAAAGCTATGAACAAAGGAGATATGACACAAAGATATATGGAAAAAACTGTATAAGTAAATTGAAGGCTTCGACTTCCAAAGTATTAAGAGCAAGTTTTGTAAAAACATTTTTAGGCTTAAAATTTTAAAACTTAAAACACCCGAAGGGTTCGTAAATCTTTGGCAATCTTATAAAGAACGTCTAAATCACACAGATCAGGACAGGTATTTCCATCTCATCGCGTCATTCTCGAAAAAGCTACTGGACTTACTTGGAGGAGGTCGATATTTTTTAAAGACATTGCGTCAGATTGTAAATTCATTTTCTCCTTCCCTTCACTACCATGAACGATCAGTAATGGTTTTGCTCTGAGGAAAAATAAAAAAATAATGAAATAAACAACCAGTAATGGTTTATCTGTGAGGAAGAACAAACTTTCGACAAGGAATTATTTACGATATGAATACCACTGAATTTCGTTTGGCTGTTCATGTACAGAGCAATAGATCATCTCATGACGTGAATCGTGGTTTGTATATAGAAAATGATCAGTTTAAGTTTATCCCGAGGTGCAAGAGTTCAAGAATTTCTATGCTGCTGATTCATAAACCATAAAAATCTCTCTCATTAGAATCATCTCCATAGAGCATGAATGAATAAAGCATGAAATAATCTCCAACAAACATTCATAAATGTTTCTTATTACGAACCTTGACTTGGAGGGATATTTGTTGACCAGCCATGGAATATCGATCATGTAGTTGAACTAAAAATAAGAGAGATCCTTTAAAACGACAGGTCAACAAAGACAGAACAAAGCGTTTTAATTTTGACAAGTGCAATAAGTTTCGATTTGTTTCAATATAATCTACAGTGGAGATGAAGAAAGGCTATAATTGTTGATAGAATTCGAATTGGATAGTGCATGTTGAAAAGATATTTAAGAGTGGAATATTATCAAACAAAAGACCATTTTTTGATTGAAAATATGTTAAGTCGTTAAAAGAAAATCGATTAACAACCGAAGAATAACAATATTTTTTTGGAGATTGCTGGAAAATTCTAAACAGAAAAACTCCAATTCGGTATCTTTAGGGCTGGCGAAATTTCGAAGAAAGAAAACCACATGGGTAGTCTCCTCTATTAAATTAGTACAAAAAAGAACCAAACCTGACAACTTTCGAGTAATTTCTCTGCATCCAAATTGAGAATATCTAAAAAGGTAAAAGATAAAAGAAATGTCATCGAATAGCAATCATCTTTTGAAGAATTTAACCAGGCTGAAACTTTTAAAACTACACGCTTTTACAAGAGCAATGTCACCGTGAGGGTGACTTTTGGTGAAAACCTAAGAATAAATGGCTAAGAAACTGCTGAATTCATGCCTTTTTTAAACCAATTGAAACCGATAACGAATTAGACTGAAAGTCACGAAAAGACAGGAAAAGACTGAGCAAAAAGTTACTGGTTCTTAATAGAGTAGTCACAGTATTAGCAGTTTATTAAGGATAAGAATTTTTGTACTTGATCCCAAAAACCTTAAGATTTAACAATCACTTAACCACCTTAACCACATAAAGTTTTGTTTCCATAGTCATTCCAAATTCACACCCTGCACTTTAAGACCTCGAAAGCAGTAGGTACATAAAATGGATGGCCTCGAAGAATATCTCTAATGAATATTTTATAAAATAATACCTGAAATACTCAAAGCGATGTTGGGTACATTGAAACAATCATCAATCCCATGAACAGTTGTCATATAAAATGGTAAGCGACTCTTCTCGAATTTTTCCTTTTCCAATTCTTGTCCTTTATTGTCTGGTTGGTCTTAAAAAAAACAAAAAAAATTATCAAAGATGATGTAGCTTATAAAAAGTGAGTTCAACTAGTACTTGACGGAATTTACAGTTTACAACCACTAAGGAATTCGTGCTCCTTATAAACTACTTCTTATTCTAATCATATTACTACTGAAACTACCGGCGATTTTGTAGAGGCCTGCGATTCAAATAACATAATTTTGGAATTGTCATCGGATTCATTTACCTTGTTCTTGTTTTGGGTGAGAAAATTCTTTCCAATGATTTTCATTTTTTCGGTAACATTTCTCTCCATATTTGCAAGTTGGTTTTGTTTTCAATTTATCGGAGTTGTCCTTTGCACAATTCTGATTAGATGAATTATCGACACGTGATCTTTTCTTTGCATTTTCATTGGTCGAGTCATTATCATGTGATCGTTTCTTTGAATTTTGATTGGTTACCTCATTTGTCCTTGGATTGTGATCGGCGGAGGAGCATGATGGAGCGTCCATAACATTTTCTCATAATTTCATTATTCTTTTTTTCTTTGCTTAACTAGAAAGTAAATAAATATGAACGATAGACTAAAGAAAGAAGTTAATCTAAGTAAGTACTCTACATCAAACAAAATGTTCGATCCCTGAATTGCATTACATCTTGCAATATGGTACTTGGATTCTCAATCGGCCCTTATTTGCCAAAAGACCAATGTAGGGCCAATGTACTTCTAGATCACAGCTGTCGGTGGTCTTTTTCTTCTCCATTCCACAGTTTCTTTGGCTAAAAGCTGGAGGTCGGTCCTAAAATCTCAAATATCATGTCGTTTTGTGATGTGGTGGTATACTCAATGCCTTGTGGAAAAATAAGCGCTACTGTGAAAAATGGTCCAGAGAAATTTGTCCTGAGAAGACCAAAATAGGGTGGTCTCTGTGTCAAAATGTACCCAAAAATGTAAATGTGTACTGAAATACCACTATTTTCAAAAACCTTTTTAGTATACATATGAAACTTTAGTACTGACCCCCTGCCAAAAGAAAATAATTTAAAAGTTTTAAGCACTCGGTTCACCTTGGTTCACCTAAGTAAGGAAGGTTGACTGGTCAAGTCTGTTAGTCTACAAATTATAGAGATTCTCAAACCTTTCTTTTTTGTGTCAAAAAGTTCGAGGTCAGAAGAGGCATTAGTTCTATCATACGAAAAAGGTCCGCACAATAAATAACAAAATCTTTTGTTTTTTTGCCAGGATGAATTTGGCTTTGTAAGTTTTAGTTTATACTACATTAAAAAGTAAAAAAATATCAACAAAACTATAAAATTTGGTGTGTTGGTTATATGAGTGAATCCATAACAATGTCGTCAATGTTGTTTGGGTCGATATCGAAAGCTGATGACGTCACCAATGTTGGATCTGAAACGAAAATTCATAAATTCATTACGTAATGTTTTCAGGGTAACACCCCAGTTTTTACCAGTAGTGGTATATTTTAACAATTTATCCGCTAGCTTAAAGGGATATTCAAATGGTTTGAGATATTTTGTATGCAGATTATTTTCGTGGTCCTGAGCATCAAAACCTTCATTTTTTTGTCAAGATTTGACAATTTGAAATCTTTAAACGGTCCTGAAACGGTTCTCAAGTTCTATTAAGTCAAAAACTTGTTACTTGAATATCTTAACTTTGGATAAGAGTTATTAGACAAAACGATTTGGAAGTTTTGCTTAGGACCATGAAAGTAATCTACAAGCAAAGGATTTGCCACTTTTGGTAAAAATCGGTGTTTCCGTAGAAAACATTAAGTCAGAACAGAAGCTAATTACTTGCTCTTGTTCAAAAATGTACAAGCCCGTACTTGATATCGTTTGAGCAATGACAAATGAAATATAACTGAAGATTATCAAATTGCATATTTTGAGTAAAATTACGTTTAATAAAAAAAAACTTAAATAATAACACAATCTATATTTTTACCCCGGGGGGGGGTACTACCCTTGTCGACCGACGGGGGTGCTCCGCTGAGGTTCGAAAAATGGACCCTACGTGGGACTCGAAATTTGCGAAAAAAGTGACCCTGAATGGGACTGAAATTCCAAAATTTTCTACTTTTTCCCCAAATTTTCCAAAAAAAGGCACCCTACGAGGGACTGATTTTTCTATTTTGGTATTTTTGCGACCCTACCTGGGACTCGTGGCGGTTAGAAAAGGTACCCTGACCAGCGGAGCATCCCCGTAACCCATCTTGCCCTAGTACCCCCCCCCCGGTCCGCTATATATCTCAAACTGATGATCTATCATTTGTGGTCGTTTAGGTTCCTCGTCTTTAGACTTTGACAAAGAAGTGAATCATGTATATATTTATCGTCCACCTCTATGCAAAACGCATTGTCGAATATTTTTAGATATCCGATAGCAAAATACCTCTTCTGTAGCAGCGAGCATAAAGGAAATAGTTTTTTTGATCAAATAATTATTTAAATGTCACATAAATATAACAGATAAAAGAAAGTTCTTTTTAACAAAAGAGAACGCAAATTCGAACGTTTTGTAATTAAAGAGAAAAAAACAATGAAATTGACATCTTTAAATAAGATAGTAAAACGTTCGAAGATGTTATACGACAGAAAAAAGGAGGGTTAAGTTTGTCGAACAAAGATTGTCTTGCATGGGAATATATAGAGCAGTGCAGAATAAAGTGCTGAGTGTTTTCAACAGAGTTAGTTCGGCAACCACAGAAAGGGTTTAAAGTGTCGCGGAAGCCATGTCTAAATTTATGCTCGTTGAGATGGCAGAAACCGACCCGAATCATAATATGTTCATAAAAATGTTTAAATGGATAACACCGAGCATGCACATTAACACTCAGTTTTTGTACTAGTCTGTGAAAACGAAACACGATTGAGTCTGACCCGTCCACATAACGAACCAAGCAAAAAGTTTTTCACAGATTTTAAACGAATGCAATAAATCATGGGGTCAATGAACGGGTTTAAGAGCAAAATGAAAGTCAACCATGGTAACAAGTAGGTATCCATGACAACACCACCGTTTCCAAGGGACATTCCCCTGACAACAGAACTAACGATTGCGCTGGGTAAAAAACAGAAAGTAAACGCCATCAGGATGCTTTTCGACATTCGAGCAGCTCGTAACTGAATTCGCGTGTCTTCATCATGGTTACCCCTAACAACCATCAAAACACATTCTCGATTGATACGGTACTGTATATAACACAGACCAATGTACAAAATCATCACGACAATTCCTATAACAGTGAAAAAGGTGCTCAAAAACTTTGGGAAGACGATATAAGCCAGGAAGGCCACCAACGTTGAGATTATCCAAAACACCGCAATGAGAAATGATACTGTTTTTCCGGACTGGGAATCGATAAAACGGCCGGACAATTTTAAAATATTGATCTCCACTGATCAAAATGATCACAGTCAGCGACATTAACATTAACGCGGTCGAAAGGAAACTCATCCAGACAAGAATCATACAACTTTTCTCTTTCAAAGCGTAAAAATGATATCGGTAGATTTGCAGAGGATGGATGGCTACCGAAGTCGACAAGTCCATCAGTAATAAGACAATGAGTAATCGATGATGGGTTGATTTGTGGAAAGAAAGATTGTAGAAGGCGTATAACACCGCAATATTGACTGATATTGTTGCAACCAACAGAACACAATATGAGAATCGAATGATTTGGTAGTTGACCAATGCTGAGGATGCAAAGGAAAAGTTCAGCTCATGGCAATCCATTTTGACTTTGATATTAGCTGAGTAGAATAATTTTCAAGAGTTTTCCTCTCTTTCGTGACAAGATTTTTATCCTTTCTATTATTACATTATCTTTGAGGCAAAACCTCTATTTAATTATCGAAAAATAATAAATTGCTATTTTAAATAATATTTCTCCAATATATTTCATAATATTAGCTTTGCTCTCGCTTATAAAAAAGAGATTCTTTTGATCAGCCTATCCGATTTGAATTGTTTTGATTTGAAACTATTATGGTTACTAACTATAGTTTTGCACTCCGTACCAAAGTGTATTTCACATTTTGTCCTGTTACTCGATAATAAATCCAACAATTTTCGAAGATGCCGAGTCTATATTTACATACAAATAGTTTTATGGTGAGCTGAAATTCAGACTCAAAATACCAATTCTACAATTTCTCTATTTGGAGTATTTTAAAGGAAGTTCTTGTTTCGAAAAAAGCGGGAAACAAGTTACTTATGCCCAGATGTTAAATTACATATCCAATAGTCGTATAATTTACGGCAATAAGATCAACAGTGTCCGAGGCAGCAGAAGACCAGTATCATAGTTTCAATTACAAGAGAAGGGATGAAATGCTAAGGGATCAAAATATAATTGCTTGCTAGCTCACCATGATAAAATCTCGTCGAAGTTAAGTTTTTTTTTTCAAAAAGATTTTAAATGATTCCCTTGTTTTGTTTTAAACCTCTCCTTTCCAGGCAAGAACTGACAAAATTATCCTGTCATTCGCTATAATTAAAAATTTGTGTGAAAATTAATTCTTTACAAGGAATTTTGCTCTTTGCCAAAATTAGTTACTTAATATTAAACTTATAAAACAGTACGCCTCTTACCAATCGCATTTGTGGGTAATGTGTCGAAATTCATCTCGCTCCCCGGTGGACGAATCGCGTCGATGTCGAAAGCTGCCGGTTGTGCGTTCCCTCCTTGCAAAATGAAAGTATAAAAAAATTAGAGAAACTTGTTTAAGAAAGGATCCTCGGGCGAAAAAAGGCGTCCAATTAAACTTAAGGCAAAAAAGAACGACTCTTTTAACTTTACCCATACTGGACGAATTTGTATCGCTTTGAACGAACGGTTCCGAAGGGATTCCTAGTAAGTTGTCCAAGTCTGCATCAGAATCAAGCGGAATGCCAGCCAGCTCTGGAAACGTCACGCCGTCAGAAAATACCGAGTTCGAACGCAACAGAGTGGCATCACCCGGGTTGGAAGGTAGCCCGAAAGCAAGTGAATCGATGGAATCTTGTGACATAAGTATTTGTGTCGCACTAATGGCCGCATGCGATTGCCCCTCGGCAGCCTCCATTTCCGTTCTCGTTTTGTCAATCTCGTATGTTTCGGATGCGTCTGTTTTCTTCCGTTTGATTTTGATTTTGAGTTTAGTGGAAGGCGTTCGCGAGCCATCACTCATGGGCGTTGTGGGCGTGGTAATTGTGCTCGATGTCGTTCGCTTTCGTTTGTTATCGGCCGGTTGGGCGGACGATGGGAAAATAGGCGGTCCCGATAACCCAGTTGCGCTGAAGTTTAAGAAAGCTGAAGGGGAGTTGGTTAACTGAGGCGAAATGATGGGATGATTGGATTGTATTTGAGCGATGGTTGGCATGACGAGTTTCAAGGGTTTTTGAAAGACTTTGTGAGGTGACGTTTTCTTGGACGGTGTGGTCATTGATGGGGCGACAACCTCTGGACGACAAGTTTTGGATTTCTTCATCAAACTTCTCAATAGTAATGGTACTGATAAACACCTGATTGATAAAATGAAGGGTGAATAAGACTATAAGGATCAAACGGCTCAACTGGAAACACTTCTACAATAATATAATACCAAGAAAAATATCTATATCTATAGATAGAAAAGAGGAATTATGTTCGTTACGGCGTCGATTATACCTGTTAGCAATTTTGTTGAGATAATCGTTGGAGCAAATGATGGGTGATCCAGGGAGGACGTTCAAATGACATTCAATGATGGCATCTGTTGTCACCAAGATATCGACTGAAAGAAAAGAAGGGAAATGCTTTATTATGTATCAGAATATTGAGATTCTTAAGAAGTGATCGCTTTTCCTAGAAAGCAGACTTGACCTTGGAGAAAAGTTCAAAGTCCATGACGGATCGTGTTTATTCCTCCGTCACCCAAGAACTGAAAGAGAAAGTCAGAGGAAATTTTAGTAATAAGCATATCACCACCTTCATGACTTTTCATACCAAGTAATACGTATGAAGACAGCTAAAAGAAGTGTCTTAAAAAAGCAAATCTTAAACCAATAAAGGCGGGAAATCTTTAACTTACTTGAGCCTAAAGTTTCATCTAAAGGATGTATGAAATTGACAGTCAAAACATTCCCTTCAAAAGCTTGAGTATCAAACACCAAAGTCTTGCGTTCGTCATCAGCATCGTCTAAAAAAGGTAAATAGTTACGATTGGTTTAGTAAGAAAGGGCCCGGGCATCTTCTAATAACCGAAAAATAGCTTCACAAAACATACGATAACTGTCAATGTAGCCTTGGTTCTTATGACAAAACATTTCAAAGAGGTATAAAGTTCTGAAATTCGGGGAAATAGGTGGTCGGTGCTTTGGTCATTTGGAGAAGTTTTTTTAAGAGAGCGACTTGATGTCATCTCTTTACTGATGACGTCAGAAAAACAACACTCATGTCATTCGAAAATACATTAGACTCTCGCTTATAACTTCTTTTATTCAAACCTTTCTACAATTCGAGTCTTCTTCTACAATTTCCAGTCTCCTTGAAGGAGAAACACTCTTAAAATACTTTCTATTGTTCGAATCTCTCTATAATTCGAACAAATAAGATTCTCCGTTCGAGGTCGGATAAGCGAGAGTCAACTGTAGGTCTATTTAATATGCGGGCTTGTTTTCCCTAGGACAAAAGAAGAGCTTTGTGTGTCGAAAGTTTGTTGAGTAGAAAGAAACTTTAACAGTTCTATACGGTAAAAAAACACATCTACAATTGATGTGCAATATTTGTAGACAATCTATATACCGTTCAGTTCATTTTTTGAACCCCTAAAGAAGCTGCAAACCAAAGTATTGTACATGGCTTGACATCGTAAAATCTGTAGAAAAGAAAAGAGAGTACTTTGAACTTTCGAACCGACAACTCAATCAAATTTAGCCTTTTTTAAGAAGGCTGTCATACGTTATCACATGAAATATAAAGCTTTGAACTAAAGAAACCTACACTTACGAAAAGACAAGTTATACAGAGTTTATACATTTTATATAGAAAGGGGCCAACCTTTAGGATCCGTACTCATCTATCGTGGGACACAACCGCATGTGATTAGTTTGCGACCGTGGTGCAGTGGTAGAGCATCCGGCTACGGTTCGTAAGATTGTGGGTTCAACTCCCAGCGGGATCATACCAAAGATTCCCAAAATGGTACTTGATGCCTCTCTGCAGAGTGTCAACAGCTTGATCCTAATATAATCCAACCCGACAACCTTATGGTGATATAACTTATAAAAAATAATACCTTGATTATCTGAGGGATTTGCGAAGCTTGGGTGAAAGGTATCTTGTGTAGCATAACTCCAATATTATCTTTCTCTTTCGATGGAACACATCTGTATGCGTGAACCTCGTTCGGTAGTTCGACGAAAAATTCCTTTTTACCCCAATCGTCTCTATTCATACCAAACTTTTGCTCAATAATCAAATCGTCTAGACTGGCGTATGACTCATGGAAAAACGGCGTATCCGGCCTAGTCAATTTTTGTAATAGCTTAGCAGTCAATAGAGAAACGGGTAACGGTTTATTGAACTGTAGAACGAAGCTGGCAGCTAGTCTTTCAGAGTTTGTTTTATCAAGTGGAGTGTATGCAACATTTCCCATATCAACATTGACAATTGAAGCTGTTTGAAGCAAGGAATCTTGGTGCGGTTCAACACCGACTCCTACTGAAAAGCCAAAATCTTGTGCCAAATCTATGGACAAAAATGGGAAAAAGCTACAACAAAACGAAAACTTGCATTATGAAATTGAAGATGTTACATGTTGTGTACAGGAAAAATGGTACCGAATTAATACACAGAAATACTAAAAATCCTGCGTCAAATAACTCCCTCTCAGTACAGAAATCGGCCATACTTATATTTTTTTCGAGAGCATTCATATTCTATAATTGGTTTGGACCTGAAATGGGTTTGAAATTCCCGATAAAATCAGACCCTGTAAACTAGGTTTTTAATAAATGCTTCATATTCTAATATCAACACATAGGGTATTAGGCATGTCTTGTCCAAATTTGGCGCTTTGTACCGAATGTTGTAGTATAAATATTGTGATATTTTATGATATTTGTTACCAGTCGGGCCTACTAAGAAGACAAAGTAGTAAATACCATCAGCGTAGTAATTGCTGCCTAGGGGACATGCTAAATTTATAAACATCCTGTAAAATATCTTTTAAAAAAAGAAGCAATACTTACTATTTTGTGAAAGTTCTTTATTTTGACCTGGCATTTTCGTGTCCAACAATTCCAAAGGATCAGCAAAATAGGTGAGCGTCAAATTATTCCCTGAATATTAGAAATGATAAACATTGCGTATGGAAAAGTAATAAAGTCTATGTTTCACCAGGTCATCGACTTGAAACCATTTACTTTTTTGAGTTAATTGGTGTAGATTGTGGGAAGAAAATGTCAGATGACAGCATTTATCATTTTGTTATCATTTTATTTACTTACTTAATAATTTTAAGGGAGGAGAAGCTGAAAAATCCCTCATTAAGAGACATCAATAACAAAATGTTCACCTTAACTCTTACCTCCCATTGTGGGTGTGATATATCCGACAGGACCCATTGAAATATTGTCAGCAATGTTACTTGACATTCTACCAAAGAAATCAATGAGAAAAATATGAAACAGTGTGAGATTGGCACATTTGGACAGAACACACGTGTAATTTTACATACCGTAAATCCTCAAATAAGCGCCCCGCTTGAATAAGCGCCCCCCTCCAGGAGGGGCGCTTATTCGAATATTGTTATTGATTGAATAAGATATTGAGTAGATACTTGTGTCTTAAAAAGAAAGAAAGCGACTAAGAATAAAATGATAGACATTGTCAATTGGATTTTTCCAATTTTTCTTTTATTCATCCTTTTTTGAAAAATCAACCCTTTGAAACAGTTAAGTTTAAGCAGATTCCGAATTTGTTGATATACGAATTTCTGAAATAAAAAAATAAGCGCCCCGCTCGAATAAGCGCCCTGCTTAAATAAGCGCCCCCCTTAGAGCCAGAAAAATGAAATAAACGCCCGGGTGCTTATTCGAGGATTTACGGGTACTAGTTTTTCAAAGTAAAATTTTTCATCTCACATGGAAAATGGACTTTTACATTAAAAAAGTAGCCCAGATTATTGATATTTTATTGAGCTTGCATAATTTTGAGAATGACTTTTTTTAAAAATTTGTGAAACGAAACTCTGTCTTCGAAGGAAAATCTAGAGTAATTCATTACTGGAAGGAACATTTGTTTACGTGAAAATCTATGATAAATCTTACGGATCTGACTGCATTATTTTAACAATATCTTGTTCCAAAATATCCAACGCATTTAACACCTTTGACTTTTGAAATCTAAACCAAGAAGAAAATTGAGTTAAGTTTCAAAATCGATGAAGAGCAGGGGATGGGCTAAATATTCAAACTCATTTGCATTGCAAAGGTCGGTCTGATATAGGGCGATTTGACGTATAACATGGTGTTAAAATCGAAATTTGTTGGCATAGTTACACATTGCCTCTCCACTCTCAAAGTCAAGGCACAAGAAGGAAACATGGTATTTACCTATCTCCCTTCAACATGAGATAACGCTGTTTTAATCCTTTTAAGTGTGCATGAAATTCATCAAAATCTTTTTTCCTATAATGAGAGGAAAAAAAATTTAATCGACGATCTGTTTTAGATCAAAGTCTTTAAACATTATATTTTAAACTCTTTACCATTTCGTTATATATTTGTGTATGAAATTATGAAGAATCAAAATCTTTCTCCAGGTTTAATAAATCAAATCATACAAGAAAAATATGGAAAAATCTTACCTCAAGATGTTAACCAACTCTTTCAAAGTCTAAAAAGTGATAACACGAAACATAATCAAAATAAAGAATAAGAAATTCTTTCTTTCCATTTCCATTCTAGGTAAGCAAGGGCCTTCAGTTTTTCACTTTAAATCTAATTTCAAATTTATTATTGGGATTAGTTAAAAATTAATCAAATGATCAAAAAGTGAGCAAAACAACGCAAACACAAAGAAACAAAAGGCTCCCAGACCAGCCTTTTTTACAGACTTTGTTTTAATGAAGTGAGCAACATGCCATGTAAGTTCAGACTGCAAGGTTAACAAAAGTGTTAAAACAGAGTATGAACAGAGTATGAACAGAGTATGAATAGACAAACTTTTCCTTCGCCAGTGTGAGTGAAATGAATGTTGACATCTTCAGCCATTCCATTACTGTCCAGTGCTATCTATTGAAGGAAAATAAATTATAATCATCAGGAAGTCAATATGTATCAACACAGAACTTTTAGCAATATACATATAAATAAAGAACATCTCTAAGGATTCGCACATACATAACATATACCATATTGGCCTTTTTTACGCCGGCCTTTTTTATTCCAACCCTTAATCGGCTACTGACAAATTTTCAGTCTTAAAATGCCAAAACCTACGAATCCGTAAATTGGCTTCAAAACAGTCAAATTAACTCAATTAAATTCAAATGTCCCAGCTGGGCTTGGAAATAGTGACAATTTCATTGAAAATGTGAAGATTTATACTTAAAGAGAATGAATAATTTTCTTCGCTTTTTCACAATTTACTTCAAAGGTAAAGCAGCCAAAAATCACCACTTACGTAAAAAAAGAAAATTAAAAAATTAGGCCAATTTTTAGCGAGCCTATTTAACCCTGATCCTTAATCTGCCAAGAGGCCAAAAAACTGGGGTTGGCGTAGAATAAAGAACATCGTCAAAAGAAATAATATTTTTCTGTTTTTTTTTGTTGACACATTTTGTTGGCCTTTTTTGTATACAAATCTCAAATCTGTAATTAAGAAACACCTGCTTAAACCATTACCTCAATATAAAACATGTCACAACTGATGAAAATTGTCTTGTCTTTATCAAAACGCAGTCTGAAAATAAAAAAATAATAAGAAATATATTACCAACCGGTCAATCTTTCTCAACGAACATAATAAGGTTTCAGACATTAATTTATTAAATGAGTTTTGCTTAGGTTTTATGGGTTAATGATTGAAACCTTATTCTTGACAAATAGGCAGAGAAAAAATTATTGCAAAAAGTTTTAAGACAGAGAAAGATTGCAACAATGGCGTTCTAAAGTACTTTAATTTAGAAAGTTTTGCAACAAACTGATGATCCAGTTAGTGCATTGTTGTAATATTGCATTATTATTTATGAGACCCGTGACAAATTCTTACCCTTCTTCAGTGCAAAGAGATTCCAATCGTTGTATCGTTGATTCAAGTGAATTTCCTTAGAAAAAAATTAACAGCCATGAAACTGTTACCTTCTAATTGAACGAAGTAGTTTACATGATTTCATCATGATTTAAAATCATGGCTGACAGCAAAAGTAAAAGTAATCAAAACCAATAAGAGGTACAAGACTGACCTAAAATCCTCGTTCTAAAGATTTCTTACACAATTGAAAATTAACCAATGTTATCTTAAAGTTAGCCTGATCAAAATCAGTGTACTAACCACTAGCCAATTTTCTCATTTTTATCTTCACATTTTGTAAACAATCTTGAATAGGTTGGTTGAAAGTGGTTAGCTGGAGCCGTTCCTAAAAGGGGAAGAAGGATTGATTTCAAATAGTCGTTTAAGAGAACGCAACAACCTATTGAATCAGTTCTGCATATTGAATTTCTACAGCCATTCGGGCCAGAAATTATCTGCTCCGCATTATGGAAATAAAACCCTAGTACTCAAGCTAATACTTTATTGGACGTCGCACGGGAAGATTCGCAGCGTTGTCAGGTGCTAATTCAGGAGAAAGTAAAAAAAAAAAAAAAAAGGTATATCTAATTTCCTGCTTGTTTTTATTGCATCCACTGAAGTGTGGAGTAATTTGTTAATTTGTTATGCAAAAGACCGTCGCATTCCCCTAAAGGAGTAAAGCACAGCTAACTTGTTTTGGTTATGCTTATACAGATTCGAGCTTAGCATCTGAGTTTTGGTTTGCACTGATGGGTCTTTGAGAAAATTTGAATCATTTCATAGCTATTCAAGGAAAAAATTATTGTTTTAAAAATTTCTTCTTTACTGTGACATGTTTTATGATGTTTGAAGTGTTTTGAACTTTGCTGAATTGGTCATAAGTTGTTTTAATTGTATTGATCGTGTTGGTAACTTTTTCTTGCTCTCCACTGATTGTGCTGCATTCAAAAGAGTGATCTAAAGAAAAAATTGTAACATTTGAATTTCGTTTGTCTTTTAGTCTTTTTCAGGTTTTGGCAAAGAAAATAGTTTGTTGAAAAAGAAAATGCCAAGTAAGGTTTTCATACAAAGTAAAAGAATTGAAAGGTGTGAGATCACAGAATTACAACAATCATTGCTAATTAGATCCCAAAACTCTAAAAACGCTTCAGAAAGATCTAAAAAAGGTTCGTCTGCCATGCTAGGTGCCTTGCTTTGGTCATATTTTATGTGCGGATCTATTCAGATTTAGAAATCGAACCCTGTTTAAATTTTACTAGAATTATTTAATTCTCGCAAATTCTTAAAAATTTTGGGCTATTGCGTGAAATTTAGTATATACTTGTAAAAAATCTAAATTCTGAATTTTGATGTTTTTTGGCCAAAAACCATTTACCAAAATAATAAAGGAAATTAGGTGATATAAACTTTTATCTATGCAAAAATTATGTATGTTAAATTTGCTAAAAGGTCCACTCAAAAATAATCTACTTTAAGTACATTGTAACGGAATAGAATTCTTTTGAAGAAAAACAAAAATATTGATGTAAACATAAGCCAGTTTTAACAAGAGAAAAGTTCTTAAAACATAAACAACTTACATCTTTCTCCTTTCCTCTCTTCGTCTGGTAATACTGTTTTCAGTTTTTCCAAAATCTGACTGAGTGTTTTTAATTGATCTTGAAAAGTCTGAGGTTGTGTGACAGTAGTCATTTTGATTGTTTGTTTGTTTGATAGTATCTTTTATTTTCAGTTTCCTTTAGTTTTCATCTAAATAAAAGTGGAATAAAACAGTAATAAATCAAATTATGAGTTTTTACGCTTCATGAATAAAAATTTAAAATATGCAAGTGTTTGATTTTGATTTTTGGAAATATAATTAGAGTTTCAAAAATATTTAGTAAACCTCACTTTACTCTCTACCTGCAATCCCCTGATCTCTCTTGCCTCTATATTAATTTAAATTAAAAAAATAGGATAGAAAAAGTAAAAGTAGTCAACAAGTAATCTTGTTTGTTTGTTTATATTATTATATGACAGTTTATCAACAAATTGCTATCATATAATTTGAAAAGCATAAAAAACATTACAGAATTTTGAAAATCTAAATTTAAATTTACAACATTTACACCTAGTAATTTTTATTTTAATAAAGTAAAAAAGAAGAAATCCAAAAACTCATTCTAATATAAAAACAAAAAAATTTCTCCATTGTAAACTATATGACCCAAAATAAAAATAAGTATTGAAAATTTAAGCATTAAAACATTGTACACCCTTTACTAATATAATATCAGCCTTTCTAATTTCTTTCAGTATGACACAAATACTCATGGTACCAGCCCCCCCCAGAAATCTGAAGGGCACCTAGGCCAGGTTAGTAGAGGGGGGGCTAATGCCTTGCAATTCTCTGGGGTTACCTATTCATTAAGGGTACCTAGCTGTCTTGATGGAGGCTCTGGGGGCTGGTTATATTTTCCAAATCGAATATTTCAAAATATTTCAAATTATTGAATTTTTTTACCCCAGCACCTAGTTTCCCATCCAATTTGTCTTTCGTTTCCCATCACGCCATCTTTTGCTATATTTTTCTAATGTGATTGTTTTGATTTACAGCCTCCATCTTTATAGCATAACAACAAAGCTTATTAGCAGGCGTTCATGCGTGAGCATGATTTTAGGAATGACAAAAGAACAAAAAGTGTCAATTCAAAGAAATTATCTGCTGAATAGGGGTACCTAACTCAAAGCAATTTTTCAAGGGGACCTAACTCGTTGGGGGCACCATGCTTCAATGGGGGTACCTGAAAAGTGGGCTGAAACCATGAATACTGGTCTAAATTAAATTTTTGCAATTAAAATGATTAAAATTTTACTTTAGAATACCATATTATTGCTATTTCAAAGAAATCCAAATTATTAAGACTGAACAAGATGTACTTTTACATGAAATACTTCTGATTTGTTAACATGTCAATAAATATTATGATGTGATGTGCCGATAAAACCAAAGAAATAGCATCCATTGTCCAAAGAAACCTTGTGATGTAGGATAACCTTGGCATAAATAGTGAGCAAATTTTATATTGTATCCATTTCATTTTTAGCGAAGTGTATAACTTTAAATCTTTATTAGAGTTCATTCTCCATTTTCAGGAATCATGTTTCTTTCAAAGAAAAGAGTATGGATGATTCCTTCACGTTGCTTTCCAGAGCTCACTGCTGATATGTAGCATGGATGATTGTTGATCTCAAAGTGTGTCTCTGTACCATATTCTACAAACTCCCCCTAAAATAAAAGTAATGGAAAAGGCCATGACTAGCAGTGTTTCTTTGGACCAAAAATCAATTTCAGAAAGCTTGAAATTAAAAGGTCCTGTTTTTCCATACTGGATACAAACATACAATCAAATATAATATTTTGCATAGATGATTGAAGAAATTGATTAAGAGTAGCTTACAGCAGTTTCAAGAACAACACCATTGACCCAAACGTCCATGGTATCTTTTTCTGAAATGAAATAAAAATAAAATATTCATTACACAGTCTCCTTATTAACAAGTCAAAGCTGGTCAAAGTGTAACATGTATTTCCTTGGCATTTTTTGTAAATGAATGAAATATAAAAATAACTTTTTTTTCCTATTTGTAACTTTAGTGATTGAATGTTTTAATGAATGTTTTTAAAATTGTAACATCAAGCTAATGAAATAGAATGTATTTGAATACATCAAACTACCTAAAACTACACGTGTGTCTATCCCGTCAACAAGTAAAGTCCAAACTTTAGCAGTCTTCTTTCTATTCTCCTTAAATTTTTGTAGAGGTTTTCCATTAATAAACAGAGTATACTCATAAGCAAAACCACTGATAGCATCGATTGTTATTACAGCTTTTGCACTTGAAACTTGGAAATCTATTTTTCCCACTAGTTTAAACATCCAGTTTTTACGGAGAATTTCTTGATTATTGATCCAAATGACTCGCTTTCCTGTTGTTGTACCATGTTCAAATTTGATGACATGTTGACCATCGGGCAGAGATACAGTCCAAGTGGCAACAATATCTGATGCAATAGCTGCCATTTTTTATGAGAAGGTTCTAAAATCTCTATAATGCAAGGTTTGTTTTTAATGTGGAAGGAAACAAAACAAGTATGAATTGTGGTGGTTCCGGCCATGTCAATTTGGAATAAAGAGAAGCTTGGAGGTACAGAACACATTTTATCATTTTATCTGGTTGAAAAACCTAAAACCCTACTCATCTGTCCAAGTAACCTCAACCAAAGAGGAAGGAACACAGGTGTAAATTATAACTGCATGATTGCGCGCTTAGGTCCTTGGAAGTTACAGTAAGCATGTATTTATGAAGATTTTTGGTAAAAACAGCCTTTTTAACAGAAAAACAAAAGAAAAAGTGCCTTTTTAGCCACCAACAGATGCTGCGCTGCCTTTCTAAAACATGGCCTGCTGTCTGTTTCTTTATCTTATTTATTAATCTCCTTGCTGTACTAAATTTCATTTATTTATTCGTAAGGAAAAGCCAAATGGTACCTTTAGAAGTCATCATTCATTACTAAATTTTACTAAAAGTATTCAAGCCAGAACCAAAAGTGTAATGGCCAAACAGAAACTTTGAGTAGGGCAGAAATCAAATCTATTGGAAATTGAAAATAAATGGCCCACAATATTGCCATGTTTATGTAGATGATTCGTCACCACGGTCCTTCGATTTTATCAGGGGGTCAGGGTCACAATTCGGCAGAAATTTTGGTGTTGAAATAGTTCCTCGGCCAGCAGAATAGTCATCTGGTAGGCGGAAAATTTGCTGCCAGAGTAGTCATCAGGCCATCAGAAAAGTTATCCCGTTGCCGAAAAAATTGGTCGTCGGAAAAGTTATCGGGTTCACAGAAATTGAGACCAAGTTATTTTTTTGAGTTATGAAGAACCAAGTTGCTGTGTTCTTTTTCATCATTTCTGACTTGATTATAACCCCCACTAATAATTTGGTGCTGTCCCACTCGGTTCCTTAATTTTTGCAAATATTCCCTTTTTATAATTTAAGTCCTTTAGGCTTTTTAATAAACTTTAAAATACATATGGGAACCGAGTTATGAAATAGGAATAATTCAAATTTGAGGAACTGGGGTTATGAAGAGTTTTGTGAAACAAGTAAAGCAAAAAGTTAAAGGGAACAGAGTTATAGAATAGTTTAAAAGGATATTTATATCAATAGCTAATCTAAAAGTTACTTGAAATAACCGTGTTAACAACAGGAAACAACTCGAATAATTAATAAAGAAGGCAAAAGAAAAACTGAGTAACGAAATTGATGATGACAATGACATCATGATTAAACCAAAATTTACGAAATTATGTTATCATAACTCATATATTTTCATTAATCCTGATATAGGAGTTTAGACTGCCATGGAACTGGATCAACATTTTTAAATTCAGAATTCATTGCTAGTAATGCCGCAGGCGTGGTTTGAAACCTTGCTGGTGGTTGTTGTAGGTCTGGTGTAAAATGGATTTATTTCTGAATGTAAACATTACTGCAGCTAGAATATTTTCTTTAGGGGATGGGAATTTGATGTTCAGTTTACCGTCGACCGCCCGCCTTGAGCCGCCGCTCAAAAAAGTTCATTATCTCTTAAAACTCATTATTTTCTTCTTTTTCTGTGCCAAGCTATCCAAAACACTCAAATAGAATCAAAAATAACATCTTCGCTAACAAAATGTGCGCCTCAAGTAAAAATCATGGTTCCAATCACGTCCGCGAATGGGGCAGGCATTTTTTTAAGCAGTGGGCGGCTACAAGGGCGTTTTAGAAATTCGCGTTTTAGACGTGTCTCGAATGCGTTTAAATTTTCGCGCATGTCATTTTGATTCTGAAAGTGACAGCAGCTTGATTTCACAGTGGAATTCAACTTCGTTGGAGATGGGAAGCACCAGGTAGGAATAATGAATACCGAGTGAATCGTCATAACTTATCGACATTATTACGACTTTTATTTACGCTTCAAGTCACGTGATAAAAATAATTTGCGCGCTTAGTCGACCTGGTTTCCCCGTCCTTATTGTTTATTGCAAGCACGCGCTCTAGGCGCTAAGAGGCCGCGTTAAACTTCTAGGCGCCGCACCTAGCACACCCGGTCCCTTTTCAAATTCATAAGGAAACCGGGTTCTTTTAATCATTTTCAGTTCACGGTAAAAAGGTCAACTAAAAAATTCCTCGCTTGCAAAATTGGGTTGTTGATTTAAGGAAACGGGTTCTTTTAATCATTTTCAGTTCACGGTAAAAAGGTCAACTAAAAAATTCCTCGCTTGCAAAATGTTGTTGTGATTTGGGCATCTTCGTTGAAAGCATACTAATTAGTTTTTTAGTGATTACTACACCGTTAAAGTTTTCTTTTCAAATATGAGTAATAACACTTCACATTTCTCATATTATATTAACAATCTGTGATGTGATAGGGGGAGCACAATTTAGTGATTGATTGATAACTTTGGTATGTATTTGTTTATGTTTGATTTTTTATTTCGAAGACCAGCCTACAGTTATGTCGAAATTAGAAGACGCATGTTGATGTTGACGATCCTACGGTAATGAATAATAAAATTTTGCTGCATCAAAATTTTTTTGCAACGTGACGGTAAACAGAACATCAAATTCCCCTCGCCTTATTTTGACAAAAAAAAAGGTTCAAGGTTTGTTTATTTTTTATTTTACTGCATTTCTCTGTCTAATTCTGCTGTAGTAGGCAAATGAAAACTCCTGATTTTTTGTTATTGTCAGTGCTTGCTTGGCAGCCATTTTGAATTTTTCTTTTGGATGTATGTAGAGGAGGGTGCCCAGTGCACGAACGGAAAATTTATTTTTCACTTTTTTCACTTACTTTTAGTTTTTACATAAATCCTTTTTTTATTTTAATTTTTGGTGAGATTGCAAGGGATAGTTTGAGGATTCTGCTGCACAAAGGAAGTTCTATAGAAGTTTGTTTTTGATTGTTTTTTTCAAGTTCAAATACGCTCGTTCGTGCACTGGGACCGTTCGTGCACTGGCGACTCGACTCTACTGGGCAAAATGTGTGACCTCTACAGAATCGACAATTTTTTCTGAGGGGAACAGCAGTGTGGTCAAAGCAGATGATAACTACCAAAAGAAATTCTCCAGAGGTTTGATTTTGTATGACTTTTCTGGGTTCAAAGATGTTCGGTCGCCAACTAGACCGGTCGCCAACTAGACCGGTTGCAAACTATCTATATCTATCTATATATTTAAGTAGTAACAAAACATACATGTTTCGTTCTCCCTACGCTACATATAAAAACATTTAACAAAAAAATATAAATGAAAATGAGTTAAAATAAAATGTTTGGTTCTTTATTCAAAAATTAGGGTGCGCACTCATCGGGATTTTTTGCGTGGAAAGAGTCGAAAATCAAAATTAGAACATTCCATCCATCATAACTTATCCTTAACAACTCAAACTTGCTCATTCTTTTTTTTGAATACTCAGAATTTATCAGAGAAAACAAAGAAAAAAACCCCATCCCATTACCTACCTTCAATAAAAAGATATACCATTTATTAGACATCAAGGTGAAAAAATGGTGACTCGGAATTCGTGGCACCACCGTCTACCTTGACCACCATTTTTCAAATGGCTATCGCTATTGAGCTGGATTAGTTATAGACTCGCGGTTTTTTTATAAAACGCGGGAAAGATAGTACTTTAGTTTGTCACGTGGTAGCCTTTTCGATAATCTACGGGCCGTCTTTAAATCGAGGAAAAAGAAGAAATTTCGATTTTCTGGCACTTTCCTGAAATTTTTATCAGGACTACCATATATCGTTGGAAAGCTAAGGGTTTCAGCTTTTCATTGGTAAAATTTGTTTTTAGCTATCATTTCCAGCTCATTAGCGATAGGCTAAAGTTTAATAGTCATCGGGCCAATTTTCAGACTGCGCCAGCAAAACTCCTCACGCCCTGCCACACGGAAGACTAGATTTCATCCGCCATTTTTGGCGCGATTTTGGTGCTTCCGAAAATTATTTCTTGCTGGCGTGGTGTAAGGAGGCGATTCTTTGAAAAGGTGGTTTTTTTGTGGTTTGAAAATGGAATAACTTTGGAACTACTTAACCAATTTTAACAAATGACCCCTCATTTTTCTCACAAAGGTAAGGACTTTCAAATAAAATTAGTTTGGTTTTCAAAATTTGAGGGGAAAATTTTGGCCTGACCACCCTACAAAAATAATTTATAATATAAAATTCCTAAAGAAAAAGCTCATATCAAACCAAGCTCATATCAAACTGGGCAAGGGACTCTGCATGCTCTATCTCTAATCCAGACGTCCGCGCTCGATAGGATCGATCATCGGAACCGCTCGATGACAGCTCGATATGTGATCGATGGATTACTTAACGATCCGGATAGGAGTCGATGAAGATCAGCCATTAAAGTCTTGAGTATCTCCTTTCGTTGATCCATTTTCGAGCTAGTTTCATTGAGTTAGACCGATTCGTCATGATCTTTAATCGATCGCATCGATCGTTACGATTTGTTACGAGCTGTTAAATCGGCCATGATCGATAGGGTCGATAAGATCTATAAAACATGATGATAGATAAATAATCGACTAACTAATATAAGCTTAAAAAAATCTTGAGTATCGATCCTCTATCGATCTCCTATCCGGATCGTTAAGTAATCCATCGATCACATATCGATCCGTCATCGAGCCGTTCCGATGATCGATCCTATCGAGCGCGGACGTCTGGTCTAATAAATGAATACCACCACACACACCGGAATACGGCTAGTTTTTGAAACACATCAAGGTTTAGAATAGTAGATTGAGGAAAATCAAACGAAAGTAAATAAAAAAGGAACTCGAATAAATGAGAAAATTAAAAGAAAAGCCGAGAAAGAAGATACTTAGATAGATCTTTACACCACGTTCTAAACTGTTTCAGCAGTTCAGCAGCTGCGATGGTTTTTGGATTTCTCTTTCCGTCCGCAACTCGGCTACCATTTTCAAATCTGTTTACTTTTTAAAGTACCCGTGATGGAGGACAAGTAAACATATTGGCGAGTTGTTTTATGGAAGAAACAAAGAAAACTCCGTCTCCCAAAATCATAATATAGATTTTCTTTAAAAAACGAGTTGAAATTTCGCGAGTTGCTAGTATATTTTCGACGTATTCAAAGCTTAACTCGCGACGCCGAGACTGGGATCGACCTGGTATTGGATGATCGAGTTCAAAGCAAAAAGATGGCTTCGAGTTCGGCTGAAGTTCCTTACAATCACCCAACTGAAAACGTTTTGTTTGGGCAGAATGTCATCGAGAAAATAACAGATACTTGCCTCGGTCAGGTAGGCTTTGTTGTTGCTTTCACATAAAAACCAATCTGTATAGCAGAGTCTATCCTATCTCAGGTATCGAGACCAGAGATCACTTTGGAGCATGAAGTTTGGAGGGAACACATAAAATAGTTTGCTTCAACATTCAATCCCCCTAAAGTTATTGGTCCTCGCTGGAGTTCCTTTTCTGTATCTTCGTTTGCTTGGAAATATTTTTTGATCCAATTTCAGTCAACTTTCTTGCTAATTTTAAAGACCATGTTAATACAATTGTCTGTGTCAACACTCGGCAAAATCGATACTAGAAAAGTCTACAGAAGACTTTTTCAGGAGCTCTTCCAGAAAAAAATTGATATAGGGGGTGGATGACAGGAATTTTCAGATAAAAAAGGCCCCGGAAATCCGGTCAATTTTTCAAAGTGCTTCAGAAATTCTGCTCAATTTTTTTGATTGATGAACCCTTGGAAATTCCACATAATTTGTCAAAGTTTTGAAAAAGGTATCGGAAATTCCAGATTTTTCCACCAAAAAATTGATTTTGAATTGGAAATCCAGGAGTTTCAATAGACCTTTTTCAAATAGGACGTCCTGTTGAATAATTATGTAGTCCAGTCATAAAAACAATGGTAGAGCCATGCATAATTACTGTATCATGCATATTGTAATAAAACTATGCATGGTTTTATCATTGTTTTTCTGCTGGACTACATAATTATTCAACAGGGTGGCCTCTTTGAAAAAAGGTCTATTGCTTTTGTATTGGAAATCCAGGAATTTCAAAAAAACATTTTGCCTCAGAATTCCGCTGTCGTCCACCCCGCCCCCTATAATGGACTTAAACTGGAAGAGCCCAATTTATTAAACTAAAAGTTTCCCGTAATTTAAAGTTCTCAGAAATGGCCCGGGAAAATATGCGCTCCACCGGTGTGTATAAAATTGTTTGGGAGGTAAAAAACGCGTTTTTACCTACGAGGGGTTAGGGAAAGTGCGTGGGATTTGAGCCTCTAACTTCTGACAGCGATCTTCTTTTGGGACCATTCAAAAAGTACGTACGCTCTGAGGGGGAGGGAGGGGGAGGGTATTACCCAAAAGCGTACGAAAGCATACGAGGGGAGGGGGAGGTCAGGTAGAAAGGTACGTACGCTTTGACATTTTTCAATACACAAAATTTCAGTCAAAGTTTGGTTAGATCTTCTGATTATATCATCAACAAAGACAAACAGAAGTTGAACTTATTTTGATTTTTCTCAAAATCCCCTAATTTACCTTTGTATAGACTCTTTAATACAATCTAAAATTCTTTTGAGGGGGGGGGGTCATTTCAAAAGCGTACGTACGCAAAAGGGGGGGGGTAATGCCAAAGCGTAAGAGAGCATACAAGGGGGATGGGGTGGTCAATTTTCACCGATTTTGAGCGTGCGTACTTTTTGAATGGTCCCTTTGGCAAAATATTTTCAGGGTGGTATAATATCATGAATAGATTGAACATACTAACATTTGAGGGGATTTTGTTTGACAGTACTTAAGAAAAGCTCAAAAAACCAACTTTCCCTAAGGGAACGCAGGCAAAAACGGGTTTGTTTACCTCCAGAGACCAAACGGTGGAGAGCATCAAAATAATGCGTGCGCATTAGTTTTACGAATTACGAGAAAGGTGTATTGAATAGAACCAATTGAACTGTATTTTTAATTGAACCTTGCCAAACTTAATCAAACGGAGTGAGTTATATCTGATCGCCCAAAGTTACCTTCATTTTTTTTCTTCTTATCCATGGATCGCTGATAGTCACCCCGGAATCTGTGTTTCCGGGGGTTTTGTTGTTTGGAATTGATTAACTAACAATTAGGTAGGGTCAGGGTTGCTAGTAACGGCTTGTCACTGTGCCGGGTGCATACTCGGCGCCTTGGGCCCCGCAGGGTTGCTAGTAACGGCTCGAATTTCAGTCAGGTTTAAAAAAGGGGTACTTTTACCCATATTATGATAACATTACCCCCGTCTTTTGCCAGTTTGGTATAATATGTTATGAATTGCGTGATTTTGCTGTGTGACGATGGCTCAACGGATAAGGCGTTGGTTTCCGATTCCGAAGGTCTTTCTTTGATGGTGGTTCGAGCCCCGCTCGGCGCGATGATGTGGTTGGTCAAAATAAGATACAGGTATGAAAAACTTATTCAGAACAGGGGGGGTCTTGCAGTTACTCATTGACACTATGTGGAGTAACTGCAATTTTGGACATTTTCTACAGACACCACCACCCTTGCAGTTATTCCATAGTGTACTAACTGATTTTACCCTCAAAATTGGTGTATACCACCCCCAAAAATGCCAAATTTGGCAATTTTTTCACTGAATTCCTCATTTTTGATACCATTTTACTGGGTACGTCTTGTTAACAACCGTTCAAGAGTTAAAAATCTCAATCATATCTCAAGTTTGTTAAAATATCTTTCATGCCTTGATTGAAGAAAAAATTTTGTGATTTTTTTTTGACTTTTGAAAAAAATGTTTTGAATTTTTTTGCTTCCGGAATTTTTAAAAACCTAAAATTTTAAGTGAAAAATTGAAAAATTTGCTCACTTAGTACACCATATCCTACCAAAATCGACAATTTTGGGCTTAGGCACCACCCATGTTGCAGTTAGTCCACTGGTGGAGTAACTGTTTTCCCAAATTTTGGTTTATATACCACCACGGTAGTAATTGTCATAGTGTTTATATAATAACTGCATGGCCCCCCCCTGTTCAGAATTGAGAAACTAAAAGTCTCAGAAACTCAGACAGTCAGAAAAGAGAAAGACAGGATCAGAGATAAGAAAAAAAAATAAAAAACTGAAGGTAACTTTGGGCGATCCGATGTAACTTCTTCCTAATCAAACGTTGTTTGATTAATGTTTGATTAAGGCTGCAATCAAAAATATGTTGCGTTCAGGTCGTCTGACCGACTGTTTATTTACAAGAAAACCCGATTCGGAAAGTCGGTAAAATCGTCGGGTTTTTTTGGGCGCTGTTTGCAGGTTCGGATCTTTCCCATAATGGCAGGCACAGGCAAACAGAGCATGTCTTTGAATCATTATGTTTTGTTTACTTAACCCACATTGAGTCCCGTTCAAGTTTTTTCATGTACCCTTATTGAAATTTTCATGTCAAAATTCAGCAACGCGGTAGGGCCAATACCCTGGGGGCCAAAATAAGGGCCTCTTTAAGGTTAACACATGCCCGCGCACATTTAGTTCAGCAAATTAAAGATGGCAGCATAACATTCTGTTGATTGCCAACTTGTTTCATCGGGATTTACTAGATCTTAAAAATGCGACAAAATTTACTACCGACTGACCAACCGAATGTTTTAGGACCTGAATAGAACATATTTTTGATTGCCGCCTAAGTTTTAAAAACTCCCAAATCTCTAAAAATAGTAAATTTGTATGGATGTCTTTTGGCAAACGCGACAATCTTTTGAATAGCTCATTACTCCACATAAATTACTTCCCTCAGCCAATAAAAGCATGATAATTATCTTGTCTCTAGGTAACTGCTGTGGAGTAATTAGTTATTCAAAAGACCGTCACGTTCACCAAAAGAACTATTACCGTAAGTTGGTTAACTGTCGACATCCCTCCTCTAATTCTGACACCCTTTTTATCAGCTGAAATTGATAGAAAGGTTGAAACTGTTTTTCTTGGCTTAGTGGTCACAGAGGAATAATCCTTTTTCAATCAGTGATTCAAGCCTTCATATTAATCTTGTCTCCAAAGAAGGGTGTCTGAATTAGACAAGGGATGTCGATAGACCAACTTACGGTATACGAGTTGCGAGTTACTAGTTGATATCAGATATTATGCGAGTTGCAAATTACTTTTTACGAGTTATGAATTACAAGTTGTACTTTTAAGAAAATGAATGGCGTCAAGATGTGTGCTTGTGATTAAATTGTTAGTTAACTTAACTTCTCTTTGAGTTGCAAATTTAAAGTGTGGGTTGCAAATAGTATAATAACTAATTACTCCACAGCAGTTACCTAGAGATAAAAAAAAAATTAAAAAAAATAAAATAAAAAACATAAAAAAATTCACACCATGAAGAATATTGGCAGTGCACATAACAATTAATTTTCAATATTCTAGGATAACTAAGTTTTAGATATTTAAAAGAATTGCTCACCTATTTTTTCATTTGATTTTTATTTAGTATAGTTTGTTTTATCTATAAAGCATAATTGCCATTATGTTTTAGTTCGTGAAACTTTGCGTTAGAATTAGAGAAACTTGTTTTCATTTTCAGAGTCCAATGTGTTCAGCGCCATTTAGTATCAAGCAAATGAAATTATCATATTTGTAATGGTTGTCAGGGTGGGGGAAGGTTGTGGGTCCCACTTTTTCAGAAAATAAGGATTTCCCAGGTTGGTATCAATACTAATTTAGGGGTTGGGTTCCCTTTTTTGAAAAAATTGGGATTTTCCATGTTGGTATCAATACCAATTTAGATTAGATTACAGATTACAGAATTGGTATTCGGTTACTATTTGATTGCTTTGGACCATTAAATCACAATTATTTGATTGTATTTGAGTCTGTTGGAGTGCATTCAAATTGATTCAACATTTGATTCGTTTGTCTGGTCATTTGTGTCTTTTTCTCTTAGGCCCTATTTGATATTCACAATATTATGGTGAAAATATCTTGTAACGAGTCAAAGACTTTTATGTAATTGTAGCTAGATAAAAATTAAAGCACTAACTAAGATATCAATCCAATATCAGAGTTCGCTAATTACAGTATGTAATGTTTTTGGAGTCAACTGGTAATGTTTTTACCACTAAGTTTTTGAGTCTGAATGGTGTATTGTAATTAACAAAAGGTATTAAAATATAACTTAGTTCCTTAGGTGAAATTTTCTTTTCCATAATAAAATGATTTAGTCGGATATCATATATATCATGTGTATTCTGTTTTAATTTAGGATGGTAAACGATACTATCAAGTGAAATGGCGAGAATCTTGGGAGCCAGAAGAGCGGTTGATGACTGCTTGTGAAGGTGCTCTTCAAACATTCTGGAAAGAATACTATGCTAATGTTGAAAAGGAAATAAGGAAACAAGTGGTAAGAAAATAGCTATACAAGAAATTTACCTACTAAAGCATTAATTATGGTAGCACGCATACACAACATAATAAGCTACTACAAACACTGTTTAACTAAATGCATGATCCCTTTAAATATCTTGTAGTACCTTAAGGACATAAAATATTACAAAAGTCATTTCAGAATAAGTACACCTAAACCTTAAATACAAAAAACTATTGAAACATTATAATGAGAGCTACAAGCACAAAAATAGAGCGACAAACAAATGGGAGAAAGAATAAGAAGCCTTAAAATAATGTATTAGAGCGACAAACAAATGGGAGAAAGAATAAGAAGCCTTAAAATAATGTATTAACTTACAAACACAACAAATAAATTCTCTGCCATAACAGCAGTAACACAATGTGTAAAGGTTATATACTGTTGGAAAGATATTTCTGAGGGGAATTGGCTCAAAAGTTGTGGATTGTTATAAAATTGAAAAAAATTACAGAAAATCTGAACACAGATTTGAAATCAGCAAGATTCAAAGTATTCTGAAAAGTTTCAAGTCATAAATTTTTTCATCTTTATTTTTTTCTTCTCCAATTTTTGATTTTAATATAAAAATCTTCTATTTAGTATGAGAAATTTTTACAAATTAAAGTGTCCAGATTCTTTAAAGACAGACTTTGGTACTGTGTCCTATTTGCTGTAGACAAAACTAAATATTAAGTTTGAATATTATTCCAATCTTCTGCCATGTATGAAATAAAATGGTTATTAAAAAATTCTCAATTCAATATTTTCAATTTAGATCACAGCATCAATTGGCAACACTCCTAAGGTTTTAGATCAGCAACCAACAGAGGAAGCAAATGAGCCACCACAACCTACAGTCACTGCTCTTGAAATCCCCAAAGATGTCCCTCCTCCCCCAGCAGCAGAACCATCAATACCACAAGATGACATTGTCAATACAAGCACAGTTCAAACCATCCCTACACCTTCAACTCTACCTCCCTCCTCTTCAGTAACTAATCAACCTCCTCCTGGATCAAATGTTATTGAAAGCTTTCCAGAACAATCATCAACAGTAGCTTATTATGCTGTCCAAGATAACATGGAAATAACGGCTGAAAATGCTCAAGCTGCAGCAGCTGCAGCAAGTGCAACTGCAGAATTGAATGTCTCGGCTGTTGAAACTGCTACTCCCGAACAGCTTACAAATGAGCTAAAGGATATCATTGGTCCTGAAACTAGTGACCAAGAAGCACAAGAGCAAGCAAACATCCTTACACAAATTATAAATGCTACACCTTCAATGACAAACTCAAAATGGGTGGCTGATAATACTGCTAACAGACGGACTCTAACTACAATCACTGCTGATACCCTCAATACAAAATCAGTTGCTGGACCTGATTCCAATTCAAAGTTTCATTGCGATATTTGTTTGAAAACTTTTGTCTCCAAAAGAAATGTACAACGGCATATGTTATCACACACTGGAGAAAAACCCTGGATGTGTGAATATTGTTTTAAACGATTTCGTCAAAAACCTCATTTGGAACAGCATGTCAATATTCATAAAGGTAAGCTTTATTTGTCTTGCTTTTGAATTAAAAATACCATAGTCATTATAAAAAACCCCGGTCTGGCAATCTATTGTTTTAGCTTTTTGTTCGATTTGCTTTTGTTACAATACAAACGAAAGATGGGATTGGTCTATTTTCTAATCACATGATCAAAAAGTTTGTAAAATAAATCGATTTTGATACGTAAGCTCTATCTTTTAACAGTAAAAAGAGACAAAAGCCTTCCAGACCAGTGTTTTTATAATGACTATGATTATATTCTATCCTTGAATTACCTAACCAAATGTTTTCTGACACATTTTAAAATATATAATAGATCCAAGTTTAAATGGTTTTGCATTTGTTATTAATATTTAATTTATTGTTGAAATAATTTCAGGAATAAAGAATGCAATTTGTACAATTTGTGGGAAAGCTTTCAATCACAGATCAAATCTCGTCACACACATGGCCACCCACTCAAACGCAAGACCACATGCATGTGATTTATGCGGTGAAACATTCAAACTGAAACACACCCTTGCAAAACATATGATGGTCCATTCAAAGCTTGATGTAAATAAAAGACATCAGTGCAAGGTATCTAAAGTAATATTCACAGAACAGATCCATTATTCCATAACATGTAAACTTTTTACTTGGTCAAATAAGAGCCTTGTGTTGTATTCAAGTGAAGAAAAATAAATACTATTTGAGTTGTACCCCATGATGTTTTTTCAATTTTTCATATTTTGTAGCAAAATTTTTCATTTTTTTCAGGAATGTAAACGCAGCTTCCGCGATAAAAGTTATCTAACAGAACACGAATCAATCCACTTAAAAGAGAAGCCCTACCAGTGTGATATCTGCAATAAATCTTTCTCCTTCAAACGACGCTTTCAAATGCATTTGGAAGTTCATCGTGCCAGTGATGGCGGAGATGAATATGTTTGTCATCTGTGTCCAAAGAAGTTCAAAGGGAAAGGTTATTTACAGAAACATTTAGAAAGACATGAATCAAAGAGAAGGAGACGCAAGAGAAGACGTGAAGGCGAAGAAACATCTTCTTTGGAACAGGGTGTAGGAGATGAGAAGGACTTGTTGATCAGTACAAGTGGTATTGATGATGATGGAGACCACGACCATGATGATCACGATTCAGGAGATGGTAACAATCTAGTTTATTTCTTCAGAAATGTGCTTAATTCGAAAAGTCTCATTTTATTACATTCATTCTGCACAAAACTTCAACTACGTATGGGTTGGTCCCTAAACAGCTTCAATAGTCTTCATTCAATATCAATTCCAAAATATAAAGCTTATTTTATAAGATCTTTGATAAGTAGTGTACAGGGTTCTTCCGTCTTTGATGTTTTACCCTTTCATGGAGCACATTTGAAGAAATTTGAAGAGTCTTGCCTTATTTGTTGTTTTAAGAGTTTATTTCCATCTGAGATAAAAAAGAATTACCTTTGACCACTGCTTATAAGAGCTTGAACATGAATGGCACCAACATATTTTTCTGTTTAGATGATGTTGAAATGAGTATATCTGAAGTTGACATTAAAGCAGATGGTGTTTTAGAGGAGGGTGAAACAACAGGTTCGCATGCGTTAACAAAAACAACAGAAGTGGATTTACAGCCAGTAAACACAGAAGGTGAACCTCAAATCATACAAATTGAGGGTGGTGATGGTGATGACCCGAACATGGTTGTAGCAAGTATGCTACCAATGAGTACGCTGAATATGGAAGACCCGGCAACATATGTTGCATTAGCACAATTAACACAAGCAGCTATTGAAAGCGCACCAATGGATGAATCTGGAAATGTCATTTTAATGAGTTATGAGGATATCCAAAAAAGTATGGCTGAGATTCATGCTCAAAATCAACAGGGACAACAATCCCAACAAGGCGTTGAACTTAATATTCATGATATTCAAATCGCACAACAAGAACAACAGCAGCATGAAGACACAGTAGCACTTAGTGTAGTACAAGCAGCAGATGGTACGGAAGAATATGTCCCTGTACGTGTTAATGAATCGGGTGAAGTCATCGCTGCTGACTCTGATATGACCAGCATCGAAGCTGAAGTCTCTAATCTTAACGTTCCAACATCATAATGTTTTATATCTTTTTGAAATGAACAATTTATTTATGTGAATATAATCTTTGTTTTTAAATCCATTTTGATGCTAGATTTTTCCAATAGTTATTATAATAAATATGCCTTAGTAATGAAATTGAAATATCCTTTTTTTGTGTCGGTCAATAATCATATGTAGTCTTGGCAATAATATGAAACAACTCTTAAATCAATCAGACTTCATTTTGTTCAAATTTCTTGAGTTTATGAGTCTAGCTAAGGGCTTGAAATAAAGACGAGTGATGAAGTTTTGTAGAATACGATAAGCTAATCAATTCTTTATTGTTTTATTATTTTATAGAAAGAAAATACTAAAAATAATGAAACTTAAAATATATTGATTAAATCAGATAATTTTGATTTGGCTGAGAAAATGGATAAACCAAAACTTGCACCTGGTCCAAAACCCAGAGTGAAAAGAACAGGTATGTCCCTTTGTTTTTCTTACCTTTATTTTTATTTTTATGGAAAACTCTCTATTGAGTGTTGTAAAAAATTCTTCCTGAACAGTAAGTTCATATTCATTGTGAAGTTTTGGCTGTTTTCCTTTACAAGAGCTCTAGGAGTGAAATTTTACTTTACAGAATACCTTGTCATTTAGAATGCCTTGTCATTATGCAATAACTACTTTGACCACACAACACTATATAATGAGAAAGTGTGACAACGACAATTTTACATCCCTGTCATCTTCAAATTCAATGATGTACAATTTACAATATTTCATTCTAACTCGTAGCTCTTCCGCCACCTGGAGATTTCATAGCACTCGGCAGCAAAAATCCAAGTAAGCTTAAATTAATGGCAGATTGATAATCAAACACACCTTTCAGGACAATATCTTAAATCGTAAACTTTGTATCAACCATATTTCTTTTTACATCATTACAATTTTTAGAGATGGTACCGTTGCTTTAAATAAGATTTTACTGACTTTTCCGGGATAGCCAGCTGAAGACTTTTTAGATATACCGAGAATAGC
The DNA here is from genome assembly GCF_902728285.1 of Clytia hemisphaerica. NCBI lineage: Eukaryota > Metazoa > Cnidaria > Hydrozoa > Leptothecata > Clytiidae > Clytia > Clytia hemisphaerica. Next base: position 1,256,938 of record NW_027103890.1, read on the forward strand.
TTGTTTTAAGTTAAATAACTGGTCAACTTTTCAAAGCTTATTTTCAACTACCCGAAATGTCTGCCTTTTTGTGGTGGAATCTAAGTTTGGGAAGTGGAATCTAAACCGAAACGGGGTACTTTACAAGGCCAATACTTGAAAGAATAGAATTCTCTAGAACATTCTTTTTGGCTAGTATGTATGGAGTTGATGAATCTTTGGGATATTATGCCTTTAAAACAGTTATGTAGTTATCTAGTCCTTTTGGTGAACACGATATTATTTTGACTGCAAAAATCAGTAGCGAAAGTATTATATAATGACTCTAAAACCATTACATAAACTTGGCGACCAATGAAAATAAAAATGAATGCTAAGGAATTAATACGCTATAAGGTTATCCTGACGCTAAATTTTCTTGTAGTCCCTACTTAAAGTTTTCGACACTAATTTTTGTATTCTGATTGATATCGTGATTAGCAAAAGGTCAAGCTTAAATCTCTTTTGTTTGTAGGTGGAAAACCACGCCCAAATGAATCGGACCTTACCAAACCATTACCACCAGGTATTCGAAAACCAAACCTAGGCTCCGTATCACATGTCACAACAGGCTCCAAACGTAAAGATTTAAGTCCTGTCAACCCTGGTAAGTCAAACTCTAGTTGAAATCAACCTATTCGAACTTCTAAAGCTATTCTTTTTTCTGATATGGAAAGGAGATGAAATTTCTCATAATGAGTGTTCGCACGGCGAAAGTCCTTTCAAATTTCACGTCCTTTAAGGGCTGCATACGTCTAGAATGACTACTAGCTCTTTAGATTTGTAATTTAGACTAATTGTCTTTTGTCTGTTTATGGATCAATCATAATAATTGTAGCTCATGGTCATCCGTTTAATAGGGCACTAGAAAACTGAAAACCAAAGTTAGTCGAAAACTCAAGATTTTCACATTGCTGCTGCATAGATGAAACATTTTTCTTTGACTTCCAGTGGCAGCTAAACAATCGCGCACCTTCTCCCCATCTTTCAATCGAAAAGAGAAAAGTTTAGATGTCCACCAAATACTTCCAACAGTCAAACTGATCGACGGTAAGAAAGTATCAATTTCTATTATAATTCGATTTTGAAAAAGGAAGGAATGGGAATGGACCTAATACTCTTTGGATTAAATTGGATTATCTTTTTGGACCTACCCCGGTGGAGGTCCTATAAATTAACCTGTGTTTGTTCGTCCGTCCGTCCGTTCGTTCGTCTGTTACCAACTTTTCTCAGGATTGAATCATAGGAATCTTTTGATTTTTGGTACAAAGGTGCAAAATGGTGGTGGCCAAAATGTGACGGAGCCCGATTTTCGAAAAAAAATTTTTTTGGGCCAATTTGGGCCAAAAAACGGCTAAAAAACGGGTTTTTTAGACTAGTGAAAAATTGGATCATTAATTTTTTCTGATTTTTTGTACGAAAGTAGGGTACCATCATAGGTAAAAGATGGTTTAAGCAGATTTTTGCAAAAAATTTTGTTGGCTCAAAAAACGCATGTTTATCTATAAGAATCACTATTAATAAGCATACATCAATGTTCTTAGTCAAATTACTCAATTTTTTTATGAGATAGATGTTTTTTTTGCTCATGAGGGCTTACTTTTAGAGAGTATGTGTGTTTAGACATGAAATTTTGGTTGCTTGGCGTGTTTTTATAGAAAAACTGGCCAAATTCGATATTTTTTTATAAGCACATTATCAATTACTTAGGTATTAGCTTTTCTCGAGATTGGCTCTTTCATTCTTTATGATTTTTTGCACAAAGATGCATAACTTTAAACCCTCAAATGTGACGGAGCCCGATTTTTGAAAAAAAATGTTTATGGGCAAATTTTGGCCAAAAAACGGCTAAAAAAGGGTTTTTTGGACTTTGTGAAATATTGGATCATTGTTTTTTTTGATTTTTTTACATGGAAGTAGGTAAAAGATGGCTCAAGCAGATTTTTGTGAAAAAAGAATTTTTCAGCTCAAAAAACGCATCTTTATTTATAAGAATCACTATCAATAAGCATACATCAATGTTATTAGCCAAATTACTCAATTTTTTTATGAGATAGATGTTTTTTTTTTGCTCACGAAGTCTTGAATATGAAAGATTACTTCAAGAGCATGAAATTTTGGTTTCTAAACGTTTTTTTATAAGAAACAAACGACTAATTTTGAGAGATCGTCACTATTTGTGTTCTGAATAATTGTTTAACGGTCATGCTCACGTAGATATCAATTATATTTGTTAAATGCATAACCAGGTAGGTCCATAAAAGTATCACTTGTTTTTTGTTATTTTCCCGAATTTTCACCGTGTATGCGAAAATTTGTCCTTGCGACAAATCTAAAATCCGAATTCGGACCAACACCTCTAGGAAAATGAAGGTAATTACTGCAAAAAGAAGGTTTATTCGCGAACTTAAATCCACGTAAAATAGGAAAAAAGTCCACGGGAGAATTAATCTACTTGAGGTATGTTATACTTGATGTACCATGTCTTTCATCTTTAACAGCACCGGCAATTGAGCTTGAAGAAACGGTCTTGGCTGCCGTCAAAAAAGAGGATCAAGACCAAATTGATGGGTTGATTTGCAATGCCATCAAATTATTGAAAAATAACCGACTGAAGCCTGAGCCTATGCTTTACTTGACTTTTATGAACTTGGCAAAGTCAAACCCTGCTATCTTCTCATCTAAGAAAATTGTCGAGGTAAGAAGTTTTATAGTGCCAGATCCTCACTCAAACACTGTGAACCATGTTCCCCAAAAACTTACTTGATAATCAGGCTTTTTAACCTATCAAATGTATCATTGCTGTGTAGCTTGTCAAATATTTTTACATTTCAAATATGCATGTGCACCTTAGATAAAAAATGTCGATAAAATGTCGATAAAATGACGGGCGCCATGTGTTACAACGCTTTTAGGTCCAGTTTGGGTGAAGACCTACGACGGTTTCGAACACATAAGTTTATGAGTGCTTTTGAAAATTTCAGATACCCTTACATTGAAACGATAAAGTTATTCCATCGCAGAGAATCGGGAAAATATCCCTGGAGTTTTGGTGGGAATTTGCACGCCGTGCGCCGAAAACAAATCTTCCTTGTAAATCAATTACCAGTCCCTTTAAAGTCCAACTGCGCCTCTAAGGGTCGATAGGTGTATTGACGTCTTTCTCGCTTCTTCATTTCAGCATCTGTTACAGTTCTTGAAACGTGAAAACACCTTAGGAACGGTCAAGCCCAAACCAAACACACTGCTCAGTATAATGACCTGTAATATTCTGCTACATTCGTTCCAAAAAGAAGATATCTGGCCACAATCGTTCATGAAGGTATGAAAAAATCGAAGTCATTTTACGATTGCCTTTTTCAGAATTAATTTTTCACTGTGTTTGTTTGCGAGAATAGTGCAGAGATTTGCCTTGAAAATCTTGAAATTCAATTTAGAAAATTAGGTACGTTTTGAAGCTTTTAATGCTGTTTGGGTAAAACCATCGACATAACTGTCTATTTCTTATCTTTTTGTTTGAGGTTATTGGGCTTTTCCAGAAAAAATTTTCACCCCCACTGTTGAGGATATTGATTTTTCGAAGTATCGAACCCCCCTATCGAATCCACTCTTAAGAATATGCTCAACCCCCTGGATATCCTCTCTTATAAAGATGCTTCCCCCTGGATATCGTATTTTTACTTGAAAAGACACTTTACCTAGACCTGGATATCCGCTCCCTTGTAGATATTATCCCCCTGGATATCCACTTTTAAACTAAAATCGTTAACCCCCTGGATATCCGATATCCTCAACAGGGGGGACGAACTATTTCTGGAAAAGCCCATTAAAGGTTGCAAAAGCTACAGTACTGGCTCTTGATAAGCAAGTGAAGTTACTTTCACCCTTTCTTGCCCTTTCTTAAGCGACTGTAGTTTGAAGGTAGAGCATCCAGCTACGGTGCGCAAGGTCGTGGGTTCTATCTTTGGCCGGGTCATACCAAAGACTTGTTAAAAATGGTACTTGATGCCTCTCTGATTGATGCTCTGCAATTAAGGGAAGGATCGAGGGTAAATGGAAGGATCAATGGTAGAGGGAGAAAGAGTGGCGCCCTCCCCTTCCTTCGATCTACCCTAGGTAGGAGCCTTCGGGTCGCTTCCGACTGCGGTCATACTTACTTTTTACCCTTTCCCATCACCAGGTATACGTAGATGATGCTCTTGCAGATCGCTCCTGGGTAGATAACGAGAACAATAAAGATTTTGTGCAAAATATCACCACCGTTTTTGGTACGACAATCCCTAAGAAACCCAACGTCTCCAAGGGTAACCAAGATGGTAGCGCCACTGTTGTTCCCATGGAAACAGGCACTGGCGGTGAGAAGAAATGTGTTGAAGAAAAGATAATGGAAGATTTGGGGATTTCAATTGAATGTGATGAACCTGCTCTAATTCGAAACAGGTTTGAAATTTTAGCTTTTCAAATGTGAATTTCAATTCTTAAGGCTTCAATTTAATATACTTCTCTTCAAAAATTAAAAAACAAGCATTACTCGGTGCTTCACGCACAAGGCGATCATCAGATGTGGATAAAAATTATTTTTTACGAACAAATTCTATTTGTAGAAATTGAAATACCTAGTCCCAAGGGATATCTATACAAAGCGCTAACACATAAAACATAATAGAAGAGTAATTTACAGTGTGCATGGTTAAAAAAATTTTCTTAAGGCTTTAAAGCTTCAAAAAACTGATGTTAAAACGCTAATTAGTCATTTAATTGTTTTAGATTTTGAAATCGTTTTTAAGCTCAACTTTCTTTTACAGAAATCATTTGCCTGAATGATGTATATGATACTATACCAAATATAGCTGTTTTTAAATCAAAATTTTCATCTTTTGCTTGATGAATTTTCTCGGACTTGCTTTTATCCTTTATTGGTTTAAAACGCTCATAATGTGAATTTGAGATTTTGGATTCAAACCTTCAGCCATAATTTTCTAATGTTTGTATCGCATACACATTATCGTATTGAAAAGATTAATTTTCTCTAACTGTTTGTAATAGGGGGGTTAGTGCTTGATAGAAATGTTCGTTGGAGCGCTCGATAATTCTTTTGACAGCGAGATGAAATGGAGAAACTTTCAATTTAATGAGTTTTTGACAATGTTTGATATGAGAATTAATAAAAGAGGGTTTTTTTAATTGAAATTTTTGGGCCTTTTTGAATTTTATCCGTAGTTGTTAAATTGTTTGTTCTATTACTTTTTGTGGATTTCGAAAACAATTAATATTTTTATTTAATTTCTAGGGGGAAATTAATTAACGACAAAATTTATATTTGGGAGTTCTGAAAATTAAACTTTGTAAAATGTTAAAAGAGATATTATTCTGGAGAAAGTTGAAGCCAGAAATTTTTGGATTCCAGTTTATTTGCAATGAAAACAAACGGCTTTTAATTTTTGAAGAAGTCATACTAATAAAATGATGTTTAGGAAATGTTTAATTAGTACCTCCAAGGATTCAATGAAAACTTTATAAACTCTAATTGGATTTTGTAAACGGGACTCTAAATATTGGTCTCTTTGGTTCGTTTAACGACGAGGGAAGTGAAGAGCATAACTAAAAGCTCGCATCAGTTAACAGAGAATTTTGCTTTTTCTTATTCTATTACTAAGATAAAGTAGTTCTATTTCAATTTTAGGAAATAGAATATCTCTACTGAGCTCAATTTTTTAATCGACTTGAAAGTAGTTTGATTTTGATTTTAGGAAATAAAATATCTCTACTGGGCTCGATTTTTTTAAATAGACTTGAAATGTTTCGAGTTTGAAACTTTGTGAATCCATCATCATCGACTTTGAAGAAATAATTCTTTGGAATGCGCGCATTTTTTTGTTTCAATGGATGTTATGAGAGCAATATCTATTCTTCTACTGGTTCACATCCAAGCCATCGTCACCAGTTTACTTTCTGGAAATCAACAAATGCTTTTCATTGGACTTTATGACCAATGTCTTGGAGAAGATAGTAGCCATCAACAACAACAAATGAATGTCTGTAGAAATGCTTTCAAGTATGCTTACGATAACAAATCAGACTGGCATCTGCATACGTCATCCAATGATATATTCAAGCTTGCCAAAGAGGTTTTTAGTGCTGAAGACATTGAACTGCGACAAATCACTTTCTGCGGTTTTGAAGAGGCAGTTAAAGTAGCAATCGATTTAAAATTGAACCAAAGTTATTTAATTTCAAGCGAACAACAAAACCCCCCGAAATGGAATAACAATGGGATCGACAATTGGAGGACAACTTTCAGAGTTTTATTGATTCTGGTTCACGCGCCAGAAGAAGTATCTAAAGTTTTGCAAGAGTTATTTTTCGAGGAGCCTTTTGTAGTATGGTTTATCACTACCGATATAATTGGTCCTCTTCAAGGACGAAATCTGTTTTCTCAGAATAACACTTTCACGCGAGATGCACAGAATTTATTTTCAACACTCAAATTGGATTCAGATGTTGGACGAGTCACTTCGTTTGCACTGATCTATCTGGAAAGTCACTCCATTTTTGATGAAATGAAATTTGAATTCTTTAAAAAGATATTGGATGAAAACCGAGATAAATGGAGATTTTGTGATCGAGTTGTGAAAGTGAATATGTCAGATGTAGAAAGAATGCGTGCCGTGTCGAAAGATGTCATGTCTGACGAAAATCTTCCGCTAATAGTTGTTTTCGGCCGGCCCCAAGATACCTGGGTACTGATGTATGAACTGGAAAATTTAAACCTGAAATATCGATTGGGAAGGAAAAATATCATGACGGTAGACTTAAAAGAACCATCTTCTCAACCGCCAAAAGAAGGTAGGATAGGCCTAGGTCAATTTTATACGTTCTCGACAATGAATTATCATAATGGACTTTTTCAAGAATTTGGGAGAAAAAATAATTTGACCAGCTTGGAGAAGAAAAAATCGGCTTATGACTGTTTAAGTGCCTTTGAAATCCACTTCTTGCATATGGCTTTTATTTTGAAATTACGGCGAGGGTTTTCGTGGTATTTTAAAGATTATACTTTTAACCAGTTTACAAATGGTCTCATAGCGCGTTCAAATAAACTTAGGGATAATTTACGAAAGTTATACGTTGTCACAACATCTTATGATACTCGTCAAATACACTACAAATTCACATTGAGTCAACTATTAAAAACAATCAAGTTATTATATTATAAGAAAGACCGAAATTTTACTTCCTTTGCTTGTCCTGTGCCATCTTGCTTTAAGGGCAATTATCATTATTTTGGTAAACTTCCGCAAGGCATACTTGGAATATGGAATAATGATTCTTATGGATGGAGTTGTCGGCAATGTCCGGTCAATTACTTTCAACCAAGTCATTCCAAAAACCTTACTGTTTGTTACAGATGTCCTAGATATACACTTTCAACTGCTACAAGAGATGTGTGTTACGACCCGTACAATAACAAAGAGTTAAACTTCCATTACGAATCCGGCTTGAAAGTGGCTTTCGTGATGAACCTTCTCGGAAACACTGCATGTATATTCATTCTTGTTGTCTTCTTGAAATTTCGGCATACTGTTGTCGTTCGAGGCTCAAATTTACCAATTGTGTTAACACACATAACTTGCATGTTTTTATACTTCACTGTGTCAGCAATTCTTCTCACATCTATCAAGACTTCCCTGGAAAACTGTTTGATTGAGTTGATAACGACTTCAATATTGGTGTATTTCCCTTGCACACTAATCTTTGTTAAAAGTCAAAATCTCCTGTTGGTGTTTCAAGCCAAGTCACGCTTAAGTGATTCGACAAAACGGAAATCCTTCTTAACCCAAATCTCCATCGTGGTTCTCTTAATGGTGATGCAGCTAACTGCTTTGTTGGTTAGCCTTGATTACATTGCGGTCGAAGTCGAACTTGAAACCGATCACTTTGACTACACGAAAACACAGCGTTGTAATACGAACCCTCACTTCACATTGCAAATTGTTCTAATCATTCTACAGAATATTTTATCGACTGTCCAAGCTTACCGTGGTCGAAACCTCCCCGGACCTTTCAATGAAGCAATACCGATCGTTTATTCATCATTCACAAGCATTGTAACATACCTGACGTATTTTCCATTCCAATTTCTTCAACAAGACAAAGATATAAAAATTGTTGCTCGTGTTTTGATTATAACAATCGCAAATTTATTGTTCGTGTTGATATTCTACGGAAATAAACTTTACATAATTTTGTTGAAGCCACATAAAAACACACCGAAATATTTGAGAGAACAAACTTTCGATATTTCGAATAAAAAGGCCAGCACTCAACTTCAACACCGTGCCAAGAAATTGAACTCGTCTTGCTGAAGCAAAAAGGGTAGAACATGCCAGCAATATTGTGTTGTTTTTTTCTATAGACCAGATCTATCGATTAGAATTTATTTAAGTTTTTCATTCTTTTGTATTTTAATAAAATTTCCATCTTTTCTTATTATACCCCAATAAATACCACCATTCCGTAACTTCAAATCTTTTGGACGGGTTAGAAATACAGGACAGCAGTAGTTGTGGTGCTCCGATTTCCAGACGTACAGATTTCTCACCGAAAAAAATCGTGCTGCCAGTGGTGCTTATTATCGTTTAAAACAACGTTTTTGTTTAGGCTTGAACTTGCATAAACCGTTTGGGGAAAATAAAAAACCTCCAGAATCCTCGCTTGACAGACAAATTTTACCCTCTACGATTTCCATCTTAAATGATATTAAGTGACAGATGACAGCTTTTGCATTTAGAAACTGCAATCATAGTCATGATAAGACACGAGTAATAAGTTAATTTTGTTTCATGATAGTCATGAGGCATAAAGGGAGAATCATCGATCTGGAAATAATAATTGAACCTCTCACAATTACAAAGAGAAATCGAAATATAATAAGGTGGTATTGCTGAAACTGCTGTTTTCGTCCGAATTTTAAATTCTGATAAGTGGTGAAATAGCCAGAGATGTATATACATTTTCTCCATTAAAGGTTTTCCAACCTTGTTGCTGTTTGAACAGAAATAGAAGTCTTATTAGCACTTTTCACGCTCTCTTTAGGGGTGTTAATTACGGGTGATAGCGTAAATGGTCGAAAGTTTGCTAATTTTAACTAATTCCTTTTTCTTTAAATCCAAATTTTCACGAAATCTATTTTGAGGGTTTAAGCGTTACTTTTGTAGCGGCGATTGATATAAGCCAGCGCAATGAGGACCGATACAGATACCAGATTTGACTTTCTCCTTTTCCTTCACTCGACAGGTACATGACACAGAAAGACGAGTCAGCCATTCAGAATCACATCTTGGACGTTGTGAAAGAACAACTCAACAAACGTCAAATGATTGACAGTGTGTCGCGAAATACTTTACGTTTCTTGACCAGTGTGTGTGGATACGTTGAAGTACGCTTGCACGCATCTCAACGGATGGAAACATGGCTACAAAACCCCAAGGTATGACTTACAGTTGTCTCTCTCTAATTCGATCTTCAAGGGACAAAGCTCTTTTTCGAATTATAGAAATATTCGGACTTCGAAGAGTATTTTATACGGCTTTCCAGTCGAGGGGACCAATGTTTTTGTTCGAATTACAGAAAGATTCGAATTAGAGGTTCAAATTAGAGAGGGTTGACTGTATTTCCACATATATGTCGTGTAATGTATTCGTCTAATCTTCAAAAGACGCACATAATTTTACAAATTAGAGAAGTTATGAAGAGACTTTCAAAAGCTGAGTGGGCCATTTCTTAAATATCAGTCATTCAGAAATTGAGAAAACGAGTAGATGGTACTTATTTGAAATAAATGCACTTTCTATATCTCTCTTCCTGTTTCAGCTGACACGCCCTGCCCAGGAACTTTTGATGTCTGTGGTATTGAACTGTAACACGCACTCTGAATATGACGTGGAGGTGATAAGCAATCTTGTCAAAATGAGGTTGAAATCTAAACCTAATCACTACATTAATTGTATGAAGTAAGTGCTGTTTTGGCAAACCATTTCTTTATTTTTGCATAATCTGTATCCGAACTTTAATGAACCAGTAGTTTTTTGTTAGGCTTGGCTCTTTTTCTATTTTTGACATTGGGAGCGACGATTTGTTTCTATCCTGTTTTTATGTTCTCACGGTAAAAAGCAAGGTATGATAAGCTTTATACTCTGACCTTCAAAATGCTAAAAAAGCAACAATTTCTGGCTCAACCATTGTTCTTATTTTTGATAATTTTGAGCCTCCTTGTTCTTATAAAATTGTTCTCGTAAGAAAATGAGTGGTATTCACGATACACCAAAGTCGAATTTCAACTTGATTTTTGCCAGAGGCAGAATCCATTCTCGAGATCAATTTTCCCCTTGTTTCTAAGAATACTTACGATGTTTGAAAAGGCTACGATTTTTTTCTAGACCTGAAACTCATCATTTTTCACAGAGAGATTCCTGTTTCTCTTTTTTTATAAGAAAAATGGTGCTCAAAATTGTCAAAAAATGAAAACAATTCATGAACAATACTGAGCCTGGTATCGGCGAATATAAAGCAATTTTAGTTTAAAAAAAGCATTAAAAAACTAAGGTTTTAATTAAGAACAAACAAGCGAGTCTCATGAAAGTTTTACTAGTTCTCATAAAGAAAATAGTCTAGGTGGTAATAGAATAACAAAGAAATATTGCGTGCCCAAATAAAGTGGGGTATCAATGATCCCGCTCTCTCGTGAACGAGGGACCGGGCAGAGCTTCAGTTTTATCCGTAGGGAGACGACGTGAAAGCCATCTTTACATTAACGAATGCTCACGAATATTGAGTCCCCATCTTCATGTAACAATTCACAAGAAAATACACCTGAACAGTTTTAGCGCAATCTCCACTTGTGGTTTGCCTGTTGAATTGACTTCTTTGAATACCAAGCGATTGTTCGTTTTGAATAGTTTTGATTCTCGATTCAGAAATTTCGAGTTATATTTGCATTATTTATTTAAACCGATTCGATGAATATTGTTCTTTGCTGATTCACTCGGTTTTTATTTTTCCATCGCCTCTTACAATTAAGCGTAAAACAGCGTAAAATGGTAGATTAAAATTAGCCTGTGTTTACCTGATGGGCTACTCTTGTCTCCCGAATGGACGGGGGGGGGTCCGAATAAGCAGGGGGTAGGAAAATTTTCTAAATTCTAATGAGCGGGGGGGATGGAATAAGAGGGGGGATGGAATAAGAGGGGGGGGGGGGGGTAATTTGAAGACAGAATTTTTTTTAACTGATACAGATATCAATTTCAACAACAAAAAAAGAAACTTTAACAAATGAACACGTAAAATAAGAACCAATACTAACAAAAAGGAAAATTTTAACAAGTTTAAGGTCTATCTACACTGTAATAAAATATTGAATTATTCGAATTTAATTAGCTGGGGGGTCTTGATAAGAGCGAGGGGGATCTTAATAAGACCGAGGGGGATGGATTTCTTTCTCTCAACAATTAGCGGGGGGGCGTCTATTCGGGAGATAAGAGTAGTTTTGCTTTAGCGTAATACTAGCCTATTTTATAATGACAGTATGTTGCTAGGGCTTTTGGTAAATTACTTAATGATGACCTACTCCCCGAATTTGTTTTGATTTTCTACCAGCAGAGTAAACAACCTTACAATTTAGCACAAAAGGGTACGAGAGGCCGAGACGATCTTTAAGACTTTGGCCTACAGTTTTCTATTCGGGATCTTTTTGAAAAATCTTATAACCTGAAAATAAGCTTGCCAACGATATGAAAAAGCGCTCTTCTGTGCGATAATACTCATCCTCAACTTTCCATTTCTCAAAAGATGCTCTCGATTCGTTAATTACTTAACTTTATGGGCTCATAATTTGCGTTTCTTTTTGTTCGAACCGGTTCTCAGGGTTTTGACCAATCTCGTACCGAGAGCTAATTGCATCACTTTTCATTTTATTGGTAGACGTCATACGGTCGTGGACAACTTTCATGAGCGCTATCAGAATTAAAAAAGTGAACAAAAGGACTGGGTTCCTGTTTGAGTTCTGGCCAAAGTTTATCATTTTGTACTATTATTTTTTTCTCAACCATCAGAGAGCTGTTGAGTAAGCATCCAGACAATCTGAGTACCACCATGCGGCGAGTGATTTACAATGAGCTGAGTCAGCAAAGAAATCCAAACAACATGGCCATCCTGTCTGTCATGTTTTCCTACGCTCCTCAACAATCTGCCCAGGTAACTAATACATGTCTGCTCGAAACTTAAGCCTCGTGACGATGCTTTAAAAAACACGTCAATATTTCATCGAATGGATCTTTGGTAATGATGCAAGTAGAACGTGACGTTATCTATTCATTTTCTTTTCCAGCATTTATCTTCTGTGTTTCAAGAGCTTCTTTGTAACAGGTATGAAATATTTGAATTTAAAAAAATTCATCATCTGCAATTTTCAGTCGGTAACGTCAGGAAAGAAATTCTGCAGAAGCTATCCATTCTACGTCGTAAAGTTATGTATTTTCTTTTTCACAGGGAAGATTACCTGCGTGCTATTCGTGCGTTATTCCGTGAGATTGTCCGCTCGTTAAAATATGATATCAACACGGTAGAGTTCTGTCGCGGGTTGATGCAAGAAAGAAGAGAAGCTAGCTTCCTGGAACTTGAACAAATATATAAGGTGAGTTTTGGTGAGTTTTTATTGCTAGCGCAATGAATATCCTGAATTTGTTAGTTTTTAATATCTAACAGTTTTTAGGCCAATTCCCCTTAGGGGATGGTAAAATTAATTATTATTTGTTATCATAGTTTTTATTAAAGGATATCCCATTAATTCCTTGATATAGGAAGACTCCGAAGCAAGTTTGTGTTTTTGATATTCGAATCTAGACTGTTGGACTACCATTCAATGATTGTACTAATGAACACTTAGCTAGGGAAAATAAGAATTGATTCTTCTCTCTTAATTTTCCCCGATCTCATGATTAAATATTGAAGCTTTTCCATCTGTAGACGGAAACCCATCTAGTCATTCGAATTTTCTAGCAATTATTTAGGAGAGATGGTTGAGTAGACAAGATGTCAGCGCCTCAACCCTGAGATTCACCAGTTACGATCTCCGCTCCGTTCAATGTTCCGTTTATTTTATTGATAGCCGAGTCGGCTGTTCGTGAACCCCGTGAAAACAATCGAAAGACGGCCTAAAAGTTCTGACCATCCGTGTAAAATATCGACTCTCTCCGGCCAAATAAAAATCTTGAATAAAGAAATTTTGTGAAATAAGGTTTTGCGTCCAAATTCACCAAAGGAATTACTTAATATCTCTGCACAGGATCGAATTTTGGTCTCCATCATCGATTTGATCACCATGGCTTGTTTTCTTTGTGTTTCACCGACGGTCAAAGAATTGGCTTCTGCTGTCACCAAGGATGAGAAACGAGGTAAGATCAAGGATAAGAAAAAATTAACCTTTGATACGCTTTCAGGATAGATAGGTTCAAATCTCAGCTGTGAATAAAAAGCACCTTTCCCCGAGCTGTTGTATTAATTTAGACAGTTTTCCTCCCCGACTTTATTTTGTTTTCATAAAAAGGTCAATCCAAAAAAGCCAGCATCACCTCAAAATCGGCAATCTTCAATTTTCTGTATTTTTTCGCAAATTTCTGTGATTCACCAAGAGGTTACATTAGCGAGTTTTTATATTCGAGATAAATCGAAGGGGGCGGTATAAAGCAAAGTCGACATGTCTCCTAAATCGCCATCTACATTGCTCAAAGACGGTAAAGACACCAAGATACCGTCATCTATTTAGGTGAGAAAAGGCGACGTAAAGCCTTACATCAACTATCGACTTTGTTTCGTGTCGACTTAAATTACCATCGCCCTTGATATCCTCCGTAGACGATCCTATCGTCTACACAAGATCACTAAAAAAGGGAATAGTTTAGGAGAGGCGTGATAAATTCGGGTGGAGTTAAGCAGTGGCGGAGATGTTTACAGTGTAGACGATACCAATTTGGCGCAAAAGCAAAAAAACTGAAAAAAGCCGTGGATTTGCCTTTGCGTATTATTGACGATTCGGTGCGGCCATTTTCAAAACATTCGAAAACGCACAGCATCAACTTTTACTTTTCTACACTGGCTGAAGGATTTTTTTTTTCTTTATGGGTTTATTTTGTAGCTCAAATTTAGAATGTTAGTTTGCAATTTATTTGCAACAAGTATTTAAATTTTAAGAGCCATGCTTCATATGTTTAACATACTTTTTGACTTCAGAAACACAAAAACTAACAGGTTTGTTGTTAATATTTTTTACTTCCAACCTTCATTTTTCTTCTTTTTTTAAACTACAGTAATTTAACTCAAAGACACCACACTTGCTGTACATTTAGTATCATTTTACACATTTCCCTTCTGATAAAAACAGCTTTTTACCTTCTTTTCAATACTCCCTATTTTTGTTTTGTTAGAAATTCTACAAGTTACTAACATTTTTAACTTTTATATTTTTTATATTTGACATGTTCAGTAGTATAGAAGTATAATTATAGCCACAGGAAATCATTTTGAAGTTTTTAATTTTTGTTTATCTGGAAGATGGTATCAATTTGAAGTTAGACTATGTGCTTCTGGCCGCTAGAGAAGAGTTTTATTCTGATACAAAAAATCATTACAGGATAGTTTGACAATTGAAGACAATTTGTTTACAATATTTTCCACCATACATATTCTATATTTAAAGATGATTATATTCTGGCCTTAGGTAGAAGTTGTAGACGTTCATGGTACAGCAAGATGCTGTTATTGCTACCATACAATGCTACTTGAAAGTCTTATCCAAATCCTAGCTGGAAAAAATGATTATTTAAAAAAAGATAAAATATTTTGTTTTCTCAGACATATCGTACTACATATTCTACAAATGGCCTTTCAATTGCTTTTAATCGGCTGATTGGAGTAAAAACTGAGCTTTTTCAGGGTTTCGAGAAATTAAACCAAAAAATGCCAGAACA
Organism: Clytia hemisphaerica; assembly: GCF_902728285.1. Taxonomy (NCBI): domain Eukaryota; kingdom Metazoa; phylum Cnidaria; class Hydrozoa; order Leptothecata; family Clytiidae; genus Clytia; species Clytia hemisphaerica. The sequence continues at coordinate 1,271,979 of NW_027103890.1, forward strand.
AATTCTCACCCTAATTTAAAATCCCTGAAGTATAATCTCTAATTTTTTTTCCTGATTTTCTATATAAATTTTAAAAAATAAGGATAAAATTTTAGTTTCAGTTCTGTTTTGCTAACTTCTTTATATAAACATTATACTGTCTGCTATTGCGAAACCATATTTTACATTAACTTATGTAGCATTAAAATTACCATAAATCCTAGAGCACTCTTCAGATTGACTTCAGATCTGGTGTGTAAACTCTCTGTACAGACTGGAAGAAATTTGCAAATTAAAAATGCCCAAAAGATACCCCAATCAAAATCTTGTTTTTCCAGCAAAGGGCGATAACAGTCAGACAGTTTCTTTTTTCAAACAGCCAAATTTCTTGTTAAAAAATTGCTAAAATTGGCATAATTCTGGAATTCTTTTACATGATATAGACATTCCTTTGCCACACAATTCACCAAATTTTGTTTGAGATATTCAATCTGAAGTTATTTATAAAAAAATATAAGTCAAAAAATTATATATATGAAATATTTTAATTCCCGCAACCCAAGATTATGCTGAAAAATTTTGTCGCTGAATGTCTTGACCTGTAGTAGAATAGTAAAGGAATAACAATTGCTTGAGAATGTGTAAGTACAATTTTTACATTTTACCCTAACCACAACAAGTAGAAAACAACAAATTAGTCACTTATATAGAAAAATTTCTCAAAAATTAAATAAATAGGTTCAATGTACGGGTAGCAACATGAGTATTCACAGCTTGCATTTGACGGTACCATTTTTGATTGTTTTTACTGGTTTGGACTGGTTTTGTTCTTCATTTAACGTACAGAACAATTTTCCAACCACGTTCTACTGGTTCAATTTCACAAATTTCACAAATTACATAAAATAACACGAAATAATTTTATAAAAAGGTATATAAGCAGTAGGGAAACTTATTACCAAAACCTTTTTGGTGATTTCACAAAAACATTTTTGGTTAACTCTTGATATGCACCATTGTCTTCCACAGCTGATTGGTTGAAAGTGACGTATTGACTTATTTTACGTCACTTACAACGAATCACCTATTGGGTACGTGATGTAATGTCAGAAGACTTTGGAATGGCACATATCATGAATTTGCAGTGAATAGGTGCAATTCATGAAAAATTTCAACCTTTCACACCGTGAATTTGCCAAAAAATTATGATGACTTTTAAACGTTTTGTTTTTCATGTACTCGTACATCTGGAATTAACTGAATATAAACTACGTTCTGGTTCAATTCATTGCCCCTACCTAACCTAAGAACAGCCTAAGAACACTCTCTTTTTACTTTTCGAGAAAAATCTCAAAGAAGCCTGTCCATGTCCATTGAAGTGGCAATCTAAACACCCAATAAATAAGAAGAATTAGAATTTGTAACACCAGTTCTAAAAGGTTCTATTGCTAGAAACTTGGGGAAATAGATTAGAAACAAACATGAAAAAATAGTACATGAAGGAAATTATTTTCAATCAAAAAGTAGTTTGAGGTATAAAGTATGTAGTTGAGAATAGAGTGAGAATATGTGAAAATTACTTGCTTATGCTCATAAACCACATAAAAGCACAAGCTGAAAATTTCAAGGAATTGAAAGAATGGAAAACATACCTTGCCTGATTAAAATGGAATCTTGAGGGGAAAGTCAGTCAGGTTGTTGTTCATATTCAAAAAGATTTTTCCAAAAGCAAATCTTGAGGAATCTAATCCCTACTGACACACTAAAGACTTATATAATGTACACAAAAATTCATGCATAAAAAAGACTAATAAAAGTAGAAATAATTGTTCTCCACCATGAAAATAAATCTCATAAAAACAATCTGAGTGAAATTTCATCAGCCATCTTTCTCAAACGTTTAGCTGTTTGCACTGTCTGACTGTTTGCACTCAGTTCGAACAAAAAACGCAAACGGAAAATCTCGAAATCCCGCTGACCTCTCTCAGAGGTCAGTCAGGCAAAATCGTTTGAGTGAAGATGCGCCAAATTGGTATCGTCCGTTTCTTCGAAACTCTCCCGCCGATTTTTTTCCGTATACCGCCATAACGCCATACCGCCATTTTTCCCGCCTTTATTATCACTGTAACGGACGATAACATCGTCTATATCCTCCGATACATAAACTGGCTATTAAAGCTTTGATGGTTTCGATGAATGTATATCCTTAAATCTCGACTACTTTCATCATCAGATTACACAGCGCTGAAGAACTTTCAACAAAAAATCGCTTTGATCCAACAAGATACGGTCTGGTTCTTCCACACCAAAGTCAAGTTTCTTTACAATTGCAATGATAAAGAATTCGTTCTTGGGTAAGTGCAGTTTGGTACTGGAAGCCTGTCTCAAAGATGAGCTCAATATTTTGTACTTTACGGTGCTCATCCAATTCGTGGAATTCAATGATTGACTATTAGTGATACCCTGTTGGAATCATCTCTCTTGAAGTTGGAATAATTAGCAAGCAGTGGTTCGTCTGGCAGTGTATTAAGAAATTGGTTAAGATTCATCAATGATTAATCCATGTTTGTTTCACTATTTCACATGTCGTTTCTCCAGTTAATTTTGATCTCAATTTCTGAAAATATCAAGTTATGTTTAAACGCTGATGGAGAATGAGAAAGTCGAACATAGATTTTAAGGATTGAACTAGACTTACCAAAGGATTACAAATGTACCCAGATGTACCCCTAAAAATTATACATGGATGTCGTTGTCGAAGTTCTTCTCCGTTTTATGATTTTCAGGTTGTTTCGTGTTTTGTTTTTGGATCCTGCAGAGACGTACAACCAACGTGATAATTGGCCTCCTGAATCTGAAAAGAAGTAAGTGTTGCTTATAATATCCTGATATAACTCAAGTTTTTCGTATGCTTATAAATGATGCGTCTGTGTACCTGTACCCAATCGCATAATGGGAAAATACTTCTACTGACTTTTTTAAACCCTATTAATAAATCAAGAAATTTTAGCAGATTTAATTTAATTTTATCGGAGAGTAAGTAGTGACTTATTTTCATTCATCAATCAAAAATTTCCCAGCCTCGCATCATTATCCCTTTCTCTATTTTAGCCTGTTGATGCAGTTGGTGACGGAGGTTCCTCTAATGGAAGACACTTTATTGCGTCTCCACATGTTGGGGCTTTCCCCTGAGATTGCACTGCCTTGTGATCGTGCTATGGAGATCATCGAAAAACTTGTCTTCAGATCTGCCGTCCTCTCCTCAAGTAAGCTTTTACTTTTACTTGTTGCCAAAGGCTAGAGTTGATTCCAGGCGAATCTTCAACCTTTCGAAGGCCAGAGAAAGCTCAGCATTAACATTTGCACCACTTTTTCTGGCTATGGGTATTTGACGCTTTCTTTGTTTTGCCTTCTACATTTCTCGAAATTTGACGGTATAGTAGATGGTGCTTTCAATCTACCGACGCGCAGAAAGTATCCCTACTGCAAAGGGCTTCGAATTTTACATTGAAGATTTGTCTCTAGCATTCGGCTAATTGTCATTTGTTTTTAAGCCGTATTCCATGTTCCTAAAGCTATGTTTTTATGTATTAGATGACGTGTACTTGAACACAAACCTCTACCTTTCTTTAGCACTGACGTCTTTAGTTTGACTCTCTGATAGCTCCGGGGGTACTAGATATGCGAAATGACGGGATGTGCCGGCCGATTTTTGAAAATCAGAAGTTTTGGGACCCTTACCGGGACTTTTTTTTAATAATTTAGTCTTTTTAGGGATAAATATTTGAGTTTTTGTTTTTTTGTAACCCTTGGGGTTAGGCTGCTGGCATCCACTAACGGATTCGTGCTCCTTATACTATTTGCGCTATTGAAGAGGTTTACACTATTAGTGGGACTGAAACTAGATATTTTACTTTATGCGACCCTTTAGGGGACTTAGAAGGTCCAAAAAAGCAAGGAACTAGTACCCCTCCCCTCGGGATAACTTGAGGAAACATTTGAAATAATTGAACTTTTTCGAAAGTTGGTAGTCGTTATGATATTATTATAGCTCTCGTCCTTTTAGATACAAATCGAAATTTTGAGACTTTTTGTCTTCTTTATTATAGTTGGACGTCCAGGTTTGGCAGTGGAACGATTAGATGCCGTTAAAATGCTGTTGAGCTTGGCTGCTTACACATATCCAAAAGAGATCACTTTGCCACCCGGGTAAGAGGGAGTATTACACTTGGGAGTATATCTCTCGACTTTTTGAATTATTTTATGTGGGGGTGACTTAACTTTAATTTTTCCTTTTATATGCAAGGAGTAAATCTCAGTCCCCAAAGTCGTGTCGGGGGTTTCTGGCTTGCAGATCCAGGAACAAAAAAGTTTTGCGGTCTGGAATCTATGAAACCCCACACTTATGAATGGAACCCCAAATGGTGGTATCTTTCACAAAAAAAAGCAGATGCACAGAAGTCTATGAGATTCTCTAAGAACTAAGCGTTTTTATTTTTGCGTCAAAGAATATCTGGCTAGGGAACGATTATATCCTTCTCATTTTGAAATATTTTGATTTGAGCTCAGAAACTAAACCAAAATGAATCAGAATTATATTTCTCACTAACAGATACGAGCCACCAAATCTTGCGATCACTTTGTTGTATTGGAGAGCTTGGTCCATTCTCCTTGTCATTTCTGCATTGAACCCCACCACGATTGGTATCTACGTGTGGGAAAATTACCCAACTGCTCGATGTATGATGGAAATGCTCATCACTGGGTAAGACACACCGGACATTGAATAGTGAAAGTATAACGTAACGAAACTTATATCGGGATAACTTTCTCTTTTAGTAACCATAGTTCTGCCTTGTTCGAGAAGTTCTTTCCAATTTAAAAGAATCTTTCTGTTAGGGAAAGTGACAAGGACCGTTAGAGGTTTTTTGTTAGCACTTCATTCCCCCTTTCCCATTCCTGTCTCTCGACAAATTCTCCTCTTTTACGCGGAAGTCGATAAAATAAGCCTATTTCTACTTTTTTAAAGATGTTATGACTTTCCACCATTTGCATCCAGTGGGATGACACTGGATGACGCCCGTAACAAAGAATTGCAGGTGAGGCCCTTTTTATTGGCTTTTTATTGTCTGCGTCACTTCAACTTTACAATGTTGCATCTTTTCCTTCTGTAGACGAAGCTCAAGCTTTCACTAGGTTTTCGTACTTTTTCAAGATTTTAGAATTGTTTAAATTTATTGTCTATCTTTGGAGATTCCATCCAAATTCACAACAGAAGGTGATAGCAACAACATTGTTTTCGCTACACTGTTGACGTAAAGCTAGATTTTACCTTACAAGACAGCTGACCAAACTCTCGCTTATTCAAACTTCTATTATTGAGTCTTTCTTAGTTCGAACTTGTTTCCAGTCCCCGTCAAGGAGAAACCCTCTTAAAATACTTTCTATAATTCGAATCTTCCTGTAATTCGAACAAATAAGATTCCCCTTTCGAGTTCGAATTAGCGAGAGTCAACTTGATTACATTAAATTTCATCATAACATCTCGTCTTTTGTCGAACCAATTTTAAACGCAATGTTTCTTGAATCCCTTCAGATGGCACGAAGTGAGAAAGATGAGATCATTGTGTTCGAGGGTCACTTAGCGGCCGCAACAAGTGGACAGGTTATCACCGAAAGTACTAGCCGGTTGATCAGTCAACTAATCAGCCTGGATCCCACCGGACCAGCACGTCAACCACCGGCTAATTACATGAAGCAATTGAAAAGTTTGAATGAGAAATATCAGCTTGGGAAATTGTTGTGTCAATGTAGAAGTCCTGATTTCCTACTTTCCATCATCGAAAGCCAGGTTAGGACCAACACTCTCTCAATAATTTTGTTTACTGATTTTATTAAATTTCATTCTCCATGTAAATTCTTAGATTCTTAAAACTTAAAAGGGATAAATTAGTTGGGAAAAGTAACGAAATTTTTAAGCAAGTGAAATTTTCCCCGGCTAAAAACCCTTTGAAGGAGCCTGTTAGACAAAAACCGCTCTGTTTGCACAGCTTAACGTTGTATAAAAACCAAATATAAAAGTTTTGTTTGTGGGGAAGTACTGGCTACAACTTCAAGAGAGTCGTGACAAATTTTTCTTCAAAATTGACGAAGTTTTTGCCGACGAAAAGTTTTACACAACTAAGTTTTCCCCTTTAAGTTGTGAGCATATAATAGCATTGACCTTTTACTTCACTATCTCATCCATGGCAAGAAGTTAATTTTCTTTGTGTTGGTACCGTTGTTTTGCATAAGATTCCACTACCCTACTAAGATTCAACTGATTATCCGAAAGTTTTCCGCTATTTTACCCGGGATAACCAGTATGAGGTTGGAAAAGGGATTACAGAAAATCTTGTGTTTACCTACGAAACTGGGTAACTTTCCAAAGCTTATTTTTCGACTTCCCGGAGCCGTAGTCGTCTCTGCAAGAAGAGTGGTTTTGAAATCTTAGTGTGGGAACTAATCTTATATGCAAAGCGACGGTATTGAGGTTATGGTAACATGCGATTGATATCGAGCGCGAGAATAACAATTCTCTCTTAAGATCACTTAACGAATGTTTTCACAATTTCAGGGCTCGTCTAAAAGCATGCCCTGGCTAGCTGACTTGGTGCAGTCAAGTGAAAGCTCTCTAAACGCTCTCCCCTTACAATGTTTATGTGAATTTCTACTGATGGGACATAACTCTATGGACAAGCAAACCAACAAACAAAAGTCCATCAAGTCAAAGGTAGCTGGCAGGCTACAGGATTTATTGTTTGGTACAGAGGCTACAGAGGATAGTGTTTCCAGTCTAGTTCAATACTTTGTCAACCGTTGGTCTTCACCGTCGCTGAAAGACCGAGATGCTTCAGTTTTCGCCTTCAAGACAATCATTTTACATCATAAGAAGACGAAAACACAATCGGTTTCAAGTGAATCCGAAATGGAAACCGAAATCCCGATCAATGACCCGTTTCATTGGATGCATCAGAAATTACTGACTTTTCCGTTTTTCGGGAGTGTCTTACCTGACATCATCAACGCCATGACAAAGGTAGGTCCCAATGTTTCCCGTAGAGTCGTCGAGTGGATCATCTTTTTCTGTTTTGTCAGAGTTATTGTGATTAGTGTTATGAATCTTTCTTGCGTTTTCTCTTCTGCTTATATCATGTTCTTTGCTTTAATTTTTCAAAAGTATTACTATGCGTTTACTTCCTATTAAAACCTAGGCTACGTCATGGTGGTGCCTATATACCAAGAGTAAGGCCTAAAAGCCTAGAGCTGTCTATTGTGTAGACTAATTAAAGCCAAGATTCATGAATACTTCATTGATCACTTTTCTTTTCAACTTTTCAGGCATTGAGAGTAGAGATGGACCCATGTCGTATTCGAGCCTACATCAACTTCCTCAGTCAACACCAAACACCTTCAACACTCCCTTCAATCGTGGACAGCCTCTCTAATTTAATCACTGGACGAACAGCTGTCATCGACCTTGTTTTGAGTGAGGCTACACCCAAAGCATTAGAGGCGTACAAATGCTTGTTACAAATTACAGCAACTTATGTCCAAACTCAACAACAGCTAGATGACAAGGTAGATGATTCACGATTTATGATTTCTTGAATGAAATTTAACTATCTAAACACTCTCTAATTCGAATTTCTTTCATTCAAATCCTTTCTATGTTTCGAGCTAGCTCTCAGATCTACTTAACAAGTAAGCCTCGTATAACCTATATAACTCGAACCAATTACAGGGTTGCTACGTCTGCCAGAAATGTCTGGAATTAGGTAAAAGTCTGTAAGAAGTCTTGAATTGACATAACTGACTGGAAAAAATATGGGATTTTATTGAACTAGTCCCGAAAAAAGTCTAGTAAACTTTCCTGAAATAGGAAACCTTTATCCTGGCATTTGAAATTCCTGAAAATTTCTGCTCACTTCGTTCGCAACCTAATCTTTAAATTCTGTTTATTCTGATATTTCTCATTCTGTTGTATTCCTTAATCTGGTCTTTCAAATTAAGGAAAAATTTTATATTGTATTAGATGATTTCATTGTTTGGAGGCTCTCAAATTAAAAATTATGAGATCTTTCTGGGATGCACTCAGCCTAAGGGCTCGTTTACATGGATTTTCGGTACGGGGCGTACTGAGATTTTTCGGTAAGGTCTACGGTCTGAAATTTCAGTACGGTCAAGAAAATCCATCTGAACGCAAAGAAATTTCAGTTCGGGGTGGTCGTAGGTCTTTTTTCAGACCGATTATTGACAAAACTCAAAATAAATTTACTGGATTTACTGCATTTTTCAAAGTTTTCCGACCATGGCTGAGATTTTTATTTTTGAATTCTGTGATAAACATTCGGTCCGCTAAAGTACGACGACCACCCTGACCCGAAATCGAAAATTCAGACCGTACCGAAACACCTCATGTAAACAAGACAGAAACTCAGATCTGTCTGGATCTCAGACCGTACCGAAAATCTATGTAAAACGGGAAAAAAATGTTATTCTTTTGTTCTTTCAGAGCGGCCCGGACCTAATCCAATGGATGGACGGCCCTTATGCTGGAAAATCCGCCATCTTGCCATTACCTCTCCTCCGTGCGTGCGTTCAGTTACTAACATACAAGAGCTTGTTATCAGGAGGAATGGACACGAGTTTCGATTTTCTTCATCGCGTATTTGTGCCGTTCAACAGAATGAACATCCACCATGATGTTCTGTTTGACGCGTCTTTGAAAAAGAAACTTTTGAGATGTGGCGAAGCTCAGTTTGCAAGAGAAGGTCAGCTTTGTCGAATTCGTGCACTATTCACTGTGCATAAGATTCGGTTGAATTTGGGTCATCTTTGGCTCATTTTTTCGTGTTTTTTTTTCTTTCAATTGAAAGTGACTAACACAATGAGCTTCCGTGCCAGGTCTGAAATCTGAGACCTGGATAGTGGATCTTAATTTGCTGTTAGGCTCACATTCGTATTTTATCTTTTATACATACGAAACATCGCGTCCCACTGAGAAAAATTCCCTTAGCGGGGAAAAAAGTTAGGGGAAAGTGGCAAAAATCATTTAAAATTGTGACCAATTTCTCCTACTTTTTATCACCCTTAAAAAAGTTTTTTGAAACCCGCCAACCGGCCGGTCCACTGTAGATATATAGAAAGATTCGATATTTACGTGGATAGCACAGTAATCTAGGATTTTTAGACAGTCATTCGATTGTTTTCACGGGGTCCACAGTTAAGGGGCTAGACTGTCTATGAACTGAACAGAACATAGGAAGGAGCGGGGATTCGAACCGGGATTCCCTGGTTTTTAACGCTGATGCCCTTGACCACTTGCCTATCTCTCCTCAAAACACTCATCACTGTCTTCTAACAACGTACCCTTTTCCCTGTTTTTTTTTCAGTGTTGGTCGCATCAACCGTAGTTGAAACACTCTCATTCATTCAAATGCCGGCTATTCCCAAAGCCATTAATTTAATGGTATTGGAAAGATTAGATGATTTCTCAAATACTCAACCAAAAATGATCGAACTCTCAACTCCGAATAAAGGTATTCTTTCACAAGTTTCGGCGCCTTTTACGAAAATTTGATAATACTAATTAATGTTTTCGTGCTTTATCACAACTCCTGACATTTTTTCTGTTCTTTCGCGAAGTTCAATATGGATCTTGCGAAATACATATTAAAATGAATTCAAAATTGAGATCAACCTCAAAGTCGATAAAAGAGGAAAAAATTCAGCTTGAGCTAGCCTTCAAAAACATTTTTATTTTGATGTTTAATGCAGTTTTCTAAGTCTACCCGTTCTAGAATAATGCCCCCTCTCGGTGAAGTTAAAAAAAAAGAGACTCAAAAAGAATTCAAGATTCATAAATAATCTGAACTATTTCCACGAATAAATCTTGAAATCCGTCTGACACAATTCTTTGCTCTAACCATTCTTGATGAAAAACCCTAGTTAAAAAAACTGTTTTTTTTCTTCAGAGAGATTAATACGCTTGGTTGAATGTCTTCGGCCGCCGCACGAGAATATCGGGAACAGCTTTCTTGGTCTTTTGAAAAACTCAATCACTCTACCTGAGACTGATCAAACGCATAATGCTAGTGTTGTGATTCCACGAATATCAGTTATTTCAAGCGCTCCCAAACAACAACGTTCTGTTACCAGGTAAGTTGCATCATTATTTTTTTGCATGTTTCTGAAGTATTACACTGAATAGATTGATTTGAAGAAGAAACCCTTACGCATTTTCAGATGAGCACAATTAGATAAAATATCATTTTGCCTGTTTCTTTTTCTTCATTTCCTTTGCATGTACATCTTCAGAGTCGCGGCCGCCTAAGCGCATAGCAGTTTGCAGGCCACTATAATGAAGCCTAGTATCTCTGCTTACTGCGTCACTGAAAGTTTACTTTTTCGATTACCGAACCAGAAGTTTGTGTTTCCCAGAGTAAACGGAAAATATTTTTGAAAGTTCCTTCCTTTGCTCTAAATCTACTGTATTAACCTCCTTCTCAAAAATTTCCACCTGGGACATTTTTATTCCAATACTCCCCCACCCCCGCTTATTAAATGTTGAGAATTTTTCCACCCACCCGGCTTATTCCAATTCCCCCGTATAATTTCATGTTACGTTAAAAGAATCTTTTTTTAGGTCACCCGTCCATTTTGACGAGAATGAGATATCAACCACCTTGCTCGAAGCTTTCGATGGAACATCCAAGATCTCCAAACCATATCTTACCTTGAAACAGCAACTCTCCAAGGAGAACATCACAAAACAAAATGGCACCTTGGCTATTAAAGTTCTTCACTCAATCAACGAGCTTTGTAAACAACAATCCTTTAAAACTCATTTTTGCAATAACAGAGAAAGCTGTATTCTGGTCCGTATTTTATCGTCATCTAATGTCAAAAATTCGGACACTTTTGTCCGATTCCTGGAAAACCTATCACGTGATGCTGCACAAAACAAAAGCATGGAAAATTTGCTGAATAATCTTTTCAAGAATCTGAGCATTGAAAACAAGGAAAAGGCTGCTGATAAGACTCCCCGCCAATGTATGGAGGAGCTACTGGATCAATCTGTGATCAAAATTCCTTCTCTCAAACAGTTCTTGAATGCGTTGAAAGCAGCCTGTTATCAAGATTTAAACAAAGATCAGCTCGCGCAAGTTGGAATTCATATTTTCAATAGTCAGCGCTCGATGTTTCAAGATTTCCTTAAAGTGCTTTGTCAGCATTCCAAATCACAAAGGGATGACGGTCTTTGTGTTGAAGTCATGATTCAAATAATGCGGAACTCAAGCAACGGGATCGTGTCCGGAATTATCGTGGACTGGCTATGCCGAGTTGATCCAGAAATCTTGCAACTGAACCCGATGCTTTTACGAGAGTTTCTTTTCACTCGAAATGAGAAACAGATCGATGGACCAATCAAAACAGAGGATCTTTCCAAGCAGCCAATAAAAACGGAGAGTTCTTCAAAAGAACCAATCAAAATTGATGTAAATTCTAGTGAGCCAATCAATGATGAGAAGGAACAGCCAATCAGCGAAGAGAATAAATGTGTGGCTTATCTCACTTCAGTAATGGCACACGAGATCCGTGGTTGCACTCTCCAAGATTGTATACAATGGATGTTTAGCTCGACAAAAAGTTTGGAAAGGTAAACTTGATCACACGCTCTTTTGGAGATCTTCTAGGTTCAAAATCATTTTAGAGACAATATGTTGTAAATAAGATGTATGGGTATCCAAACTTTTTTGAGCTTGCGATATTTTAAAATTTCTCTGCGCCCGTTCCTTGTAACGGATATGGATAAGTGGTTATGAAATGAAAAATAGAAAATACTTGCACACCCTCCGCCGGCATGCGCCTCGAATTCATTATAATATATGAATTTATGCAGATTTATGATTAAAAACATCTTATTTTTTCGTGTAGGTTCAATGCGACATCCTGTTTGGATTTCACAACTACGTTGCTCAACAATCCACGGTTGTGGCAAGGTCGCGACAACAAGCATCAACATCAACAACAAGCTGATCACAACAAACCCTGTGATGAAAACAATCAGGTACTCTTTTAGCCTTTGTAGACATCTAAGCTTGTCAGAAATAGAAAATAGAAAAATAGTCACACCCCCCGGAACGCGACTCGAATTCATCATTATTTATAAACTTTAATACTAATTCAGCCCAAAAATCTAAGCTAGTTTTAGTCACTAGGATAAATCTGAATGACTACAATTTCCAAGGCAAACTTAAAAATTGCAAAATAAAAAAATCTTTAAAGTGTCGATAACGCTATATAATGCCGTAAGCCGTTTGTGGGCTTTTCTGCTGTGATATTAATGGTTGGATATCAAGTTGCAATTGACTCTCCATAATTCGAACTCGAAGGCGGAATCTTATTTGTTCGAATTATAGAAAATTTACTAAGGAGATTTTTCTTTGACGAGGAGCCGGAATATGTTCGGATTATAGATTGATTCGAATGAAAGAAGTTCGAATAAGCGAGAGTCTACTGTATGTCTCTGTTTTTATTTGTCACAATTTTCTCCCTTTCTCTTGTTAACATCATCCTGAGGGAGAGATTGCTGACGTTTGAGCGTTTATTCACCATAACATTCTTCCCTCCTCTCCTTTATACAGCACAACGAAGAAGAGTCGCCGTTAACCTTGACCATGTCACAAACACACCAACTCATGCATATCATCTTAATGGAGCTCTCCTCCGCAATGTCGAACCCATCAAGCGATCAGATCACCACCCTGATGGAGAAACGACTTTCCTTGTTGTTAAACGTGGCAAAGAATAAAACTCACCTCCAGAAAGCTGTCAATCTGATCAAGGCCACAAAAAAGTAAAACATTTTTATATTTTTAGCTGATTTATGCAAATTTAATAACATTTCCTCAATCACCTACATGTTGTCTACTTATTGTGTCTACCCTTGTATTGGGGAGGCGTTGTCGGATGAGATTTTGAGGCCAAATTACAATGCACTAGTTTGCTATGTTGGTCACCTTAACTCATTAAATACCGTCACTCTGTAACTTCAAGTTTCCAAATATTTTTTGATTTCAAATTCGCGTTCACATTACAACCAGGGTAGGAAAAATTGCCAATATCCACGTTTTTTATTCGAGTGGGGTAAAAAAATGGATGAGGTCATATAAAGCCAGTGGCACTTATGGTATAATTGGCAAAAAGCTGAAACTATGTTTTTTTCTTTAGATTTCCAGAAGATGTGTTGGCGTGTTTTCTTCAGTACCTCTACATGAAGAAACCCACTCTTTCCAATCTTTCCAACGAATTGTTTAAGGGTCACTATGACAACCCTCTGGTGTTGCCAATGGAAAACAAAATGGAGGTAAATGACCAGCTGAAGAATGGGAAATCATTATGCCTGTTCGATTTAGTGGTCGAGTGGTGTCCACTGGTTGCAGATTTTATGTGAAGTTTAAGACTTAACTCAATAAAAGAGCATGCGGTCATTGGTATTGGACAAACTTGATTTCCTTATAAGGAGTATTGCTAAAGGAGCACCAGCCCTGTCAGAAATATTACTAACGAAACTTTTTAGTTTTAAACCTCTTTCTATTTTTCTGTAGATGGATTTGATCATCCACCGTTTGATCCTAACCATCTCAGAACCTGATGACTCACCAGAATTTAAAGAAACCTTCCAAAGTGTCAGCACATTACATCGACGGATCGCTTCTCAACACCCTTTCGCATTTGTTAGGTATGTGGATGAATCATCCCTACCGAAGGTTCCTATTCGAAGGTCCCTACGATTGAGTCTAAAGCCTCAAGGGAAAGGAAGAAAATGAAGAGTGATCTTCAATCTTTCTCAAGCGAGGAAACAAGAGACCTTCAGATTTTTGCCGCTTTTGGAATATCGGATTCAATCCAGTGCTCTCTTAACATAGTGGGAACCCCCCCTAACTTTAGGGGGGGTTGGAGGTTTTCAGAAAAATTTAAGCAGGTGGGGGTTAGCCTGCTCACAAATCTTAGGTGGGGGTTACCCTATACAGGTGGGGGTGACTTTTTTCAGGTGGGGGTTGGAGAGTTTATTTACTAGTTTTCTTATTTTGACTCAAAAACTTTCTTTCAACCCTGCTCATCATAAACATATACTCTTAGGTTCCAAATAAACGGGCCCCCCCGCTTGTTAATTTTTCGAAAATTTTCCAACCCCCCCGGACCTTATTAGGACCCCCCCCCGTTTATTAATCTCTAAGAATATTTTCAGCTGTCAAAGAGAAGGCCCCTTATTTTGCTCTAAATAGCCTGATTTTAGCCTATTTTTACCTTATTTTTGGGTTTCAGAAATACAATTTCTAACCCCCCCGGCAATTAGGTCCCCCCCGTTTATTAAAATCTAGAAAATTTTCCAACCCCCCCGTTTATTCGAACCCCCCCCCCCCGTTTATTTGGAACCTAAGAGTACATTGACAGTAAAAATCTATTTCTTCCCAAGTCTAATAATTATAACAAAAGATGTATGAAGTATAAAAAGCATAGAAATTATTTTCAAGTGATTAACCTTGCTTACCCTCAAAATTGTTAAAACAGTCAAAAACCTTTTTCAGGTGGGGGTTGGAAACTTTTCAGAATTTAGGTGGGGGTGGTCCAAGAAGGTGGGGGTTGGGTCGGTAGCATTTTTCAGGTGGGGGTTACCCTATGCAGGTGGGGGTGACTTTATTCAGGTGGGGGTTGGAGGGGTGCTGCCCACTATGCTTAAGGCGCAATTTTCGAAATCTGGCGATGATTTTAACTTTCAATTTTGTGTTTTCTGTGAAAGCTATGCTGGTCACGCGTTTGAAATAGGAAGAAAGTGACTTCATTTCTCGCTCAAGAGTTTAATCTCTTCGGGGCTTTAATCTCAATGTTCACTACTTCCTTCGCGAATAAACAGAAAATCTGATGAGTTCTGGTACCTGTCCAATTAAACTGTAGAATCACCTACAGTAGCTCGTGCTATTCTTCTGCGACTCTATACTTGTACAATATTTTCTATAACCTCGGGGCTACTAGTATGTCACGCTTTTTGAGAGAATTCAACTCATTGAAACAAAGCATTGTTGATAGTTTTAATCTTTCTTTCGGGCAATTACCGTTCCATTGAAACAAAGCATTTTTGATTTTTTTAATCTTTCTTTCAGGCAATTACCGTTACTTCTTTCACTATTGAAAGGGAAAAATCGCCTCACCGCAAACAACTTCAAATGGACCAATCAACTGACGCTTTGCAATCACGTGTTCGAAATGTTCCATTTCTTGCGTGAACACGTGTTTTCTTCGCAAAAGGTAAAGATTGAGGTCTGTCTCAATTTAGTCTGCAGCGGAGACAAAAAAAAGCTAACTTTTGATATAAATCGACTGAGATAGCAATTTTGTGCTTACTGAAAAGATAAACAAGAATGGATATCAAAAAGAACAAGACGACTTAAAGTCGAAAATTTCGCATAATACTTGAACACCAACGACGAAGACGCGTTAAACGTGACTCCTGCAGCATTATGCATTTTGAATGAAGCGTTACACAAAATATAGAGAATTTATTGTATACACAGGTCATAGATACCCTGTTTTTTTATGAAAAATCTAAATCCATTAAAAAAAAGATTCCTTAAAAAATGCGACTAAAGAATTCCATTCTATGAAGCGTAAACGAAATCTTTCAATTAAGAATAATTCAGAGAATTGCAATATACTTAAGAAAAATAATTTTAAATTTTTTTGAAAATGAAGAATAAAAAATGAACTTTTCATTCTTTGATGCCAGAAACCTCATTTTGTGCTTTGAAGGAACTTGTGATAAAGACTTCTTTCACTTGCGCAAAGTTTATATAAACCTCTTTCTATAAACGGTAAGAATTCATCTAAAATTGAGAAAAATGGCTGGTCAGAAAAATCTGTTGTATACTATCTTCGCTTTCTGATATGAATGATGGCCAACCACCATCAAAATCATTGGACTTTTCCAGAAAAAATTGAATATGGGGGGGGATGAAGGATATAACATTTTTTGGAAATTTACCCCCCCCCCCTTGGAAATTGTGACTTTTGATCCCCCGCCCGGACAGCAGGTCTAAACCCCCCCCCCCCCCCGCCCCAAACAAGCATCAGTTGACCCCATCGAGAGCAAGTTTACCCCCCCCCCCAGGACAAGGCAAATTTTGTAGATTGTTCACTACTCCCCCTCCGGACACTATACTATATCCTCCACCCCCATGTACGGACATTTTCTGGAAGAGCCCATTAAAGGCAAAAAGCAGTTGAGTAGTTGAGCTCCAGCTTCTGGACTAGCAAATGGCAGGGTAAAAACTAGCCAACTTTAAGCTTTAAAGAAATAATACTTCTTGAGATTAAACTTTGACTCCTTTATAACTGCGGTAGCCTTTATAGCCTTTATAGCCTTTATAGCCTTTATAGCCCGGTTACGGCAATCCAAATAGGAAAAGGAAAATTCTGATATAAAACCACCCCTGTACAGGTTGGCGTCTTGCAGGGTTCTCTTATGCCTCATGGGGTGATTGACCTCTTTAGACACTTGTTACTGTCATTCTCTCTAGGGTGTATCCAGTGGCGTGGAGCATTCGAAACAAAAAGCTATCGAAAGAAATAATCATGACTTCTCTAAACAGCACCAGGGTTCAAGCCCCTGCTTTTCCGGTTCTACAACCTAACCTTGTTTCTTCAGAGACTGATGAACCTCCTTCTCCAAACTCATCTGAGCGAGAAGGCGGTGATAGGATAGAGTCTGGAACCAAAAATAATAACCGCAAACTTCTTAGATGTAAACACTCTACGATTTTTAGCACTTTTAACGCGCGTACTCTTACTTTAACTAGTCGCAAACAGGAACTACTCTCCTGTTTTTCCAAATGCAATATTGATATACTTAGTCTCCAAGAACATAGAACATTACATCCTGAGGTTAACTTTCAACATACTAATATTGGTAAAAATAAACTTATAACATCCTCTGCTTGGAAAAACTCTCAGGGTTCGACCATAGGGGGCATAGGTTTACTACTCTCTCCTAAGGCAGCGAACAACCTAATTTCACTTTCAAAAGTATCAAGCCGTATTATTGTTGCCGAATTTAATAGCAATCCGAAAACAACATTCATTTCTTGCTATAGCCCCACCAACGTTTCTGATGAATCTGAAGTTGATGAATTCTACTCTTCTCTTTCTAGGGCTGTCCTTAACACCCCTGCCCACAACTTCTTGGTAATATCTGGTGATTTTAATGCTCAGCTTGGCCTAGACAACGTTAAGTTCTCTTTTTCCACCCATTAACTAATCGGAACGGTAACAAACTCTTTGACTTCATGCAACAGTTTCAATTACTAGCAACAAATACAATGTTTATGAAAAAGGCTTCCAAACTCTGGTCATTCCAACACCCTTCAGGAAGCCTCTCTCAGTTAGATTATGTGATTGTAAGAAACAAATGGAGGAACAGTGTTCGCAATGCTCAGTCCTATTCTTCTTTTTCTTCTGTTGGTTCTGACCACAGAATTGTTTCCTGTCGCATTTCTCTTAGCTTTAGATCATCTAAAAAGTCTAAACCTGACCCAATGAAATCCATCGATTGGCAACAGGTTTATTGTAACCACGACCTCCGAACTACTTACACTATTGAAGTGAAAATAGATTTGATACATTGGCTCAAGCAGACGACGACATTGAGAAAAGTTACCAAAATCTGATTAAAGCTAATAAAGAAGTTAGTCTTGCTCTTCTACCAAAGAAACAAAAAGTCAAAAAGAAATATCTCTTTGAAAACAACCTTGTTTCTGATGCACGGAATGCACTTGTAGAGGCCAAACTAAAACATCAGCGACGCCCTACAAGAAGAACATCAAAAATCCTCTCTGATGCTCAAAAAGCTCTGGATGATGCCTACCTTAACGCCGAATCGATGTTTATTCAGGGTAAGATAAACTCACTTTCCAATCTTCATGTTAGCCATCAGCACTCGGCCGCTTGGAAAACGATCAATGATCTAACAGGTCGAAAAGACCACCCTTCTATTCAGCTCAAAGGTGGCTCACCAGATAAAAGAAGAGAAAATTGGCTCAACCACTTTAAAGCTTTACTTGGAAACCAACCTATTTTAAATACTAATGCTCTCCCTTTAACTCAAATTTTTGATGAGCTTGACATATCAACTTCTCCTTTTACAATCGATGAACTTTCAAATTGCGTTAAACTTTTTTCAAATAATAAATCTTCAGGCCTTGATGATATTCCAACTCTGCTTTGGAAAGATCCCGTCTTTATGGAAATGCTTCTCGATTTTTGTAATCACACATTTGAGTTTCTAACTCCCCCTTCTGCTTGGTTAACTGGCGTATCATTCCCTGTTCCAAAAAAGGGTGATTTGGACCTTAGCATCCAACTACAGGGGCATCACTCTTATGCCTATCGCCGCCAAAATCTTCAACAAACTTCTTTTACAACGTATCGTTCCAGTTCTTGATCCTCTTCTAAGAAAAAACCAAAATGGTTTTCGGAAGGGAAGAAGTACTCTTACACAGATTTTAGCCATCAGGCGTATTTTGGAAGAAATGCGAAAACTTAACAAAGATGCTTTTATTTGCTTTGTTGACTTTAAAAAAGCCTTTGATTCCATATCTCGTGTAAAAATGTTTGAAATTCTTAAATTGTACGGCATTCCAGAGAAACTCATTTCAGCCATCAGGGCACTCTACGTGTCCACCAAAGCAAAGGTCATTACAGCTGACGGAGACACTGATATTTTTGACATTCATGCTGGAGTTCTACAAGGTGACACCTTAGCTCCCTTTCTTTTTATCATTGTTTTAGATTATGTTTTAAGAATTTCTGTTGACTTATCTAATGACAAGGGAATCAAAATTAAAGTTCCCCTACGCAAGCGTAACCGCGGCCTTTTTCTGACCGATCTTGACTTTGCTGACGATCTTGCCTTAGTTTCTGAGAGTATTCAAAATCTTGAAAGTCTTCTTCACTCACTTGAAACTTCGGCCAGTCAAGTCGGTCTTTATTGCAATGCTGGAAAAACTGAATTTATCAGCTCCTCTGGGATTGTTCTCCCTTTAACTTCCAAGAATGGTGTCAATCAAACTTGTGAAGGATTTTAAATATCTTGGCTCTCATATTAACAGCTCTGAAAACGATTTTAAAATTAGGAAAGGTCTAGCTTGGAAAGCTTGTAATAAGTTAAACAAGATATGGCACTCTAATTTGTCTAACGCTCTTAAACTTCAAACTTTTAGAAGTCTTGTCGAGCCCATTCTTCTATATGGCTCGGAGACTTGGACCATGACAAAAACCATGCTGAAGAGCCTTGATGGCTGCTATACAAATCTTTTGAAAAGAGTCCAGAATCTTGATTGGCGCAACCACCCAACCCTTCAAGAGATATATCATGGACTCCCAAGAATTTCCTCTGTCCTGACTAGCAGGATGCTCTCTTTCTCAGGTCACTGTTTCCGTGCGAAAAACGAAATGGTGTCTGAGATCTTACTTTGGTGTCCTGCGGGTACTAGGCGCTCGAGAAAGCGCACTTTTCTCGATACTTTGAAACGAGAAACAGGGCTAGAGATTGAGGAACTGGGCACTGCAATGGCTGATCGAGAGCTGTGGAGGGAGGGTTATTGTTTGTTTCCGACCTAGGTCCATTCGGACCTAGGTCGAAGGATGATGATGATGATAACTGCTTTAAACTGCATCCCATTAAACAAACCCTCCCCAATCACTGCCGTTTATCCCGTGAAAAATATGTAGGGGAAAGATTCTAGAAAAGTAACAAGAATCTTAGTGCGGAAATGGGAATCTTATACAAACAATGGTACCATGATTCAAAATGAAAATCCTAATTAGCAAAAGGTGTATCAAGATCGGTGAAGTTTGATTGAAGCTCGATTAGTTTGATTTATTACCTTGTTGTCCATTCTTTTTACATTCCGACGGCTTATTAGCAGACGCCCACGCTAAAGCTTAAAGAGCGAGCCAATATCTATCATCCCATCGGGGAGGAAAAGCTGGAACTTTTACTAACCAAACTCATCGAACACCAATCAAACTTCATCGGATAAAAAACTGTCATCATTAACGAGGGACCGCTGTACATTGTGCGGTGGTGTACGGTGGGGCTGGATCTAATCTAAATGTCCTTTGTACGGCGGTTAAAATAGGTTAATTTTAAATCTGCTGTACACTCCACCGTATCCACCGTAAATCACCGTACAATGACAATTTACGGCAGTGTCTAGGCAGGGTCGTTTCGATTATACAAAAATGATTGCTGAATTTCAATTGACATGCATGATTTCTAAGAAATACTTGCTAAAACTGACTGTTTGTCATAACTGGTTTCACTATTAACACATAAATATCTGGTGAAAAAAGGAAAAAAGGTCATACCTGTGCTGTTTGTAGTTTTGGTGAAGAAGAGAAGAGAGGGGAGGGTATAATGATGTTGTTGTTGTGGAAAATTAACTCTTTTTGTACTGCTTTACTGAGCATGATCAATTTATTGGTGCATTCACTAACTACACAAACATAAAATACTTAGTAGTAAACGAATATTAAACCTCTTTAAACACTCTACAAAAGACCAGAAAACATGATAAAAATTTATACAGCAGCAGCAATTTTCCAAGTTTCAAAAGCATGTGCAACTGTGCAATCAAGCAGCCATTAAAAAGTGCTCACGATGAATGTTTACAAAGGCTTGGTTACACTTCTTGCACTAGCGTATTTTATTTATTTAGAAAAGCCCTGTTTTTTGTCACTTTTTATCTTTGTGAGTGAGTCCACCTTTAGAATATTGGCCGTAGTACGCCCGCAGCCAAACGCCCACGCCATAATTTGCGCCGCAAAAATTTTCTCGATACATAGAAAGACTATCGTAATACTTTCGCTATGCGAAATTAAAAAATTGAATAAGATCTGAAAATGAAGATTCAAAATAAAGAAGACAAAAATCAACTTTTCAAAAACTTTTTGCGATTCTTAGCAAATGGTTATTTCTGAGTTGTCTACTCAATGGTCAGGTTTTTGAAATCTTTTGTCCATTATCCTTAGTTAGCGAATGCTTTCCCTTCATCAAATTTGGAATAAGGTTAAAAGCTAAAATTGGGAGGGGGCGTTGATCTAGAAAGGGAGGTTGACCAATTAATCAAAGTTCGTCAACGTATATACTTGCATTATTATGATATAAATTTTGTTTTTTTAGATTTGTGAAAACCTGATAACAGACTTCGTTGACGTTTTCCTTGATCTCATTTACGTAAGATTGTGTATTTTTGTCTTTTATCCTCTCCTTTTATGACCCTGACGTGTTGAAAGTACACTGATCATTTGAAGAATGAAATGACGTCATAAGTGACTTCTTTCAATCATTTTCTAGCAAAGATTTTAACTCCCAATTTTCTGCTTTTTTTCCTACTCTAATAATTTAATTATAAAAGGCAAAGCAGAAAGTCGGCCGTCTAACCTAGAACTAACACATCATGAGTTCAATATACTACACGTTCTTTCTTTATAAGAATAGTGTAAATCCATTTCATCATAGATTCTCTTAACTCTTTTGGGAAAATCATCCTAAAATATTCTTACAGCATATTCTTAGGTTATCCTTATTCAGACTAGATTTAACATTTGGTACATATGTATCAAGCATAAAATGGCCTTTTTGTGAAAGGAGTGAGCCTTACTTGGGGGTAATTGGCAATTTATAATTGAAAATGCTCTAAAAATGGCATTCTTAGCATGAATAGCAAAATTCCATGATGGTGATATTTTTAGCATTATTCTTAATTTTTTGGCCATTTTCATCATGGACATTCTTATAAAATGTATTCTTATAAAGAAAAGCGTGTACTAAAACATTTCAACCGCTTTCCTTTATAACACTCAGGCACCTTGCTTGCAGAACAATGACGTAGCAGCATTTGTAGAGAAACTGTCAAACTTCATGATGTATTACGCTTCCTTCAATGGAAAAGAGGCTGGATTGCTACTCAAAAAACATGACGCTGCCTTCAAGTATGGTCTTATATTTATATTACTTCATTCATTCGTATCTTTTATCTATGACTCTAGAAATGAGCTAGGTGTCGTTGTATCGTGGTCATTAACCTTGGTTGCTCTGCAAGGAAATCGCTCGACCCCCTACCTTATGGCAACTGAGCGAACCTCGACAACTTTTTCTGCGTAAAAAAAGTCATGACAGTCTATAAAATATTATATCCAAGCGCCTTCTCTCTCTCTTTTTTTTTATTTCGTCCCAAAATAAAGATCGACAGTTGATAGCAGGTTCATAACAAAACCTCTCAAATATTCATTTATATATTTTCAGAGAGCTCCAGTACGATTTCCCAAACTTCATTGAGCTGACGAACCTCGTGTCATTCATGAAATCATTTGACGAAAATGCACACGCGCACTTCACCCTGGTCAAATCCACCATGGAAATATGGAGTGAATCAAAGTTAAAAAGTTATCGCAAGCGTTTGTCCACGGATCATCATAAACAAGGTAATGGCAAGGTTAAATACCGTCGTTTTGCATAAGATTCTCATTCCCGCATTAAGATTCTTGTCACTTTTCCAGAATCATTCCGCTATTTTTCCCGCGATTACCGGCATGAGATTGGAAAGGGTTTGTTTCTAAAGGTACGGAAAATCTTGCGTTTACTCAGGTTTACTCGCGAAACTGCCTAACTTTCCGAAGTTTATTTTTCAGCTACCCAAAGTCCTTGTCTTTTGCCGCTAGAAAATTGGCAAAGGAATTATAGTGCGGAAACGGGAATGTTATACAAAACGACGGTATCAGACATTACTACTCTGCTTTTTTTAAAGACTAATCAGATAACCTTGAAAAAAATTTAGGGGAACCAAGCTTACCAAAATGAATTTCTAGACACCCTCGTAACAATTTGTTCTGCAAATTCATCCATAGAGCTTAAATTCATTTTTTGAACTTTTTATTCAAGATTTTATATTTTACGGATTGTGGTCAGCATTGAAACCATTTTTTGGACCTACCCCGGTGGAGGTCCTATAAATTAACCTGTGTTTGTTCGTTCGTCCGTTCGTTCGTCTGTTACCAATTTTTCTCAGGATTGAAACATAGGAATCTTTTGATTTTTGGTACAAAGGTGCAAAATGTGACGGAGCCCGATTTTCAAAAAAAAAATTTGGGGGGCAAATTTGGGCCAAAAAAAGGCTAAAAAACGGGTTTTTTGGACTTTGTGAAAAATTGGATCATTAATTTTTTCTGAGTTTTTGCATGAAAGTAGGGTACCATCATAGTTAAAAGATGGCTCAAGCAAATTTTTGGAAAAAAATTTGTTAGCTCAAAAAACGCATGTTTATCTATAAGAATCATTATTAATAAGCATACATCAATGTTCTTAGTCAAATGACTCAATTTTTTTATGAGATAGATGTTTTTTGCCCATGAGGGCTTAGTTTTGAAGAATATGTGTGTTTCGACAGGAAATTTTGGTTGCTTGGCGTATTTTTATAAAAAAACTGGCTAAATTCGATATTTCTTTATAAGCACATTATCAATTACTTAGGTATTAGCTTTTCTCGAGATTGGCTCTTTCGTGAATTCTTTATGATTTTTTGCATAACTATAAACCCTCGAATGTGACGGAGCTCGATTTTTGGAGAAAAAAAATTTGGGGTAAATTTCAGCTAAAAACAGCCAAAAAAAGGGTTTTTTGGACTTTGTGAAATATTGGATCATTGTTTTTTTCTGATTTTTTGCTTGAAAGTAGGTAAAAGATGGCTCATGCAGATTTTTGTAAAAAAAGAATTTTTCAGCTCAAAAAACGCATCTTTATCTATAAAAATCACTATTAATAAGCATACATCAATGTTCTTAGCCAAATTACTCAATTTTTTGCTGAGATAGATGTTTGTTTTTGCTCACGAAGTCTTGAATATGAAAGAATATTTCAAGAGTATGAAATTCAGTCAGGAGTAATACCTTAAACAAGGTGTATACCTTGTTTAGGATGTACCTTAAACAAGGTACATGCATATACCTTGTTTAAGGTAGGGGTACCTTGTTCAAGGTATTTTTAAAGATTTCTTGGAAAAACGTCGATTTTAAATGTGTTAAGGAAAAAGGGCATGTTGAATTTTAGCACAAAGGAAAGAGGAGTCCTTGATTGACCAACTAGTGAAAAAATTATCAAAATCTACAGACGGAATCTTTTTTCATCTTTGTTTTATCTTTGGAACTAGGTTTGGAGCCATAAATTCAGGGGAAGAAGACAGGAAGCAAAGAAGAATAGTTAATAATAACTTAAACAAGGTGTATACCTTGTTTAGGATGTACCTTAAACAAGGTACATGCATATACCTTGTTTAAGGTAGGGATACCTTGTTCAAGGTATTTTTAAAGATTTCTTGGAAAAACGTTGGGTACCATTTTAAATTGTTTTGTATTTTTTGTGTAAAGCTCTTTCTACACCCTTTAAAAAAGCCGATTTCGTTTCATGTAGACTAGACTTTAAGGTTGTTTTAAAATTGAAGATTGTGATCAATTCCGGCTGTGGAATTTTCTAAAAATCACCATGGGAATTCAGTTTCTCGTGCTCTTTCCAATGGTATAGACGAGAGAGTGCCCTTTTTCCTAGTTTGGAAAATATTCCCACTACTTCCTAAATAGGAAGTATCAAACAATAGAAATTTGGAATTCTTACTTGAACAAGGTATACGCCTTATTTAAGGTATTACTCCTGACTGAAATTTTTGTTTCTAAACGTTTTTTTTATAAGAAACAAACGACTAATTTTAATAGATCGTCACTACATGTTTTTTTTTTATAAGCAAGTGTATGCTCCTTGGTCAGGCTCGTGTATGCTTAAGTTCTCAAAGTATCCAGGCATAGTTTATGCTTATTATATGCTTAAGAATCATGCTTATGATTCACCCCGAGCCAAGTTTTTAATGAGATTTCAGAAATTTTGTAAAAATTTGTTCAGATTTTGGGAGCAGTGGAATGTAGCTAGCCGTGGAATGTTTTCTTTTTTACTTGACCTCTACCAAACCTTTTTTAAACAGATAAAAATGACCACTTGAAAAATATTTTAGGCTGACATATATGCTCATGTTATGCTTAGGAATTCTGCAAATCTGAGCTTTCATATGCTTATAAGCGCTATGCTTATAAAAAAAAACATGTATTTGTGTTCTGAATAATTGTTTAATGGTCACGTCACTTAGATATCAATTATGTATGTGTTAAATTCATAACCAGGTAGGTCCATAAAAGTATCACTTGTTACTTTTCAGACTTGGAAGCGGTATTGATGGAGTTAAAGAAAGCAAGCAAAATCCATGCAGAGCTTTTGCATCACTTTATTGTAAGTATCATTTCCCTTTTCTCTTCGCATGCGTGTGAGGAAGTAACTAACGGTATGTGCGGCTAAAATATTAATATTAATAATAGAATCGCACCCTTACAGTGCATTTTTCTCAAAATTTTAACTCTTTTAGAGCAAAGAATTAGAATTTTCGGGCATTTGCTGGAATTTCCACCCTTACAGTGCAATTCTGTTATCTTGAAAAACATACCCTTAACCACCGCACATACCCTTCGCTCAATTTGCCTAACCACCCCCCCCCCCCCTCCATTCGTCGGCTTTTCCTCGGATTGAGACGTAAACGCTCTATATTCTTGACTATCATAGATTGCTCATTATTCTATATTACATGTTTTTTCTTTTATAAGCATAACGTTTAAAAGCATATGCAGGCTCAGTTTTTGGTACCTAAACAATGGCTCTATTGTTTGAGAACAATAGAATGCTGAATAGAGCCTGATGTAGGGGCAGACACTTATAAAAAAAAACATGTATTCGTACAATGAGATTGACTATATCCAGGTGGATCGATGGGTTGTGCCGCTGAAGTTCGAAAAATAGACCCTGGGACTGGCGTAGGTGAAAAAGGTACCCTATCCAGTGGCACATCCCACACCTATTTTCGTCTAATACCCAACCAGGGTTTTGCCCTCAATTCCATGCTGCTAAACAATGCAATCAAGATCAATGTACATTTCTATCTGTCCTTTTTTGTAGGAAGAGCTTTCGCTACTGGTATTTTCAGACGATGAACGAATTCGTGAGCTTTCACACGAGCTCATCATTAACTCTTACCAAAAGAAACCAAGGTATGAAATATTTGAATTTTGATGATCAATTTTGAATACTTTCGTAGGAAAAATTTTTGCATACGGGTTAATTCGCCACCAATATCGGTGCAAAATTTAGCGGAATCAATTTTGCTGGTTCAAGGTGGCGAGAATCAATTTTTGCGAATAACCAAACTAGTTCATTTATATACCTGATATACGTATTATACCCCTTGCTGACCGTGTAACTAATAATATTTTGCCCCATAATATTTCAATACGCCAAATTCTCCCAATAAGTTTTTGTCTGAAAATATTGAGGAGTATTCAAATACGCACGATATATTTTCTTTCAGTGACGCAAACAATTTGATCGATTTATACACAAAATGCGTCAATTCAAACAAATTGGATATTCTACTATCGGCCGCTAAGTTTGCCCCTCAAGGATTGCTATTATGCTCAGGTAAAAGAGCCTTATTTAATTATTGGGATTCCTTCGTCAATTTTCAGAAATATGTCAAATTCTTTGTCAATTTAACGAAAAGAATTTTAACTCGAAGTTACAGCGTCTAATTCACAGAAGAAAAATCTCCCTGTTTAATTTCAGATCGAGTTGACTCGTTGCTCCTACATCTTTACAAGAAAGCTGTGACGTCACACCCTGAGCTTGATGTCCCTTTGAGAGATCTGGTGTCGAATTTGTCATGTGATTACCAATCTTAATCCTTATTAATGACCCTACCAGACGTATACTTGAAGCTTATCGTACCTGAAGAAATTTGTTTCAGAGATTTCTTTTTTTGAAAGATATCTTGAGAAAATAAAGGAATTGTGTGTGTTTTTGCCTTTCTTGTGAACTTAAAAATCTGGACATTTTACCCTAATGCAAAATGTTGTTCATGCAACGTCCCTCTTGAACGTTCGATCTCCCAGCTTTAAATGGAAAAGGGTAAGACTTTAAGTACATACTGACAGTATACTTACCTACTCGATCAGGTAGAATATATATTGTATAAGAACTGATTACCCTTTTATATTTCAATGAAATGATATGAAATTATATTATCAACTAATAGAAATCTATAAAATTAACAAAGTCTTCTTATAAACTAAACAATATTAAAGGAAATATAAAAAATCTTTTGCTGAAAACCCCTTGGTTCTCGCTAATCAAAAATTATTTTGCTCAATCTTAAAAGTTTTCTTTTTTCACTCAAATAAAATGTTTCGGTGCTTCACCAAAAGTAGCTTCGTTAAAAGTATTAATTTTTGAAGTGAAAAGGAAACAAAATAATTCTCATCCAACTAATAATTTGAAACTTGAGATTTGAGTACTTAAAATATAGAAATTCGAAAGTTTATAAAAGTTGTAAAATTATCGGCAGCAGAAAAAAGAACTTTATATGGCCAATAAGTCCCAGATTTTATTGGTAATTTCCTAATATGTTGGAAACTCTTCCTCTGATTTCCTGTTAATATTGGTCCCAATTAAGTGTTCTTGTTCTTAGCTCGTATTCTCTCAATTGAGCTTCTCTCATAAGAGCTTGTCTTTGTTGTAAAGACATCGTTGTGTTTTGTTGTTGATATTGGTTCAGAGTGTTCTGTCGTTGAAGTCCTCTCACTTGAGGTTGTGGGGCTTGTCTTTGTCGTGAAGACATTGTTGTGTTTTGTCGTTGAATTCCTCTCACTTGAGGTTGCGGAGGTTGTCTTTGTTGTAAAGACGTCGTTCTGTGCAACAGTTGTTGTTGTTGTTGGGTATAATGGTCCGTAGGTGATCTGCTGCGTACCATCGTCGAATGATTCAAACCACTCGTCGCGTATCCTTAAATAGTTTGAATTCACACTACATAATAATTCTTTAAGATGAAGTATGCTTGATTAAGTTCTACTTTTAAAGATGAATTACATCAGGCCTATAACAGGGTAGCAAAATTTGACTAAATCGTCCCTCATGTGACCCTCTACCATTCTATATAATAAAAAAGATTGAATATCTTAAATTTCCTACGTGCGCCTCAACCTGAAAAACAAATGTTCGCGATACTGAACGGCTAAACTTGACCTCCCCTCCCCTGATTTCGGAATGTATACCTTATCGGGGAAAAAAATGTCGGGTCAAAGTGACGAAAATTTTGAGGGGGTGACGAAATATTTCCCCGACTTTTTATCACCCGACTAAAACTTGTACCCGATCTTTTTATCCCCGACCAAAACATTTACCCGAGATTTTTGTCGGGGGAAAGTGACGAATTTGAAATCTTGGTCGGGGAAAAGTGACGAAAATGCCTCTAAGTGACGAAATTTTTCCCCGACGAAAAAAAATCCCTACTAAATAAAACTCCGACATTTTTTTCCCCGATAAGGTACAATCAAGGTCATAATATTTTGATAATTTTGGTTATTTTAACGTTTTTCAAGATTTAAAGTTCCGGCGAGAAAGTCGATTTTGGGCTATCTCTTTAATTTCATCGAATATTTCAATTCGGGAGGGGTTGGCAGACTTACAGGCTATATTCTGAGCCTTATTGGACTATTTTTGAACTTTTGAATGCTAAGATCCTAAGGTCCTAAGTCTTAAGTCTCATGTTAAAACTCAGAGTTAAAACTCTACCCTTCCAACCTACTTTAGAGCACTTACAAATCGCTTGTGGTTCAAAAACTTCCCGGTGTATTTCCCTTTTTTCTCAAATATTATGACCTTGATTGTCTTTGAAAATTAAAAATGCCGATTTCTGCTCTGCGGGGGGTCTAAAATTAGGAGAAAACCCCAAAAATTTGAAAAATAACCCTTTTCCGACCATTTTGAGGCATTTTCATTAGGTCAAAATCAGTTTTTGGTGAAATATTTCACTTTTTGATAAGGTCCCGTTTATGGAAATCCAAAAATGCCAATAATTGAGAAAATTTTCAATTTTTTAAAAGTTTTTGGCTGTTAAATCGAAGAAAGGGATATTTTTAACCGGAAAATATGCCTTAAGTTTGAAATTAGACCCCCAGCAGAGCAGAATTTGGCATTTTTTATTTTCAAAGACAATCAAGGTCATAATATTTTGATAATTTTGGTTATTTTAACGTTTTTCAAGATTTAAAGTTCCGGCGAGAAAGTCGATTTTGGGCTATCTCTTTAATTTCATCGAATATTTCAATTCGGGAGGGGTTGGCAGACTTACAGGCTATATTCTGAGCCTTATTGGACTATTTTTGAACTTTTGAATGCTAAGATCCTAAGGTCCTAAGTCTTAAGTCTCATGTTAAAACTCAGAGTTAAAACTCTACCCTTCCAACCTACTTTAGAGCACTTACAAATCGCTTTGGTTCAAAAACTTCCCGGTGTATTTCCCTTTTTTCTCAAATATTATGACCTTGATTGTAGATGCTTAAACCAACCTCGTTCCTTGTGCATTATAAGCTTTTTGATACTTACTGATGAAAGCTCAAGATAATTCATGATATTCATGACGTAATGTTTTCTACGGAAAGACCCCGGTTTTTGTCTATTTTGAATTTGCCATACTGGCTAAAACCAAACAACGTCATGAATAACTTAAGTGGATAAATTTTCGCGTGGATTAATTTTCGCGGTTTTCGCGAAATTTAGTCCACGCAAAAATTTTGAAGGCCTTTCATTCGCGAAAATTAGTCCACGCGAAATTATTTGGAATTTTACGATCGCGAAAATAAAAGTTACAATCAAAACATATTACGAGTTCAAAGTTGGTATAAAACAACAAATGTCTTGTCTCCGATTGTCCACTTACCATTACTGCTTCTGTTGGTTCTTTCCCAGCACGATTCATGCTGCTCAAAATCCAATTTATTATTCCCCATCACACGTTTCCTACAAACGCTACAAAACAAAAAACGACATTTCCGATTCTGACATCGATACACTCCTTCGTCGTTGACATTAAAAACATATATAGCTCTGCAACCTCCGCACACGTCAAATTTCTCTCCGTCTTTGATACGTTCTCGTAGGTAATTCATGAGAATCTTCTCACAGATTTTTTCCTTTGCATTGAATGATAACACACCGAGATCTTTAACCATCAAAACACCATTGCATTGTTGGCAGTTTATTGTTTGATGGACGTTTTCACCTGTCAATCAAAAAAAGTGTTTTGATGGTAATTGTAGACGCTTTCTTTAAATAAATTCATACTGTTTTGCTTACGGTTTGCTGTTCACCCACTTATGCAGAAAGAGTCTCGAGGACCGCGTAATACCTTAAGTACATATGTCCCACTTTGATGACTCACGTTTTCGTGAGATGATTTCAGATTTAGCCGTTATGTGGATCCTAGACCTTCACTAAAAACCGTGGGTAGTATAAATGGATCATGAATTTGCGCAAAGATGGTATTTTGATCACTGTCATACAAGCGGAAAGGAAAACAAAGAGAGGTTATACGAGGGCATCACGTACCTTTTTGTTGATCTAGCCTCTCATTGAGGTACATCTCTAAACACGTTTTACAAAACGTGCAACCACACAATAACAATTGTCTTCCTTCCAACAACCCTTCATCTTGTTGAATTCGAACCTTTCTCCCTTCTCTGATTGGTTCAAATTCATCACGTGCTCTTTTCGCCTCTTCTCTCTCTTTCTTCTTTTGTTTAGAGCTTTTCGGAAGCGCAACATCTTTAAGACAGAGACAACATTTGGTACGATCTGAGTCAACCTGAATTTTTTAGAAAAAATTATTTTGTGTGAAAATGACGCATGATAAAAGATGAATTATTCCGATCATACCTTTGAATAACCTAAAAACCAGACTTGCTACTTGCTAATTTGTGCCAGAGTATTCTCGCGTTTATCGTAGAAGCAGTTAGGCTGTGCGCATCCTCGAAAGTTATTTTCATATAGGGAATGCGTATCGTGCATAATATTCCCGTCCGTGTTTAGAGTATACTGTTTCAACTTTCTTAAAAAGGTTCAGAAATCTAATGATTTTACTAACCCCCAGCCGAGTATAGGTGATTTCAGTACCTAACTCGAGATATTGAACTTCAAAAAGCGCAAAAAGCGCAAAAACTGGACAAAACAGCTGTTTCTGGTTGAAAAACACTGTTTTTAAGGGTTCATATCTCGAGTTAGGTACAGAAATCACCTACACCTGCAATATATTACTAATCTTAATTTTTTGAGAGCTTTTCAAAAATATACAACAGGTCTCCGTTTTCAGGCTCCGTTTTCTCAAGCTGAAATTCTCATTAATTTTTTACCCTATGAGACCGTCATATTTGTCCGAAAATCACACCAAAGTGTTCGAAAAAAAATTGGATCCTAAGTAATTTTGATTCCCCTACCCCTTAGCTTTGACCAAAACAATCGAGCGATTTTACAAAATGCCCTCCACTACTATCAGAATCACAGCAAAGCAAACTAAGGGACTGGGTTCGAGTTTGGCATCCAATAGGATTTATTTGAGCAAAGAAAACGAAACATTACCTGAGCTTGTTTCAGACCATCTTGAATGAGAATCTCAATCTCTTCTCTAGCTCTTCTACGTCTGTCAACATCATCGCAAATCAAATGAACGACAGGGAGCTCTTTATTCCCAGTATTTGCCCCAAACTTCAATTCAATTTTCACATTTTCATTTTGTTGTTGTAAAGCCTGCATTTTGTGAAGAACTGGACCGATAGAATTCACACTTCGTATTGGGATCTTCTCATTGTAAACTTTACTACTCGATCCTTCCAGAATTCGAACCAATGATTTCTTTTTGTGGCGGATTTTGTCAGCAACTTTAGTGCGGTTTTCATTTTCACCGAATATCTCGAACATCATGACAGGATGTTTTTGAGCCTTAACTTCCACCAAATCGTCGTCTTTGTTGATTTCTCGATCTATCATTTGTTTGATTTTAAAATAGATGAATGCTCGTTCACCATAGGGACGATCTGTCAACTCGATCAACTCGCTTCCAAACGTCTGCAAATGAAAAGATGATCTTTAAACCTCTTTGTAATCACAACTGGTAATATTTAGTATCAAACCATATCTTTTTAATCTCGTAATCATAAAGAGAAGTCTTTCGCACCAGTAAAGAACTAACATTAGAGTCTCCGTAACTCGAACAATCACGGGGGACACAAATTTGTTCGAATGATGGAAAGTTTGAGTTAAGGAGATTTTTTTAATCTTATTAAATGAATGAACCAAAAAGTTTGTTCGAGTTAAAGGAGACATGCGAGTTATAGAGGTTTGAGTTATGAAGAGACTCTACGTTATCTCTATGTGTTTACGGTGTGAGCCAATTAACTCATGTATTACTGGATCTTTGCGAAACTTACTATTTCTTTTGGCTGAAAAGGTCGGCTTTTCAAAATTAACTTTCCCACATACCTTCTGTTCTCGTAAGGAATTGACAATCTCGTCCAACTCATTCTGGAAGTTCGAATTTCCTCTCAATTTTGGTTTCTTTTTAAGGCGGAATATCTTTTTGCGGACGTCCAACTTAACGGTAGGATAATCGTCAACTAAGTCCGAAACTGAAGGATAAAGATCGGTATCAATGACTCTCAGCTCCAATTCTTGATCCAAGAACGCCTTTGTTCCTCTCGGGAAGAATTCGTTAGTCCTTCTTCGTAAGAGGCTTTCTAGTTCTACTGCGATGTCATTTCTATGGAATTCGATCTTGGCAAGTTTGTTGCTATTGAATATGTTGATTTCTGGATCTTCGTAATTTTCCTTAACATTGTCTGATAATTGAGGTTTCAACGTTGTCAGCATTTCTTCGATCTGTGATTCGTTCAATTCGCCTGAAAAAGAAATATGTTATTGCGCGAATGACGATGAGCCTTTCAATAATAAGTTTCGAAAATTTGGGAAAATCTGCTACACGATTTCCGAATAAGAAGGAAAGTTTCAGACCTTTTTCAGTCACGGAAAGCGTTTGATGAATTCTGATGAGCAGTCTAATTAATGTAAAGGCCATAAACTGTACTTTTTTAAAAGTCGATTTGAACTCATCTTATTTGATGGAATAGCGGAAAAGCGTTTGAAGAAATTTAGTATCAGATTTGACTTTGACATGATGATATAAAAGAAAGGAACCTTGTTGGTGGTTGATGATCAAACATCCAGAGTTACATTCATCAGGGTTTCGAGTGATCGAAGGTCGTGGTAACTTCGGCTTACCGCTGACTACCAGCCCGGTCTTGATGTCGCAAATCTTATCGGAATCTTCCCTATCCGGATATCTCCGAAGATGATCATCATTAATGACGTCATAATAATACGTTCTATACATTTGGTCCACCTGTTAAGGTAATGAAATTAAAAATATGTTAAAGAATTTGCTTGAGAGAAGAAATACATGACTCTCACTAATTCGAACTCTTATTTGTTCGAATTACAGAGAGATTCGAATTATAAAAAACATTTTATGCAGGATTCTCGGCCGAAACGAGGACTGAGAATAAGTTCGAATTATTCCCAAAGAAAGTATTCGAATAATGGAAGCTTGAATCAACGAGAATCCACTGTATGTTGTATGTGATTGAAGCTGAATTATCTTGTTGGAAAGATAATTTATGTGGGTTGATGAAAGCCTTTGCAAAACTCAATAATGAAAATGAAAAGAAGATTTTCGAAATTCTTTTTGTTATAATTAGCTTTTAGAGAACAATTCTGTTGAGTTTTTTTATTTTAGTTTTTTACATACCTCTTCTCTAGCTTTCTTGATCTCTTTTTTCGACCCATATAGTTTGATTTCCGATGAATGAAAAGCAACGTTAATCATCGCATTACTCAACATCTGGATGTGGGTCAATTTGCGAATCTCTCTGGGTTTCTTCTCAATTTCCACTTTGACTTTTGTTTGATGAATTTTCGCCAGGATTCGACCACCGATATGTTTCTTTGGTTGACATTCAACGAAGCTCTTAATCTTTCCATCACACAAAACCTTGAGATTGATACTTTTCTGCCATCTTTTGCTCGATGATTCAACAATCCATTCAGATTTGATTCGACTTGATGTCAACATCAGCACCAGTTTATCAGCAGGTTCGAACAGTGTACGAAAGATGGTAGCCGTGTTCTGTAAAATATCCCCTGTCTCTTTAAGATTGGATCTATTGTTTAGTCTGACTTTCAACAAATCAACATTCTGCGGGTCGTTGGCTCCTTTCTCGCCGTAATTGATTGGTGTCAGCATGGAGTAGCCAGCATTGATGAAACAAGGATCGTTATAAACACAAATGTTGTGGAAATAACCAGCAATGATAATCTTCATCATGATTTCAGCATTCGAGACCAGATCTTCAACAACAAGATCTTCCCTCCGTCTACTCTTTGTTCTTTTGTTCCTTTTCCCTTTCTCCTTTTCTCTCTGCTTTTGTTCATTTTCTTCCTTCTGTTTTCGTTTATTTTCTTCATCCACAAGCGACCCAATACCACATAAATTGTCTGATTTGATAGTTTTGTACACCCTGTCAAACAGCCGCTTCATTTGTTTCAACGTGCCAAAATTCAAATCCAGTTCTTCACACCAACCTTCAGCTTTGTAAGGAGACTGTTTCATCTTTTCTTCGAAATGTTTATACAAATTGAAGATGGTCATATGATCACCCAAATGGTTGGTATACTTAGCTCTCTCGTGGTTCAGCTCTTCATTGGAATAGATATTCTCTTCCATCAGAACTGCCAATTTAATGGTATCGCAAACCATACCAGCATAATCTTTTGACGCCAAAATCATCCTAGCTCCTTCTAAGGAAACTTCACCACTCAAGGACATTGCAAATTTTCCTTCAGTTGTTATTTGAAGATCAAGAATCTGCTCAGCACTGGTGTATGCTACTTTTGCTGCATATTTAACAAAGCCATATCTTCCTTCTTTGGAGCTGAATGAAGCTTCATTTTCTTGTTCTGATTCGATATACTCTAAGTTCAGTAATCGTTTCTTTGCACTTTGGACAGATTCGGGATCAGGTCTTGCATCTTCCATCAAATGAATATTTTCCAAGCCTTTGGAAACGTCCATTGCATACAAATACAACTCGTCGATCGGCATTTGTTTCATCTCTGGTTCATCAAATTTTTCCATTTCTTCATCGTGGTGCTCTTCACTGTACAAGCGATAACACTGGCCTGGCTCCACGCGGCCGGCTCTCCCTTTCCTCTGCTTAGCGGATGCTTGTGAAATATCTGTTAGCTTTAACGCGGAAACTCTTAATTTATGGTCGTACCGGATCTTTTTGGCTTTACCGGCATCGAGGACATAGGTCACACCCGGTATGGTTAATGAGGTTTCCGCGATGTTGGTGCAACAGACGACTTTGGTTGTTTTAAATCTGTGACCATCATTGAGAGCATTTTGAACACCATTCAGTTCATCGCGTGCTCTTTTATTGATCATATCAACACATTTGAAAATCTCTCCTTGACCAGGCAAAAACACCAATATATCTCCTTCTGCCGTCTCTCGTTCGATCCGCCCTCCATCAACGCCTTCCGCCAATATTTGGTTAAAAATAATATCGACAGCATGATGGATAAGAGAAGACATCTCTGCGCCTCTCTTTTTCACAACCTTTTCTTCTTTCACGTCAAACCTCTTCTTTCTCACAATTTTCAAATCTCCGTCACTATCCCAAGAGCTGTCATAATCGGAATCTGATAAACCGCCATCGCTACTCCCACCCTCACCAGAACGACCACCCTCCTTTTGTTTTGGAGGAGGTAGATATTCTAATCCGACGTCATGCATCTTCCCTTGACAGTTGACGATGGGACAATTGTTGAAATATTCGGAGAAGGCTTTAGAATTGATTGATGCAGACATTACCACGACTTTTAGATTCTCTCCTGAAAAGAAATGATTAGAAAGAATAAAATTTGAACTCATGAAATTTACTCCGTAATAAATGGAAAACACCACAACTTCTTATAATAGCATATAGTGTATTTATGCTTTTTGGGTAGAGGGCTATCGCTTGCCATGCTTAGGCTTTCTAAAAAGCTTTTGCTTTACGAGATAGTAAGAAAATAATTTGAGCCCTCGAACCTTAGCTCTAGTTTAGACGGCCGACTTTCTGCCTTGCCTATCCTAATTTTAAGAGTAGACAAAGTTTGCAGTTAAAATCTTCGCTTGGAAAAGGTTGAAAGAAGACATTGCATTGACGTCAAAAGAGGGCTATGCATTGACTTTAGACAACCCACTTTATGCCAACTTTAATTCACAGTTAGAATAGGCAGGGCGAAAGGTGGACCGTCTAAACTAGAGCTAAGCAACATAGTTTCTTATAAAAAAATGTGTAGCAACGTACCTTTGTAAGCTTTATTCGAATCTTTGATGATGTCGTGAAGATGCGCTAACAACAAATCTGTGTCTCTTCCTCTTTCGTGCGCTTCATCAATGATGATGCAACTATAGCTTGAATCGCGTGATCCTTTCAATTTTTGCAACAACAATCCCTCAGTCACGAAATGTACTCGTGTTTGTTTACTAAATTTCTTCGAATTCTTTTTCTCTTCGGGTGATTTGCCTTTAGATCCTATATGAAAACCAACCCATTCACCAACTTCG
Organism: Clytia hemisphaerica; assembly: GCF_902728285.1. NCBI lineage: Eukaryota > Metazoa > Cnidaria > Hydrozoa > Leptothecata > Clytiidae > Clytia > Clytia hemisphaerica. The sequence goes on from NW_027103890.1 coordinate 1,308,704, forward strand.
CCTGGTGTTCCTTTTAGTTCCAAATCCTTTCCGATTGCTTGGTTCTTCTTCTCTTTAGGCAAATCTCTATTATCCATCTTTCGATCATAACCGACCCGGTCTCTTGTATTTAAAGCACGGTCTTGATCATCTTGAGACAGCTTCGCGTACAACGGGTAAGCAGCAACACGTCTATCCCCATACAAAATCTCACGATTTTTAGAAGCAGTTCCGGTCGGAATCGGGACGGCTCCGGCATATTCTTGTGATACACGTTCAGCGATACGGATACATGCGACACGTCTTGGTTGAGTACACGCAACTTTTGGAAAACTGTTTCCAAGCTTTAACACATGGTGCAAATCATCTGCTAAATATTGCGGTACTTGTGTGCTCTTCCCACTTCCGGTATGTGCAACCACGATGACCGCATCGTGTTTTTTCAATGACTTTAAAATCTCATCACGTTTCCGGAACACTGGTAAATTGTGTTCCGTAAGATCACGATTACATCGTAATGTCTCACGCTTGAAAGACAACGTCAGTGTTTTCGTGATTGCAACACGATCATCTTTCGTGACTTCATCGAGGTCCAAATAAACGTCAACCTCACGCTCTAGAGAACTCAACGCCAAATCAAATCCAGCAAGCTGTTCAACGTTGAATGTCACTTTGAAACTCTTCGCTAAACGTTTATGCTCCTCTTCATTGTAAACTTCACTATACTTCATCTTCAAATCAGAAATCTCGTTTCGAATCAGCTGGACCTTGTTTTCGATTTCACCAATTTCGATAATCACCAGCTTCCAATTTTCCTTTTGTTTCTCATATTTCTTTCGACCACCTTTCAATGACATTATCATCTGATTCTTCTCCATGATTTCATCTGTCACGTGTTGCCGAAATTTCATGAAAATCGCCTCGTTCTTCTTCTTTTTCCCATCTCCAATGTTAAGAAAAGAATCCACCAACTCACCCCTAGTCTCTTCATCTACAATGTAGTCAGACCATAGATCTCCATTGCACAGGACAGCAACGATTGCAGGGATATCTTCACTGTCCAACAAGTTACCCAACTGGACCGCTTTATTCAATAGATCCTGTTCCTCCTTTCCGGTTTCTTCAGCTTTCCTCTCAAACTCGGTGATCCTTTTTTCACAATCCCCCTTCTCTTGGTAAAGGGATTGTACTTTCTGCACAGGCTCATCGAGCTGTTGATACTTTATTGCCAACAGTTTGTCAATATTCTCCACAGAGGTTGGCTCTAGCCTCTTTTTCGGATATTGGTAAGTTTTGCGCCATCTTCTGGACAATATTTCCAACCTCTGCCAATAGTCCTTGATCATGTTTTTAGAAATCTCACCATGCTTAAACCCAGAACCCTTAAATATAATCTTTAAAATGCCAGGTAATTGATGGATGGCAGCCATTTCGTTGATCTCCATAGCAACCAGGGAATACAAATCACACAGAAGTTCCTCCTTTTCTGTAACCTGCATCGAAAGCTCTTCTTTCCGACGAAGCTGTGTGCGAGATTGAAAAATTTCGAAGCGGCCAGAACTATCAAGAGCGTTCTGGTAATCATATTCAGCTGTTTCCAAATCTTTGGTGCGTCTCAAAATCATTTGGCAAGCCTTTTCAGCATTTGTTGCATATTCAAGTATCTCGTCTTTGTAAGCCTCGTACTTTTTCAACTCCTTCGAAAACTCCTTCTCGATGACATTCTCAGCTCTTTCCATCTTGCGTTTAAGATCTTCATGAACCTTAAGTTTTGCCTCCGTATTTAATTTCTTTGTCTTGATTTGTTGGACATGACACCCTAACTCTCGATCCAGTTTTTTCAGCCAACTCTCTTTGTAAAAATTTGGATCCTTGCTATGACGTTTCGGGCAGCTTTGATCCTTGCAATCAAAAGTACACTCAACGGCTGCTTTGGCAACGGGGGACAGGCGCTTTATTTTCAGAATCCTCATCCAAGCTTCACCAAGTTCATCAAGAAAAGCACAACTCAAGCATTCTTTCGCCATTTCTGATTGAAGAAAATTATGTAGCTCCACCTTCTCAGTGTAAACTAAGCTCTCATAGAATAGTTTCCAGTCATCTAGTAAAGGATACTGACTTCGATTCTCTTTCAGATCTTCCAATACTTTCAAGCCTTCAACCATCATTTTCTCCCACACAGGTTGACCACTTCTCTGCATACAAGCTTTCTGTTGAAACTTCTCATGTGAGCATCTCGTTGCAATCTGCTTCAACCTTTTAGCATCATCTGGTATATTATCGACAGCTCTGGAGAATATTTGACAAACTTCTCGGCATTCTTCAGATCTGACTCCAAATTCTTCGGCAATTTCGTAGAAACAAGAATCAATCTGCGCCAAAACTGTGTTATCCCATTGAGCAACATAGGTGATCCAATCTACATCCCTTTGAATTCCTTTGCCAGCAGCGTGATCGAAATCGACTGGCTTTTCATCTCGTATAACGTTGGAATATTTGAGAAATCTTTTATCCCAAACGACTAAGTACGAATCACCATCCAAATCACCTCCGCTCATTTTATCGGCTACCGGTCGATTGCCCTTAGTTGCGAACAAAATCACATTTTTCATCTCCTTGGGGAAATCAGCTGGTGGTGAAACTGCTTGGAGAATCTGAATATCTCCTGGTGAATACGATGGACTCCTACAAACGATGACGTCACCAACATGTGGTCCTTTCTCTGTCAGAACAATACATTGACCCTCATTGAGATAGCAATGTAGGTGCTCAGGAAATGCAGCACCAAACATAAGCCTTGATGAAGCTAAGGGTATTTGTATTCGATCATTTATATCCACTTTGCTTTTTTTGAACGATTTTTTAAATTGCGATTCCATTTGCAGCACAATGTCTGTGTAACCCGGAGGCACGATCTCTTTGAAACCGTACTTCTTTACCAGTCCTTTGAAGGTGGATGCTTTTCTGAGCAGTAACGCCCCCTTGAATGCCTCTAATGAATTGTATCTACCTCTAGACACTGATTTCAAATAATATTTCTGGATCGCCATTAAATCTTTCTCTTCGATGGTCTCGCTCAGTAACGTCACAACTTGTTTATTGATTTTTCCAATCCGCGAATTGAGGCTTGTTTCAACGATGCCAAAATAAGGACCATAATGTTGGTTGACTTCTACCTTCATCATTGACTTCCGCATGGTGATGACAGATCTCGTTGTTTCGCTATAATCCACCACAAGGACGCCTGAAAATGTGAAAATTTCAGATGAATTTTTTTACTATGTATCAATCATACTATCACCTAAATTGAATACCTATGTCAGAGTATGTGGGTATTTGGATCTCATTTTTTAAGATCAACCCCGCCCTATTAAATGTTCATGAACCCGCTTACTTAGTCGTAGCTTCTAAACCATTTCTGAACAGGGGAGCTGGATTTTGATTTTTATCTCCTCAACAATAGACTTATGGATCTTCACCTTTAAGATTATAGATTACCCCATTGATTTGAAAAAAGTACGGGCCCCGTCCCCCTTGGATGTCATGGAGAATTGAACATATACAATTATTGATATCAGCCTGAAAACAATGATACTCTTCAAAACATGTAACGGTTTAGGTGACACAATATTCTCGTAAATCCCAATGCTTTGTGAAATGTTCTCTGCCGTCCAGTGGCGGCCTGGCAGGGGGTGCAGGGTGTGCAGTGCACCACCCAGAAAGATCTGAGAGGGGCGCCAAAAGAGCTTTTCAAGGGGGCGCCAAAATTTTGTTGATGTTTAATTGGGCAATTTGGCGCCCTTCGGCACGTTTATAGCGCCTCTATGAGTACAATGTTAATTTTTTTCGCCTGCGGCGCTTTATTTTACCCTCTTGCATCCTTTCTCTTCAATTTTTTCAACACTTCTATCAATATTGAATCTGAAGTAAGACAAGTGTTGTGTATCCACCAAGGGTTAAAGAGAATGTGTCGCCCTTATGAATTGGGCGTATGAGAGTGCTCTTCCGCGGCCCGCTAGAAATGTTTGTTTGACGGATACGAAAGTCAGTTTTGATGGAAATCCAAGATGGCGGCTGTTGTTTCATTCGACATCTAAGTTTTGTTGCAAGAAGAGAAATTTAACATTATTGAGCAAACTCGGTTCGACTCAACTTTATTTCTCACTTTCCCCTAGTTACAAAAATGCTCACCCCCAAAATGAGAGATTGCCAAAACTAGCCGTATTGTATAAGGGTTGCGAAGCGATCCAGACTCCACCTCAATTCGCAAGTTGCTAGCAAAATAAGAGAACTCTAAAAATCCCTCTCATAAAGCCGCTTTAGATAGAGACAGGAGGGTCGTAAGAGCCTTAATGCCCCAAACACACCACATAATCCACGGCGATACAACACCCACCGCGCGCCGCCTGCGCATACCCTTTTTTCCTTCTAGTTATTCTAGTGTAAATGGTGCCTTAATAAAATCGAACGATCGAACATTTTTATTCGAAATCATCAAAACATAAAACAAAAACAAAAACGTACAAAGATGACTTGTTGGTTCTTGGGCAGTTTTGATTTATTTCTTGACAAATTCGACAAATTTGATTACCTCCGAACTTCTTTATCATAGAATATCATCTTGGTTTTGCGGGGGTTTTGCAAGGTAAGTTTCGTTCACTAAAAGAGCACTCCTCCCGCCCGCGTGACTTGCAAAAACCTCTCCTCATTGATTGACTTTATTTGATACTTGATACTTGCTGTTAAAAGTCAAGGGATGATGAAGATCCTTTCTGTCACCGTTCAAACTAATTTTTTTCCATTTAACAGCAAAATAAACATTTAAAACCGAAGAACCACTGCTTAGATTGCTTAGATGCGTGCCGCCCGCGCGGCAATTTGATCAACTTCAGATTAGTCCGTGTTTCGGCTTCCGGTAATTTTGTTGCTGTTCACTGCTAGGGTACACCATTTTAAAACTGCATTTTTCGCAGTCCTAGCTACCAAACCGAGAAAGTTTTCGTAGCTTCAAGCCAAACCATTCAAGGTCATTTTGATAAAATCATCGGTTTGAAGATGTGATTTATATAGCAAATTTTATGGCAAATTTTCGCTTGGGATAGAAGTTAAAGGTACGTCAGTACGTGCACAATATAGCAAAACTGCTTCGCTCATAAATTCGCTTCGCAATAATCAAAACTTGTTGATTCTCGCTGTGGTTTTTGTGGTCTTATACTGACTAACTTTCTCCGTTTTAGAAGATCTTTTAAGCTGTTTGACCTTTCTTACACCAAAATTTTTTGCCTGCGGCGCCAAAATTTAAAGATTATCACGTAATTTTTCTCATAACAGTTTTAGAAAGCAAAAATATAGACTAAATCGACTTGCTACGTATAAAATTTCCATTTCAAAGAGGCGTTACTTTCAACCTACTTTCAACCAGTCACTGTTCTTACAGTTTAATATTTTCACTTAATGATGGAGGGCGCAAATAAGGACAAAAAATACCAGGGGCGCCAATTTTCATAGTTTGCACCACCAAGAAAATTAAGCCAGGCCGCTACTGCTGCCGTCCCAAGTTTGGACCTCTACTAATTAAAATATATAAATCCGAAGTATCAGGATTACTGAGACAGGGGTATGTAAATAAACTATAGTGAATACAAACTATCACCCAAGAAAAAATACCTTTACATAAATGGCAGCCCTTTTGATTGATGTTACCAAAGAAACGGATTTGCCAAACAGACGGTACTTCACTCTTCCAATCTTTCTTCAATTGGGCATTCTTCTCGACAATCTCTCGCGCCAGTTTCAAAGAAATAACTCCACATCCGTCAGTAAAATCACTATTTGTTTTTGAATAATAACTCAAGCCTTGGGAAACTTGATAATTCCTTGGCAAACCAACTATATATCTGCAACCTGAAAAGAGAAGCCCTGCATACTTTACACGCTTTGCGACTCCTTTTTCAATTGCTAATTTGCCAATACCAGGAATCAAATTCTGCATCCACTCATCACATTGCTTTCTGGATCTTTGCATGAAAACGAAAGATTTCTTCCGCACTTGAGAGTTGCTACACCCAACAATATGATAGCTTTGACCTCGAAAACTGACACCCTTTTTGAGAACGGATTCGATGACTTGGTCACGGTTCATTAGACTTTCATCTTCTGCTTTGTCTGCAAATTTGATAATTATAAACAAAGAGACGAAATCCACTCTCTGTTTAAACATTTCAAAGAAAATGGATTTAGGTTCTTCGTATCCTTTAAAGCTGAAACATTTATGCGGGATGTCATATTCAAATATGAGAATGGATTTTGGATTCTTCCTCTTCTCTTTAGAGTCATCCACCAAAGTTGTCGGGATTCGATAAGTCTCTTTGATTTCATACACGTCACAGTTTTCAAGCAAATCGAAAACATTTTCACGCTCTTTCAAATCCTCCTTCTCTCGTTGATCCAAGTCACTCTCTTCCTCCATCAATTCTTTATTCGTTCATTCGTCTTTTATGTCTTTCGTTTATTCACGCTACCAATGGACTAAAGAAAAAGAACAGTAATACATTCAGATCATTTTCAGTCCCTTGTGTCCTTGGCCTGGTGATGTGAGAATTATTTACTTGGGATGTAGTAAATCAATTTTTTTTCTTTTGAAATGTCTAATAAATTGAGGAATTTAAGCAACACTTTAATTTGGAAAATAACGTATTGGATCAAATCTTTGAAAGTTTTAATCATTAACAAATTCTGCGCTCTACTACTTCAAGATTTCATTATCTAAAATATCTTTTGAACCAATGTGTTTAGCAGATAAGAATGCATGTATACTTGAGATGGTGAGAAAACCTCGACATTCGAATCTTACAAAAAAGAATTATACACCAGTAACCATGCACCCCCGTGTATCCCACCAAAGCTTTGAGTCAGCAAAATTTAAAACTCAGATATCTCAAGATATAGCCATGGAAACCCTACAAACTATACCTCTAATCGATAGTACTCTTCGATAGACGTCTGTTGACAGTTATTAATGTTATTCGGCCGGGAGCGGGACACTCAAAGCAAACGACCAACCGTACGCGTGACCCTTAAGGGTCCTTTTTCCAAGCTTCCCAAAATGCACTGTAAGGATCGAAATGAGCAAGGATGAGGAAAAGTGGACTCTTCTAAGGGTGTAGAATTTTTAAAATTAGACCATATTTTATAAAAAATTGCATTTATGAAGAGTTATCATCCATTTCCCAGGCTCGGATACAGAGGGAGGCTATAACCAATGGAGGAGAGTGCACTTTATTATCGTATTACCTTATATGGAAACTAATTACTCTCCATTACCTCCTGTATCCGGCCCTGTTTCCGGTGAATTTAGTCGACCAAATAAGACAAATTTTGGGACCATGTAATGAGAAAATAAAATAAAAATAACCCATATACCACTTTTCAGGGTCAACTGAGACCAATACAATACGCTACAATTCAAAAAAGTGCTATAATTTTGCATAAATTATGCAGATTGTGGGGGGGGGATTCCCTGTTTTCAATCAATTTTTCACCACAAAATGGTCTATAACTTTTGATCTAGAAAACTTTGATATAATACTTTTTTTTGCTCAGTTTGGAGAGCTCTATCACGTGGTATAGGTCTTTTTTGATTTAGAAGACCCTCCAGAAATAATGAAGTTTCAGGGCTTACAATTTTGCCTAAAAACACTAAAAATCGCAAATCACGCAAAAACTGCGGGTTTTCAAGCTTGGTAACATTCAAATTCGGAATCAGCACTCTCAAATTGAGTAAGAAACGTATCAAAAAACTGTTCACAGACATTTTGAATTTTTTCTTTATTTTTGAAACTTTAGCAATCCGCTGGCCATGGTCTATTTTTTAACATAAAAGAAAATCCTAAAAATGTATCACGTCCATCAGTAAATCAAGAAGTGTTGCAAGTCGCTCTGACGTCCTGGGTACGAGATTGCTAGTTAATATATCCAAATTCCAAAAAAAGATTTAAAAATTTGTTCAATCTTCAAAATAAAATCATTTCATGAAATATTATAAAAGCACAAAAACGTACAAACCTCGCGGTTTTGCAACCATCACTGTAGAAAAACTACGTCAGATAACTAATATTCTCCAAAGTAATAAATCTCTCATAGAAAAGCTAGTAAAAAAGACATTTTTTTCATCTGTGTTATTATCGTTATCTGTTAACTTTTTATCTCGTGTTATCTTCTCTGAATAAATCAAAATTCTGCTGTAACATCATATTTCTGAAATTGACACACTTGAATAAATATAATAAATTGTATTCACAAACACAAGAACGATTCAAAAAGAACGCATCCTAAATGTAAATCTCCATACATTCTTTTTTCTTTCCGACTTCTTGGAATTTTCCTTCTCTTCATTCCTGATTGGTTAGATCAATCAGATTTTAACCAATGAGAAGAAAGTTCGAAGTATGTCTTTATCGGGCACGGCAAGATCGTCTCCTTCTAAAGCTTTTTCAAAATGGTGACCCTGAAAAGAACTAATTTCTTTGTTTTTGTCTCTTGTCGGCTTTAACTAGATCACAAAATTCGCCAGAAATAGTATGAAAATATAGTTTTGCATTTGCGAATGACTGGTACAGACTAATATTGTAGTGTAATAAATATAGTTAAAGGTAACAGATGAACCCAGATGTCCATCGAAAAGACGCAGCTGGACACGATCAATAATATGAGACCAATTTTGGCCTACTTGTGGACATTGATACCATGTGTTAAACTTTTATCAATTATTTGAACATAGTGAATATTGACAAATATCAGTGGATATGTTATCTTCAAAAATTGATAAATCTTTAACACTGTTGAGATCCTGTGTCACAATGATCAAATCAAGACAACTTATTAACACCTAAAGTGAGGACAAAAAAATGATAAAAAATTAACAAGGTCTATTTTTTGGAAATGATAAAAAATAGTCTAAAACTTTAATTTGACCTTGAAATTTAAAATCCTTTGGACAGACCAAAAATATGATAATTTTTTATCAAATTTGACAGGTTTCAGGCTCAAAAACAATGAAATGATAATTTTTTAACAGATTGAAGTTCAAAACTTGGTAATTTTTATCATAAATTTGTTGGAAACTGCCAAAATTTGGGTCGTTTATTTTTAACTCTTTGTTTTGATACATATCTCTTTAAACTATACGCAGAACTACAATTTCGAATAACTTGAACAAAAATAGATAAAAACTTAACCAAAACTAGTATGTACTGTACTTGTAAATATTACACTAATTAAGTTTAAGTAGTGTGTTAAAATATTATCAAAATTGACATAAATGGTTAAAAAATGACCAATTGTTTGCATATTAACAAAATAGAATAACAAGATAGAATTCAAATGATAAAATGTTAACAGACAATAGAAGAGAAGGTAATATTTTAACAATATACTTTCTGTTATTATAGTTTTATTAGTCTTTGCCACTTGAGGATACTTAATTAAGACTTTCAAAATGCTCAAGAAGCTGATCTACAACCTAATTAAAAACACCCTAGAGCTAGAATAAATCAAACACCAATATTAACAAAAATACTGATAAAATATTAACAAAATACTAAACAGAACTAACGTGAAACACTATAACAGCGTTTTCTCCAAATCTAGAGTACTTACAAATTACAAATTTTCATATTCTATTATCCTGAAACGTTGCATCCGCATATCTTATAAAATGCATTTCTGCAATTTAGTTTCACTAATTTAAAGTTTTGGAACCCTGATTTGAAACCTAAAAATTGCCCCAAATTGACTTAAAACTTGATATCTTATATTTTTTCCTTGCTAAGATTAAGTTCATCAATTTTTTGCCAAAATTGTTAAAAATTTATCATTTTGTGTCCAAAATGCATGCAACAATCGTTATTTCTATCTGATAAATTGACTTTCTCATGAAATTGTCTAAAATCTAATTTACTAGGTTCCAACAGCAGCAAACCATTTTCGTAATTTCCTGAGTGTACCAGTGTTACAAATTTATCAATATTTTGTTAACGCTCTGATAAATTTTGTAAATATTTAATATATGGCTAAATTAAACATAGCAATAAATTATTTTTCATTTTAGGGGATTTCACACTTTTTAGACTTTCATTGAATTGATAAAATGTTAACAATGTTAATTTTTTATCATATCTTTGTCAAAAATAAAGTTTTTAATTTTTTGAAAAAAAATATTTAAAGAACGTATTAATATCTAACTTCTGTTAAATTTTCGACCCATGACAATTAAAATTCAGAAACTTATTAACAAAACAAATTTTTGGACAATTTTATGATGTCCACAATGGTGTCTCATATTATTGATCGTGTCCAGCTGTTTCTTTTTGTTTTTGTTTTTTTGCCTTTAAAAGCATTATTTACTGTGTTTACCTTCATTTTGTCTATGTCTGTTGTCTTTATTACTTCAGCATGATTCTTGACAGCTTGAAGTTTGTGTTTGTGCTTGATTATTGTCTATCAATACTAGATTTTATACTATTATGGGCAATGTTTTTCATGTTATTTTGTTTGTTCCATTTGTTTTAAAAGCAAGCAAGAGATCCAGCACACCACCCACATCGCAAGTAGCTGCAATCCCCGGGGCATCAGGAATGGCTCTATGTTGAACATGTTTCAGTTTTGAAGGTCCCTTTTTTTATTTTACAAACCCAAAAACATTTTTATAGATGGACATTGTGAATTCTTAAACATTTTATCAAATTTTGATAATTTTTGCTGAAATTATTTTTCTTATCTTTAGGGAGCGGTCATAAAGTATCTACTAGGGGGGGTGGAGGATTCTAGGGGGGGGTTCGAAATTTTTTTCGAGGGCTTAGGGGGGGGGTTCCAAAATTTTTTTTAGGGCTTAGGGGGGGGGGTTCCAAATTTTTTGGGAAACTCAAGAGAAAATGTAGGAAGTCTAATTTCATAGTTTTACGTTTGAAGATTTCAAAAATTTTCGGCCTTCGGCCTTACGGCCGACAATTCATCATAATTTATCTTATTGGATATATGTACATTTCCTAATGGCATTATTTGGGCATCATCGCCTTGCCCTTTTGGTTTGTAACATTGAGCTAGGCGACGGAAGTAGATTAGTGGCTCTCACAGCTCATCAGGGTGGTTTGAAAAAGTACTTCTTAAAAGAAATTTGTCAAAACGAAGTGTCTTTTAGCTAAAATGGTGGTGAAAAATATTGAAATTTTCGCCCGTCGGCGCAAACCATGGTTGCGCCTCCTTAGCATCTGCTAATGTCAAAACACCTTAACATTTCAAATTACAAAAAACAAATTCCAAGTTTCTTGACTCAAAGATTCCGGGCGTTACTTTCAACCATACTGCTCTTACAGTTTAATATTTTCACTTAATAATGGGGGCGCAAGTAAGGACAGAAAATACCAGGGGCGCCAATTTCATAGTTTGCACCCCCAGAAAATTAAGCCAGGTCGCTACTGGGGAAAATAAGCCGTATTTTTTTCCAAATTTTACAGAAGCTCAGAGAAAACCACTTGATGATTCTTGTCTTAACCCTGTTATACTTTAACTTAACAGGGCTAAACTACTATCTCCCTTACCTTATTTTGACATAAAAAACTGTCATACAAACAAATAATATTCTTTGTACCGTATCTGGATGAATTCTTTTTCACGTAAAGATTTTCTTAGTTGGGGGGGGGGTGTGCGAAAAAATATTGGGCCTTATGAGGGGGGGTTCGAAATTGTTTTTGAGGGCTTAGGGGGGGGGGGTGCGAAATTTTTTTTGGATTTTTCAAAATATCCTCCACCCCCCTCTAGTAGATACTTTATGACCGCTCCCTTACACTTTAGTTCTCAAACAAAAGTTGGGAATATGATAGCTAGTTAGATTGTCAAAAATCCTTTCTGATTAGATTTCTTAGGCGTCCTCAACAAAGAACTTTCAAACTTTTTATTGGTATGTATATGTGGCAAAATAAGCGGTTAGTGTAAAACGCAGGTCACAGGTTGCAGGTCAGAGGTCAACTGAATTTGACAAATTGGTTGTTAATATTCAATAAACACGCAAAAAACTTGATTGTTTAAAGGAAAGAATATTTATTTATTTATTTATTAAAGGATTGAGGTTCAAGGCGCGCTGTGGGCCTCTAAGAACCTATCTTTTTACAAACGCTTGTTGTTACAATTTTCTTTAGGTAAAGTTTTGTTCTGGGGCTTCCCCTGACTTTAAATTGAATATTTTTTTCTCTTTCATTTGAGCATTGAGCTCAAGTGCTCTCTTGCACAATTCTTTGATTGTTTATCATTCAATAATTGTGAGGTTCAGCATAACTAACCTCTCTCAGCTATTGCTTCTTTTCGGTTATGATGTTCTCGATCTTTGTTTCTATCTTCTTCTCGAGTACGGTATGCTCATCTCCTTCCTTTTTATTTTGTTGATTCCGCCTCTTGTATCATTTTCAGATGTGTTAAAAAGGTAAATGAATAAATACTTACTTACTTACTTACTTACTCATCTTTGTTTTGAGGCTTGATTTCTTTTGTAATAACGTTGACGTCATTTGATTTCAGTTGGGAGTTTTCTTCATTTTGTACTTTCATAATGTTTTCACATGCTTTAATTTCCTTTTGAAGTCCTTCGACTTTGGTGTTTCTGCATGTTTCAACTCGCTCCATCAGCTCCTGGTGAGATCTTAACGCAACTTTGACAATGGAAACTTCGAGATTGAAACGTTTAGCAAATCTGTATTTGGTAGATTGGTAGCTGGGAACAGTTATAATGAATATCTTGGTGGCACTTCCTGCAGGTCAGAGTGTCTTTTGGTGTCGTTTCTTCTTTAATAATGCATTTGTTGGGGTGCAAACCTCATTTTTAAGTGGAAATTCTTGGTCATTTTCATTGATTTTTTCCTCCATTTTCCTGCTTGATTCCCCAGCTTAAAAAGAGACGTCTTGGTGCGAAAAAGTATTTGATGTAATTTTGACGTAATGAAAAAATATATTACTCTTCTCTCGCTTGTTATCTCCCAGCTGGTTACTTCCATTTTCATCAGCCCGTCTGAGCCCATCTGAGTAAAACGTTTTATTTACACTATGAAGATGATGCTTTTAAGAAAAATAAGGAAAGATTGCCAATTGCTTTGTCTCAGTTATCCCATGAATGAAATATCTAATTTCTACTATTTTCTTATAAAGACGATGCTTATAAGGAAACAGGGCTCGAAATAACGGTCGGACATCGGACATTGTCTGACCCAAATAGCTTCATGTCCGACCCAAAAATCATAATTTTCAAGCTAAAGCAACCCTGGTCAGACATTTTTGTCCGACCCACTTGAAATTGTTATTTTGAGCCTTGGGAAAACAAATATATTTATTTTGTGCATTATCCCTTCTATGCTTTGAAAAATCTTATTACTGAAAGCTGATTCCCCTTTAATCGAAAGTTATGGCATGTGTTCTTATAAAGACGATGCTTATATAAAAAGTAAATACAGTAAAGTCTCTATGAATCAAACTCTCAAAGGGAATCTAAAATCGTTCAAGTTTATTAAGGATACATTCCAGTTATAGAGATTCGAGTCGTGGAACTGTACACGCATTTTGACACAAAAGTTGGCTGGGTCTGTAATTCTTCTATAGTACTTTTATTCTGGTCTGCATTTTGCTGACCTGTGACCTGTGACCCGTGACTTGTGACCTGTGTTTTACACTAACCGCAAAATAAGGGAGAGAGGGGGTCAAACTACATACGGATAAAAAAGCAAGTATATATATATTGGGAGGAAAATCTTTTTTAGTTAATTTTTTTTGCAAATTTGCAAGTTGAAAAGTATAAAGTGCAATATATATCAATCGCAAGAAAGCACACCGAAACACCAGCTTTTTCAAGTTTTGTCTCGTTTACCCAATCTTGCGTAGGCTTAGGGCTCAAGACTAGAACCCCCAATATGAGACATTTGACTGACCGAAAGAAAATTATCATCATCAATTTTGTCAATATATTGTTGGAGTTGTTTACTCACTGGAAATATGCAGCTTTCTTTTTTTTCGGTTGTGCTTCATTTTAAAAATAACAAAGATGAAAAGTTACCATTAATCCCGCAAGTAAAAAGAGGTAGTCCGACTAGCAATCAAGAAACAAAAGCAATTGAAGGTCAAAGAGAAAAGCCATAAGGTGCCAAAATTATTGTTTGGGTTTTGTGAACTTTCCTATGATATAATTCCCTTCACATACACATGGTATGGGTTGACCCAGGTAAAGGTGTGTAGGTGAAAAATTTCATCAGCATTGGGACTATAAGCTTTAGACCCCCTTCCCCCAGTATGGCCCTAACTCTTCATACAAAATTTACGCCACGGGAAACGGATATTTGGACTTAGTACCAAATCCTGCACGCAAGCCCTTATTAAAGCTAAAGTCCCGTTAAAGCAGGACAAAAATCAGTTTTTTGAAGTTTGCAAAAAAACCCACATAGATATAAAAGATCTTTCAAATTCAGTATGTGAATAAAGCAGTAAAACAAAAAAACTTTTCTATTTTTTTTTTTTTTACACAAAAGTTCCTCTACCATTTTAGAATCTCATATTTGCCATGTAAGTCTTTTTGGCGAGTTACTTGCCTACATAATCGCGGGTAAACAAAACAGCGCAGTTGGATAGTAAAAAATGCGAGATAATAAATTTTAAGATGGCGGTGATCAGATGTTTCTCAATGGCTGCTTGATGTGTAATCTCAAATTTAATAATGATATTAAACATAATTGTGCAAGACATCACTTTTATGATTAGGAGAGACATCTTACAACACGCATATTTTGGAAATCAGGTTTGTTTGATTTAACTTTGTATTTCAATGACCAGCCAGGTCATTCATTTGAGTTCTATGCATGTTAGCCTCCGCTGATGGAAATTACCCGATCTAGGTGGATCTAGTGGTAGCACAGATGCGGCAGATCATTTATTGATTTTCTCATTGTTTTGATATTTGAGTCGGCTGGAGTTTTTAACCATTCAACATGACATTGCGATTAGCAAAAGGTCTATATTCAACACGGTTCTGACAGGACGCCAAAATTAGGTGATGTGTTAATGTGACAAGGAGTTCAAACTTCAAATTATACATATGCATGGCAAAAACCCTTTTCTGGGTATTTTCCAAGTACTTTCCCTTAGCACCATTTTGGTTTCAATGCAGTGGTATAAAATGTCACCCACTTTAAATGGTTGGGTGACACTGGGAGACAAAGAATATATTTTTTTACGCCCAAAAGGGCGTTCCCAGGGTTGGTGCCACGGGAACGGGACCAAACTTTTTAGAAACGTTAGACCATACATAACACGAATCAAAAGGTTTCAACTGTACGCAGTGATTTGCATACAAAAGTTTCCCCAGCGCCTGTAGTATAACTTGATTTTGAAAAAACAACTTTGCTACTTTAAGTTTCATTGCAGTGAATCGACTTTAACCTTCCTTTTTTCAAATTCCGAAAAATAAAATTTTGCCACTGAATAACGGTAAAAACATGCTTGAGAAATACCCTGCATTCATATGCGGGCCATACCCCATTTTCAGGCCATACCCCATTTTCAGGCCAAAATAGTAAAACACTCTTTTGACCCAAACTTGGGATGTTTGGGATGTTTAGGTTAAGTTCGGCCACAAAAATTTTGCCATTCGAAAACCTAGCCCTGAACATGTGCAGACCAGTTCTGCAGAAAAGCTAGTCACAAAAATTGTGCGGCCCATTAATCCAACACATGTTTTTCAATATTGTTTTCTAACCCTAATACTTAAACGGTCCTATATTTTACTTCAACTCCACACAATTATTTTGAATGTCTTTCGATGGAGTATGTTTTACAATCAAATTTTAAACTTCAAAGTTCAGACATTTATGTACAGGATTGACTATTTTGTTAAAATTTGGAGATGTAAAATTGAAACTGAATAGTTTATTTAAATATAACTTATTGTTTAGTAAAATTAAACACAAAAAAATGGACTTTAAGAGAGAGGAGGCAAAAAGAGAGGGATATGGAACAAAAGAGGAACCTCCTCATGTATGGCAGAGAAACCCAGAACTGAGCACATACACTCCAAGTGCCAAAACAGAACAAGACTCTGGTGAACAAAGATTCTTTTGTGCTGTATGTGACCACTCAGCTTATTCAATAGAGGTCAGTCTTTCTTTTTTTCTATGCTGCTTTGTTCGGTAACTTTAGAATTTTCAAAATGTTCAAGGATTGACATTGCTTTTTAGAGGGATTGTTCAATATGTTAATTGAAAATTATTATAGTTGTAAAATAGATTCATTTTAAAAGATTTTCTCATTGTTATAAAATCAAGACATATATTCTAAGTGAAATAGAATACATGCATGTGAAGTAATGTTTTTTGCTGAAAATTGACCAAATGAAAATTTACAATCATAGGCATACCAGGAACATGTCGTTTCACAAGAGCATGTCAGCCGTGCAGCTCGTGTTTTTCACCTGGACATTCCTTCCAAAAAACAGTTGAAAGAAGAAGGCAAAGACAAAGAAATTCATCATTGTGATGTATGCGATATCAACTGCAATGGAGAAGTTTGCTGGGAAGCCCATATTTCAGGCTCAAAACATAAGAAGGTTACTCTTTAATTTCTAGGAGTAGGATAGTTTTCACAGAGGCTGTTCCGCTTCAAAATGAAGTGGAAAGATTGCTTATATATACAAGAAATTTGTCTTAGTTGGTGGAGCTGGATTGATAGCGTAGCTCACTCTTTTTATTCAAAAAGGTAGAAATAAAAAATCTTTGAGAACCCTGTTTAATGATTTGACAGCCCACTATTTCAAAAGTTTTAATCTAACTCGATTCTATTTTATTTTTAGAAAGAAAAGTTAAGAAAACAAGAAGTTGAGGCTCTCAAAACAGCAAAAGGTATGTGTTGTGACTTTTCTTGGTATTTCTTTTTCAAAAGCAATGTTTCCCAATGATTGAGCTACTTAATTATTATTTTTTTGGAAAAATTTCATTTCGTTTTTCACTTTTTGTCAGGATTTTCTGGAGATGTCTTTTGTTCTGGACCCTGGCTTGTTTTGTTATATTTCAATTTATATAATGCCTCGGGTGTTTGGCTTTTTATTGGTATTATTGGAGTTAAATTAGATTTATATAAATTTTGAAAAAAGTTGCTACAAAACTCAATTTGTAGTATACCCTTAAACGGCTCCCAGTGGAAAGTACACTTTATTCTGACAATTAGCTTAAAGCTCTTTCTGAGCCAATTTTTATCAGCTCTTGTAACCAAATTGTTGGTTCAAACAATTAATACATGTCAAGGGTTTGGTTTGCTTTGACTTTACTTCTCCAAAAAATGACTTGTCTAGACGTTTACAAATTTATTTATGGAAATAGGAACAACTGTGGTACGCTATGAAGATGCGGAGCCGCTGGAAACAACTTTAAATGAAATTCTGGCTCACCCAGAACCTCTCATTGGTAATGATTCGACTGATTATTTTTTGATATTTTTTTGTTTCCGAGTGTTTTATGTTTGTTTATTCAAAGGAAAATATTTTTTATCGTTATCAAGTCTATTTTTAAGATTTTAGGGGCTTTTCTACTACAACTACTACTATTTGGTTTGTTATGTCTTTTTTTGTAAGTTTGGGTTTTCACACTGCAGTTTTATCAGCAAAAAGAGCTGATACTTTTCATACAATATACATCAGCATAATGTGTTGTTGTAAACAAGGCTTCGTCTCGACTGAAGAATATCAACCTTCTTTGTTTTGATAATTTTGCAATCGTGAAAACCCAAACGATCAAAAAGGGACATTTGGTATTGGAAATTCTTGTCTATGTGTTTGTGGTGTAGGATTGGAGTATTTGGTTGAGATTCATCCGGATAGTGGACAAGCCAGTGAAATCAAATATGAATGTGAAGTTTGCGAAGCTAAATTTGATGGCAACATGAAATTCTCCCATTTGACTGGTGTCAAGCATAGACATACAGTGATTGTAAGTAGTTTTGGTTTAAGGTCTGAATAAGCTCCTCAAGAAAAGGTCCGTTTGTGCTGGGAGGACAGGGAGGTAGTTAAGTTTTAATGATTTACTACAGGGTATTTAATTCTCGATCCCTAGACACTTGTCTTACCTTATCAGAACTCTGATACTTCTAGACAATATATCTTTCACCCCACCCCATGCATGAACGGTTTTTTTCTGAAGAGCCAAAGGAATGGAAACCTTCAAAGCAATTTGGCTACTGTTCCTTTTAAGAGTGTTCCTTAAGGGTGATCATTATGATTTCTCAAAATGACCGAAGAACACGTACTAGAGAATAATCTCATTTTACTGATTATTAATCTTGATTTTCTTCATTCTGTCAAATTGCTCTGAAGGTCGCCAGTTCTTAGATTTCTCCGATAAAAGTTTGACCAATCTTAGGTTAGTGTGTGTTTATCATACTATAAAGCTTTCTATACTATCTTCTGCTTTGACTGATAATGAAATGAAGGTAAGTGAAATATGGAATATTGGCAAATGGCTGGCTTGTTGGTTATTGAACACATCCACTGGAGTCTTGGCTATGCTTGGATACACCTTTAACTTGGTTTGAGTGGTTTATTTTTTTATGGATTTGGTTGATTTTATTTTCCTGGACTTTCGAAACAATTGATTTGATTACTCTCACTGGGAAATTATACTGGGAAATGGTATGTTTAAATTATGGTGGGAATGGAACGGCTTTTGGTAAAGTCGCTTAGGTCAACAACGTAAAATTTCTTCCAAATTAATGGACTTGTTATGTTATGGTTTAATTAAAGATAATAGAAAAAGTATTGCTTTTGCTTGCTAGTATTGCCTGGGAAACAAAGTAAAATTTCTTTCAAATTAATGCAATTGATTGGTATGGTATGGTTTGTTACCATTTCATTGGTTTGGACCAATTGAAAATGACTTTGGTTGAAGTGAATTTGGTTGGACCTGGTTGTTTATTGGTTTCATGTGATTGTGTTGATTTTTGTTATTTGCCTTTTGGAGCAAAGAAAACCAATTATTTCATATTTTATTCATTCAGCTATTTGTTTTAGCTGGTTAAGTAAGCACGTTGCACACTAATGGGTTCTTTACGCGTCAATCTTGTCGGCACGCACAAAGTTTGATAAGATCCAAGCAAGCTCCAAAATCTGCAAACAGTTTGTTTACATAATATCAAAAAACTTGAAAACTCCTTGTATACTATAGTATAATAGCCAGAGCTAGATTCAATTTCTAAGTTTAACCATTGCCAACAAGATTATCGTCTATAAAGCACCGTTGAATTATCTCGCACACAATTAAGCCATAGAAAATAGAATTGCATGATTCATCGTGATATATTTTCAAACTTTTTATTTTCATTATTTTTTGTTTATTTCCCTTCTTAGAAAAACAAAGATCGAGCATTACACAGAGAAATTTCGAGATACTCGGAAAAGCGCTCCGAATATGGCCGCCAATGTTTCCAAGCTGCCCAGAATATGGAGCAAGCCGAAGGACGTCATAAAATACGAGCTAAGAAACAGACTTTTGTCACCATCGGTAGGTTTTGTGTAAAGAAAACGAGATGTCTTCAGAAAGACTACTTCGGTGGTAGTTGTACCTCTTCGGTTTGTATTGTTACTCGAACAAGACGTATACTGACACTGAGAGAATATCACGAATATTTCAAAGACTTATACATATTATGACTGACATTCACTAACTTTTCTTTAACTCATAACAAATGATAATATAAAGGTACTTTCCACTGGGAGCCAATCACTGATAAGACCATCACTGGTAAGACAATCAATATATTTTGCAAAAGTCTTTAACATCTATTTTTTCGAACATTCGACTCTCATCATTTCTAGAGAAAGGCCCATCTCCAGCAGAAATGAGGAACCTTCCGCGCATGTATCAAGACAATCGCTCGCCCAAATACGACGATGAAGAGGAGGAGAGAGAGCGAGACGCTAAGCTAACTCAACCTTACTTTCGGCGCGACTTGGATGAGCATCCACCGCGAAGCAGTAGCAAGGATCGTTATCCATCACGTGAAGAAAAACCCTTCGATCGAGAAAGGGCGGCTTCTCCCAAACCAGCCTCCCCAACAAGGCGTTCTCCAGCGCCACGATATCTTCCGCCCTCACAAAGAAATAGATCGCGAAGTCGTTCGCCAGTGCGAAGACAGTCTCCGCCGCGTTTTCCAAACAGAGAAACGTCTCCAGGTGAGCTTCTTAAGATGTTTTTACTCGGCTTCAGCTGAGTATATCGTAGCCATGGCTTAAACAGGGTTTAACCCGGTTAACAGCCCTCCCCAGATTTCGTTGAGGTTACCTGTTCATTGGGGGAATACCTTGCTGATCTGATAGAGGCTCTGAGGGCTGAAGACTATTCTTCATTTCAGTTTTCCATTTTCAGCTTTATTCAAACTCAAATTTCTTCATTCGTAGCTGCCATCCCTCATAACATAACAACAGTCCTTTTAATAAGTTGTATATGTATATGTGTGGTTTTCATGCTAGCGAGGCGAAGCAAGAGCTCTCTTGTCGCTTGGGGGGGGGGGCTAACCCGAAAACTTCTGGAATCATTCTAAAAACGGTTTGATAGCACATATCAATCAATTATCTTTCTGCGCTTCGATAATGTTATTTTAAAGTCTTTTTGGTGAGGAGTAGCAGATTGTGATTTATCGACAGATTAATATATTTGGTGCAAAAAAACTTATTTCTTTGAGTTATTACACCGATACGCTCTGTTCTGTGACGTCATTGTTCCTTTCCTTGGTATAGTCGGAGCCGATTGGTCACAGTAAAAGATGACGGAGCTTTTAAGTACAGTTGACTCTCGCTAAATCGAACTCGAACGGGAAATCATATTTGTTCGGATTACAGAGAGATTTGAATATATAGAGTATATTAATAGGATTTCCCCTTGACGGGGACTGGGAATAAGTTCGAATAATAGAAGTTCAAATAAGCGAGCGTCTACTGTAGATTGTGCTAAATAGACGAGTTGCAAAAATTCATTCTCAAAGTTTACCTAGCTGATCTGATAGAGGCTCTGAGGCTCTCTCATTTCTCACAACATAACAACAGTTCTTTTTTACAAGTTGTAAATGTGTATTGTGTGGTTTTCATGCTAGCGAGGCGAAGCTAGAGTTCTCTTGTCGGATGTTCGAATGATAATAGAAGTTCGAATAGGCGAGAGTCTACTGTAGATTGTGCTAAATAGAAGAGTTGCAAAAATTCATTCTCAAAGTTTCATGTCATATCATTTAGGTGAGCGAGACATTGGCGATGAGATTCAGGAGGAAATCCGGCGACAAAAGCGTCGGCAAGAAGAAGAGAGAAGACGAGAAGAACGAAGAAAGAGACATGCGCAGAGAGAAGAAATTGAAAAAAGGGAAGCAGAAGAAAGAAGGAAACGAGAGTAAGAGTTTGTCCTCCTTTGTCCTATTTTTTTTCTGTATTTAGTTATACAAGAAGCTGTATTGGGCTCTTCCAGAAAAAATTTTTACATGGAGGGTGGAGGATATAACAATTTTTGGCGATTTACCCCCCGGACAGGGTGACTTTTGGCCCCCCGGAAAATAGGTTTTACCCCCGGACAAGCATCTGCTGACCCCTCGGACACACCAAATTACCACCGGACGGAGCAAATTTACACCCCGGACAAGGCAAATTTTGATGATTTTTTGCTACCCCTCCACCCCCCATGTGAAAATTTTTCTGGAAGAGCCCATTGATGTTTTCTGACCAAACTATTGGTCCCTGCAGTCTGAACTTAACAATGAAAAATTACCTGAACCACATTTTCTTTTAAAATGGTTTGAGCTGTTCGTCATATTTTTAATATTGGAATTACTAAAGTAATTTACCTTTTTTCTTTTGTAGGCTAGAAAGAGGAAACCAGCCTGTAAGTTCAATTAATGTTCTTTACAACAAGAATTTTTAGCTGTGTCAATGGTTAATCAATTTATTTTCTATTTTTCTAGCCTTTCTTGTCTTGGTGTTAGTCTTTTGATTCTAAATATCGGCCAGACCCATTGTACAGTTGACTCTCTCTTATTCGATTTTCAAGAGACCAAAGGTTCGAATTAGAGAGAGTTGACTGTATACGGACGAGTTGAAACCAGGCGTTTGTATAAATGAAGTGATAGCTGGTTGAACGGAGGTTAAGCATCACGTCTGGCACTGGCTTTTTATTCCTAAAATGGGACCTTTTGTACCGAAGCCTGGAATTGTCACCAACTCATGGCGTTCTAAATCTATATTTAGAAAGCCATGCACCAGCTTCAAAGCCACCAAGATTGCGTCTTGAATTTCATTATGATTATTGTTTGAGTAACTTTTCACTTTGCTTCTTCCACGTAGGATTCTGCACAACCAGTTGACATTGCTGCACCACCACGAGCCATCGATGAAGACACGCGACGTTTGGTCATGCAAAACCTCACCGAACTGGTATTTTTTCTTCGTTCTTTTATTCCATTAGTAGGGGGCTATCCTCGGGTTCTGTGACATCTTTTTTACGACCTTAACCATTTTTAGTCTATTCCAAAGAACCGTATATTTCAAGATACTTTTGAGAGGGAGGACGCGGATTAGGCCCGGGAAAGCTTTTTATGACCAAAATAGTGACGCCATAGGCAAAACTGCAAGGAAAAATATTTGTCTTTTTTAGTAGCACAAAACTATATATGATAATGTTTTTAGTTTCTAGTTTTCGTATACTTTTCGCATGACAACTCAGTCTTATAATGTTTGTCTGAGCCAAAGGCCATTCTCAACTCCGAGGTTTAGACTCTAATATTACCGTAAGTTAGTTTAATGGTATCAACCCCTTCTTTAAGGCCCGTCTCCACTTGCGCGCGATGTGGTGGCACCTTTTCTAGCAAAGCTTTCACGCTATTGGTCAAACGAAAAATAAAGCAATTCCATTGGTGCGATCTGACTTAACGGTTCAAAAAAGTTAAAATGTATTCACCTTTTTCAAGTGTCCACTACGTTTTTATGGCGTATTCTTTTTTTCCAAGCAAAAAGGATTGAAGCCAAACGGTGCGGTCGCAGCGCGCTTAAGTGGAGACCAGCCTGTAGAGATAAAAACGATAAGAAGTCCGGATTCACTGATTTAGGCTTTATTCCCGCACTGTATTTTCTAAAGAGCAGAAATTCGCAATTCCATTACAATTATATCCAAAGTAATCTGCGTTTTAATGAAAGCTAAAGCAGTCAATGAGAGGGCATATCTGAGAAAGAGCGATACGATTGCAAGGGGTTGTCGGTGTTAAAAGGGGGTTGTCGGTGTTAGAAGGGGGTTGTCGGTGTTAGAAGGGGTTGTCGGTGTTAGAAGGGGGTTCTCGGTGTTAGAAGGGGGTTGTCGGTGTTAGAAGGGGGTTGTCGGTGTTAGAAGGGGGTTGTCAGTGTT
Organism: Clytia hemisphaerica; assembly: GCF_902728285.1. Lineage (NCBI taxonomy): Eukaryota > Metazoa > Cnidaria > Hydrozoa > Leptothecata > Clytiidae > Clytia > Clytia hemisphaerica. The sequence goes on from NW_027103890.1 coordinate 1,332,127, forward strand.
AGAAGGGGGTTGTCGACAATGGACCAAAACATCTTTTGGTTAACTATGCCACTACTTCTCTCCAACAGGCGAAGTGTTGTGTAACGAACGAAGCCGACGCGGAACTAGCTCTACAAGTATCGAACGCTTTAACACAAGCTTTATTGCAATATCGTATGAGAAATATGCAACCGCAACAACCACCACAACCTCAACAAGGAGTAAGTCTCTTTGCTTTAGACGTGTTTCTTAAATAAAAATTGACGATGCTTCTAAAAGCATCTCATAAGACTACTTGAAACATGTTACTCAGTCATGAACCACATCCAGTATTGTGTCTCTTTAGAATTGGTCACCTCACCTTCAATAGATTAAGTTGTGTTTGATTAATGTAAGAATCATTTGTTTACTTTCTTCAGCAAATGGGGCAGCAGCAAGGTCAACAGTTCCAACCAGGACCACCCGGCCCTCCTGGACCACCAGGACCACCACCCGGTGGCCCGAACGCCCCAAACAATCAAAATAATTTTTCACCGATGCAACCACCCCCGCAACTTCCCCAATTCAGCAACTCGCCCTTGACGCCTCAGAACGGGCCTCCATTCAATCAACATCACAACCAAAATCAAATGGGACCACCAAACGGACCTAATGGTCCAATGAACGGCCCTACAGGACCACCAAATGACCCACGAAACGGCCCTCCAGGTGGACCTCAAAATGACCCTCGCAACGGTCCACCCCATGGTCAACGGGACGGTCCGCAAAACAATCAAATGTTCACGCCTTTAGATCAACATCTCCAGCAACAAAACAACCAAGGTCCCAGGAACCAACCTCCGTTTAACAATAATAACAACCAGGGTCCTGGACCCTTCAATCAACCCTTTAACCAAGGTCCACAGAACCAACAAAATATGGGTCCTGGTGGCCCGCCACACCAAATGAATAACCAACCTCCCCGTCCCAACATGGGAGGGAACCAACATCAAATTGGAGGAAACAACATGCCTCTAGGCGGTAATAACATGCCTCAAGGTGGTAATAACATGCCTCTAGGCGGTAATAACATGCCTCTAGGCGGTAACAACATGCCTCTAGGCGGTAATAACATGCCTCTAGGCGGTAACAAAACGCCTCAAGGTGGTAATAACATGCCTCAGGGTGGTAATAACATGCCTCAAGGTGGTAACAACATGCCTCTAGGCGGTAATAACATGCCTCTAGGTGGTAACAAAACGCCTCAAGGTGGTAATAACATGCCTCAAGGTGGTAACAACATGCTTCAAGGTGGTAACATGCAGCAGCATGGAGGAGCAGGGGTTCCTTCCCGTAACAACCAGCCACCTCACCATCAGCAACAACACGGTGGCAACAACATGATGTTTAACAACAACAACAACAATAACAACAATCGAATGCAACAACACAACCAACCTCCTAATAATCAGCAGATTGGAAACAACAATCAACAAAATCGACAGGTAAATTTTGTTTGCTTTATCATACCAACTGTGTCTGGTATTTTTCGAATATCGATTGAAACATCTCCAACTCTCAAGCCAATTGAACGAGTTGCTCAAAGAAAAATCTAAACCTGGATTAAAGTTAGTCTTGAAACCTTATTCATTGCAAAGTACACGTTTTTTATAAGAACATACCAAAAATGTGAAGCCTTCGGATATTCTTAACTTCACCATTTTGTGAGTGTTTTTGGGCAATTTCCTAAGAAATTTGATGTTTTAGATTACATAAAACCTTAAGATGTTCTTAACTTGTTCTTAAGATTTTTGCCTTCGAAGCTTTATGTTCTTATATAGTTTGTTTTTCTAAAAAAACGTGAACGTTGTTTGGTTTATTTAAATGTCGCACATTCTCAAGGTTTCATCTCTTCAGTGATCGTAGTGCAAAGGTTGAGCATTCAGCTTCGGTGCGCAAGGTTGTAGGTACGATGGTTCGATCCCCGACCGGGTCATTCCATAAACTTTGTACATAGTACAAAAATGGTACTTCATTAATTAAGGGAGTGATCGCAATTAAGGAAAAAAGAGTATTGTTTTATGCATGTTTTCCATTTCATCTCTTAAATTTCAAGACACTTCTTTTCTCTTCAGATCATGAACGATATGCAGATTCAAAACCAATTACGTGGCATGCTTCAACAGCAGCAACAACAAGGCAATAACATGGATCGATCACGTTTCAATCGACCAATGAGATAACACCATTCGCACCACGTGATTGTTATTAAGCCAATCAGAAGTCTCTATTTTCTCATGTGACTTCAATTGTAAAAGTCTTTCCACATTCCACATGGTTAGATTTTCGACCAATCACACGTTAATGTTGACACACGTGACTGTTACTCGGCCAATAACATTTTAGTTGCAAGCAATCATTGACCAATCACCATGGTTCCTGTGACTACGAATGGAAGATTGAAATTAAATTTGCATCGTAGAAAGAGTCAAAATGAACTTGATTAAATAATGAATGTTTTGAGTTTTAATATTAATTGAATTGTTCTTTTAAATGAAAACAAATGAAGATGCTTGATGGAGATGTTTGGGGAAATTGTAAAGAGTTTGGTGTAAAGTATCGAGGGGAACTAACTTCAGCAAGAATTATCTTTGTCGAGTTTGGGTAAATTCCGCCGGGATTAGTTCTAGATGCCTGACAAAAGAAATAAGTTGAACAAACAAATTCAAGTTATTAATAAATTAATAAATTCTTCGAAGTTTTAAAGATGTATATACTCCTCTTAGTCAACTATATTTCATAATTTCATAGATTTTTCTCCTTTTTTTGCTTTTCTTATACGGTATCAGTTTTTTTAGTGTATATTTATTTTGATAATAATAACCAGTGCATCCCACATGTTGTTGGGATGACTATAGAAAGATATATTCCAAGGTATATATTCTGTTTGTCCAATTCTTTCTAAACTTCAGACTGGCTTCCAAATTTGAATGTTAAAGGATCTCGATTTTCCAGAAAGATGCCATTCATCAAAGGTGAAAGACCTCAGCGGATGTAAATTAGAAAATGAATTTGTGTAATATTTTGTCAAAATTCTTAAGGGAAGAAAGTTTTTTCGTAGGGAATTTAATTTGGCGGATCAGGGAAAATGCCAATTTTGGCCGATATCGGATTTTTTAATCCGAAATCAGGGTGAAAACCACAGATCTGTAAAGCCCGAAGGGCTAGATTTGCGGCCTTGGTCAAAAAGTGAAGCTCATCTTTGGAAGGATTTCCTACCAGAGTCACGTGACTAAAATATGCAATTTCACCAGTTTGAGAGATGTGAAATAGCGTTTGCCGCCTACTTTTTTTTATCTCGCGCTCCGAAAACAATTAAAATGCTAGATCCTATCCATCGGCACGAAATTTAAAAAGTCAAATTTTTGCTTCACTTTTTTTTGCTGGAGAAAGCTTAAAGTTGCCTATCTAGCCCTTCGGGCTTTACAGATATCTGTGGTGAAAACATTGATATCGGGGGTAAATTGTGGAAAATCGGACATGAAAAGAAAAAAATTTGGCGGATGGCCAAAAAATTTTAATTTGGTGGGAACTTAAGGGCTCTGACCATAGTCCAAAAATTGATTTTGGCATTTGAACATAAAAGTTATATTTCAGGTTTCTTAACACTTTTAACAAAGAATTGCCTTTATAAATTGCATTTTTAATCGAATCCCTTAAAGCCATATGAAATCTTTATATATCCATGTCCCCCGCAAAGATCCGACCATAAAATGCTGAGTCATCATAACAAATAAAAAATCGAGATTCAAATTTTATCGGGCCTATTATCAAGAATTCACATAATTAGTATAATTCTCTAAACGAATATTTTTAAACAAAAGATTTTAACAAAGAAACTTTTCACAAATGAAACGAGAGGGGAAGAATTTGCAAAACAAACAAAACTCTCTCCTCCTTATTGATTTAAACTTTCTTTTAAATGCTACAATATAAAAGACTATTAAATAAAAACAGGAAGGGTGAGGGTGATATCTTCGGTTGTTTTGGAAGAAAAAAGTAATGTTTAAAAGAATAGTCGTGTGCGTGTGTGTGAGAGAATGCTTTCAAAATAGACCATCGATGATTTATCGTTTAGTCAGGTCAGTATGCTGACTCAGCAGACCATGGTTGGATCTTTGCGGGGGACCTCGAATACCCCTTAAAAAGCCGTATACATTCTTTAAGAGTAATTAAGAATTTAAATGCAAAAATGACGTTATGAACTTTAAAAAGATGTTAATAATATGTTGCAAAAAGTGCTTAGTTTTAATGGGTAATAAACTTTTTTGTTTCAAAACTTCTTTACTTTGTCCGCAAAGAATTGAACTATTTTAAATTTTGCGGAAATTTTTTCTAAAAAGATGTGCCAAAAGTTATGACTGTTTTTTTAAGCAAAATCCACATGAGAAATTGATGAAAAACCACTATTTTGAAGATTTCGAGACAAATAAGCATTTACAAAAATTTTCCGCAAAAATTTTTATTGTTCGGTAAAAGATACACCATCTATTGCGAAAATTTCTTCAAAATGTTTTTTCTTCGCTGAAACTAAGCTCTTCAAAGTTGAAATACTCTTCCTCGCAAAAGTCTTCATTTTCTTCTTCACCAATTTTTTTCAAGGCAATTTTTGAATTTTCAGATTCAGGAATAGTTTGTCTAACAGAAAATGTTTTGTTGGTTACATCAGTCAGAAAACACATTTTAAATACGGCAATTATGAAAAATTCACTATGGTCAGAGCCAGCCAGAGCCCTTAATTTGGCGAATTTCAGACAAATCTGCCAAATTTTCTTCCCGCAAATATTTCTTCCCTAAAGGTACATTTTCACAACAAAAAACCCCGGTCTGGCAATGTATTGTTTAATTTTCTTTTGTTAGTACAAAAAACAAGTTACCATTTGCAGTACTTTTTGATCACGTTACCATAATCTCCTCTTACTCGGGTAAGTTATGGCATGTCTGAAAAACTGAAAATTACCATAATTTTTAGATCGCATTAGCCGACAGAAATCGACCAAACAAATGACTGAACATGAAGGGTACTATGATGAAGTTTCTAACCTGATGTGTAACCTAATTGTTTTTTCACTGATTTTCGCGAAAAACCGTAAAAACTGATTATGACGTCATAATCGATGACGTCATAAAAACTAAAAATTGAATTTCTCAAGAATGGTTTATCCAATTGCCTTAAAACTTTCACCAAAGATGTATCTCACTAAAGTCAAACATTTAAAAAAAAAAATTTTTTCGAAATTTTCATGACGTCAGTAGAAATTAGGAAAAAAGGAAAAATCTTACTTTTTGCTGACGTAATCACAATTTCGAAAAAATCTTTTTTTCAAATGATCGACTTTAGTGGGATACATCTTTGGTGAAAGTTTGAAGACGCTTAGATGAACAACCCTTAAGAAATTCAATTTTTAGTTTTTATGACGTCATCGATTATGACGTCATAATCAGTTTTTACGGTTTTTCGCGAAAATCAGCGAAAAAACAATTAGGTTACACATCAGGTTAGAAACTTCATCATAGTACCCTTCATGTTCAGTCATTTTTTTGGTCGATTTCTGTCGGCTAATGCGATCTAAAAATTATGGTAATTTTAAGACATGCCATAACTTACCCGAGTATTGGGATTGGTCTATTTTCTAATCACATGATCAAAAAGTTTACAAAATATTTTAGGCGTACAAACTTTCGCGAGCAGAAACTTTCGCGATTTTGGCCCTTTTCGCAAAAGTAAATGTCTTTAAAAATTCTAGGAAGGGCCATTCGCGAAAGTTTATGCTCGCGAAAAATTCTTGACGAATTAGAAAATCTGTAAAACTTCAAACTTTGAGTAAAATGTAACTTTTATGGCACTTTTTAGCCTGCTAAAAGACTAATAAGTCAAAGGAGAAATGTTTCAAGCCAATCCAAGAAGTATTCGTCTCTCTTAGCCATTTTTTCATGTGAAAATATTTTTCCGTAAAATTCGCGAAAGTAAATGTCGTGAATTTCGCGATTTTTCGTCCACGCGAAAGTTTCTGCTCGCGAAAGTTTGTACGCCTAAGCGTTTGTACGTAAGCTCTATCTTTTAACAATAAAAAGAGACATATATAAGCCTTCCAGACCAGTGTTTTTATAATGACTATGATCGCATCCAATTAGATGTTACGTTTTCAATCTGTGAATATGTTTATTTTGATAAAAAATGCATTGCAAAAAAATGAAAAAAAGTTTGTCATCTTTAATTGGTCTTCGGAATAACGTAGATGTTATTTGGCCTTCGATAAGAAAAATGTCAAAAGAAAATGTCAATTGACCTTTTTCCAACCCAGAATCGCTTTGTGACTGACCCCTAACATGAAAGATCTCTCGGCAAAGGCGAGCACGCTTTTACCTAGTTTTTTTTTGCGACTAAGCTAATCACGATCTTTAAATACCAGCTTATTACCTTGGCGGACAGGCTTGAGGCTTTCCTCTTGATTTACGCATGTGTCGTGGGTTAAAGCTAACGGTTAAGTTATTGAAAATATTTAACAGATAAATACGAACTTCTTAGGAATATATTTCAGTTTTAAAAAAATAAATATTATAAAATTTACAATTTATATTTCGTAAAAAAAATCAAAATGTGTCTGCATGAAAAAAGAATGAAAAGGAAAAAAATATTCGAAAGAACCTCCAAATATAGGTTTTTCTAAAAAGTAAAGAAAATATCACGAAAATTGAGTGATCTAATAACGGAACTCAACTAGAAATCTGAGACGAGAAATTTTACATTTTACAATTTTAAACCTAAAATCCCTAAATCAAATGATCATAAAACCAATACAAAAAGAGTAAGCTTAAAAATGCTAACTACACAATATGAGCAGACAATGAGTTCTCAAGTCACTACCAGAAACAAAAACTAAAGAAAATTGCTGCATTTTGCCCAAATTCTCTTTGAAAAAAATCCAAAAATATAAGTTAAGTCGTCCAGGTTCGATGCAAGGACCTCGGGACTATTGGTCGTAGAGAGGTTGGGAAAAGAAAGGAGAGGAAAAAACGACAAAATGGTATATGCCCTCCAATGTTTAAACGTACTCTCGGGTACCTAACAGCCGGGGGGATTGGAATAAAGGGGGGGGGGGGTTGGAAAAAATCTCAAAACTTGATAAGCGGGGGGGGGGTCGGAATAAAACCGAGTTTATGTATTTGCACTTTTGAGGACGGTAGAGTGACTGAAGCGATTTGGAAAAACCCGCAATTCCGCCCCGCAAAATCGAGGACGGTAAAAGTGCTGATTTACCGTCGTCCTCAGTTGGTCATGATCTACCTTAAAGGAAGAAATTTTGGCGGGAATTTAATTTGGCGGATTGCCGAAAAAGTTTTTTAGATGGAATTTAATTTGGCGGACGGACGAAAAAACTAAAGTTGGCGGGAATTTAATTTGGCGTTTGCTGAAAATTTTATCCTTAAAATGGCGTAAAAACAGCAAAGAAAATGCAAAAACACCTTAAAAGATATCCTCATTTCAAAAAGTTTAATTTGGCGGGAATTTAATTTGGCGGATGGCGGAAAAAAGAAATTTTTGCGGGAACTTAATTTGGCGGATTCTGGCCAAATCCGCCAAATCCGCCAAATTTTCTTTCCGCCAAAATTTCTTCCTTTAAGGTAGTCGAATTAGAACCTTAACGTCTCCGTCGCTGAAAAACACACATATATAAACTCGCTAAAAATGTCCTGGGTGGAAAATTTTTGAAAAGGAGGCTAATACAGCATAATTAGGACAAAAAACGGAACTTTCAAAAACATTTTCCCAAAAAATTAATAAGCAGGGGGGGTTGGAATAAGAATGTCCTGGGTGGAAAATCTTCGAAAAATTAATTAGCGGGGGGCGGCTATTAGGTACCCCAGAGTACTAGTCTAAAAATTGCAGATGAAAACTTTGCATGTAAAAAGGTGAAAAGCTTCATAACTATAACTAGTGTGAGATAATAAATCATTTTATGCGTGTGTAGATATATAACTTCTAACTGTTCTAGGGGTCAAGCGGTCCATACTTTCGACATTTGAACGAATCGCGGTGAACCAGGCGTCGGCCAACTGAAAAGAGGTAAAGGATAGAGATTAAATGAATACCTTTATTGTGTCTACCTTAATGGGGGGAAATAGCCGGGAAAAAGTGACGAAGTTTCCTCGGTAATAAACCTATCTGGTCAACTTCAAGAGAGTTGTTACAAAGATTTTCACAAAAGTGGCATTTTGAATTTTTCCCAACGGAAGTCTTACCCGACTATATACTAATATAACTATGTTTTACCCTTTAAAAAGTATCAAATGAATTTCTATCTTCATTCAATGATTCACGAAAAATATATTCTCCTTGAACTCGTGAAAACAAGATCACAAATTTTGCAATTATTCAACCTCGTAAATGTTTCTGGTCGCAAAAGCTAGTACAACTACAGTAAAACAAAAAAATGCTCCAAAATCAACGTCTGGTTTTTTCATCGAATCAGAATAACAACGTCATATATTTTCCCCATCATTTTAGAGCTGACTGACTGTTGTGAGATACCAGCTGACTCTCTCTATCTCGATCTGCAAGAGGCCAAGAATTTGTTTTGACTTTGGGAATATTTAATAAGACTGTCCAGCTGAGCGGACCAAGTTCGTCGAATTACAGAGAAATCTGAATACTGGAGGTTCAAATTGGAGACAATTGACTGTATATAATGAGCAATAGGCTGCACGCGCCTCCTCTGATATGTTTTGATAAGGGGGATGCGTATTGTGTATAAAGTTCCGGTCCAAAAGTTACCCGTCTTTGTGTTTTTGGATTTTCAGAAACTTAATTAGTAACTAACCCAAAGTTGGGTTAACTCTCAGACGGCAATCTTATACGTGACACGTATCCCCTATATCAAAATCAATCGTGGCATGGACCAGGGGTTTAGGTACCCCCTAAGAAAATAGGTACCCCTGAATTTTAGGTACCCCCAAACAACAGACGTTAGTAGGTACCCCTTGTGATTGGTACCCCCTGTGACTTGACTTGATGTCAAGAAATGAAAAAAATTGTATATTTTTACAATTAAAAAGAATAATGATAGTTAGATAAAAGCAAGATAAAATATAGTTCCCAAGCCCCCAGACCTTACTGCATAAAAGTTAGATACCCCCAGAAATCATAGGTACCCCCTGAAATTGAAAAAAAATCCAGCCCCCAGCCTTTTTCAGGAAGATTTTGGTTGTAGCCCCCCCCCCTGCGGGCTTGGGGGGGGGTTCATGCCATGTCAATCCTGGGGAGTCTATGTGAACAAAGAGAGAACAAACAAACCTTTGCCGTTCCTTATCAGGGTGTCGAGTGATCCGTTTGACCCAGGCTTCGGTGTGAGGGTAATTGTCATTCTCATCCAACACCCGATCACCCATCGCTCGCAAAACGTCCAAATCTTTCTTCGACGGGTATTCGCTAGAACAGAAATATTAGTTTCTATCATAATGAGTTTTTATGTTTTGCAAAAAATGTCTCATCTTTATTCATGAGATGACTAGCACTAGATGTCTCTTAATATAAAATCTACAATAGAAAGAGCCACTAAACTTAAATAAAAAATATGTTTTAGTATTTTTGACATCATTTAGCAAATACGCAATTAGTGTGAAAATCGCCTAAATCAACCAATCTCCCTGAATATTATGCTCTTCCCAATTGAAATAACGGGAGCTATGATCATGGAAAGTTTAAACGGATTTCTAGAGAAAATCCAAAATAAAAAATACAACATACCCACAGATATAGACTTCCGGTATCCGAATATTGCTTTCCGGGCTATCGAACTCATTGTGAAAACTATTTTGCGGTAAGCCCCCATCCACACCTTCGTTAAACGAATCGTCTTTTATTGTGCAGCACATTCGAAAATTCACAATCAATCGTTCGATATCAATATCGACGCAGCAATCCTCACAATTTTCAAGCAGTTCACCACACTGGCAATAACAATCCACGTCACTCCACGAAGTCTTTTTTACCGGCGACAATCTTGGAGCCAGTACCTTACTTTCACTTTCGTTTTCAAAAGAGAGCTTTCGTTTAATACCATCTGTATCGTCACCATTGAATAGTGTCCTCGTCTTTGAAACCTTTGCTACTGTTTTACAACGTTTCGTTTTCTCTGCTTTTTGTCGCAAATAATTTTCTAGTTTTTGGAGTCCACTCTGAGTACATAAATCAATGTGACATTCTAAGAAATCCCAATATTCTGCGTATGGAAGGTTCTCTTGAGCTGCGATCGATCTAGACAAAAATCAGATTGATAAAGATTACAAATAAAAATTACTTCCCCTTTCATATTTCCTTCGATATGTTCGAATTTTTGAAAAAAATAAGGAGAGATATTCCAGAATGTAGAAAGCGCAGGAACCATCATACGGCAAACATAATCACATGGTCTAGGTTCAAATGGAGTATCGATGAAAAATATAAGTTGGTTCCTTCAGACATGTGACATAACACAAAGTTGAAGATTTGAGAAAAGCTTCGTAATCTTTTTCTGTTATAGGAAGAATAATGCAATGGGCTATTCCAGAAAATGTCCGTACATGGGGGGTGGAGGATATATTGTCCAGGGGGGTCAAGAAGGTTTTTGTCCAGGGGGTAAAAAATCTGTCCAGGGGGTAGAAAACCCTTTGCCCAGGGGGTAAGAAGTTCTTGTCCAGGGTGTTAATCATGTGTTGTCAAGGGGGATAAACAGTGGTTTATTGTCCAAGGGGTAGAAAGCAGAAAGCCCTTGGCCAGAGGGTTGTACCCAATAAAACTTTTCAACTTTCTTGAAAATAATATGAAATCGGTAAAGACAACTTATGTACAAACCTTCCAACTCTTTCCATGCCTTTATCATAATCTGATCGTACGACCGAACGAAAATCACGCGGTGTTTTGCGCCACATATGGTAAATCTTTTGCGCCTGAAAGAGAAAATGAAAAAACATTGTCTTCCTGTTAAAGAAGTCTTTGGGAAATCATTCAGGAATGGATTAAAGTTAAAGAAGAAGAAGAAGAAGAAGATTGACGATTGAACTTGTTTCAAACGAAATCTTTTATATTTATAAGCTTACTGGCTTTTGATGAGATTCGGTCGTTCTTATTTTCCGCATTTTCGTTCCTATCCTTCTCTTATATCTAGGGCGAAACTGAGGTTTTTTGTAGCCCGATTTCCACTAATTGAACCCTTAAATTTGCTTAATATTGAGCTATTCCAGGCTCAGCACCGGTTGTTTGGGTATTTTTGAGCCTCATTGTTCCTATGAAATTGTTCTTGCATGAGAAGAGTATATTTTTGAGGAACCTTAATATGACACCAAATGTATTGATACTCCCAAACAAACCTGACAAGGAGAACAAGGACCAAGACATGCTCGGATATTTTTGTTTTGATTGAGTATAGAAGAGACAGATGGTATATTGGTGACGATAGGTTGTCCAACTTTCGGAAGATCTTCCCCACAGTATAGTGGAATGTATGCTTTATCTGAAAGATGAAGAACAAAATCATTTCAAAGTTCATTTTGGTTCTTTAAAAACTGCAAGAAAAGATACTCCACCCTCACTCTTAAAGAACATGGCTCCTTAAAAAAATCTGCAAAATTTGGGGAACCAGATTTTTTATGAATAATGCGCATTGATTGGCTAAAGAAAACCAATCACACCAAAATTCTACGTCAACTATATACATTAACATTAAACCTAGTCGCTTTCGCTTTCGTAATGCAGTTTTGAATGTTTCGGCTGGATTCACATTCGCCAGATCCCTTAAGAGCAAGAGCATGATGAGTGTAGAATAGATGATCTCTTGAATGAGAGTAACATTTCCCTAACCTTCAAACAATGCTTTTATTTTGTTTTTCCGGTCTTCTTTTTCAGATTGACGAACATTATATCGCGTGCATATCACCTGAAATTGAAACAAACCATTTATTTTAAAACCTGAATACATAGCAATGGCAGTATTTTTACCGATTTCTGAAAAACTATTTTTGAATGATAAGTTGAAACGTTATTGTTGGGCATTAATAAATACTATTTTGGAATGATCCACGCAAGTCTGTTCGAAGGATAGTGTGCGAGACCAGCATTTTCAAACGTTTTATTGCGCCTTACAAATAGTCCTTTCAACGAATATCTAAATATGAAGTTTTATGCATGCTTTCCCCCCTTCTTACATCTGAAGCTTTCTTTCCGTCCTTATTCAATGCATTGATGTTGGTGGCCGGGAAAGAGAGAAGGAATTTGACAATCTCTAAAAAGCCAAGTTTACATGCTATGTGCAATGGGCTGTCACAAATCTAAAAAAGAAAGAAATTGAATGAAGCATTGCAGATACTTTGAATTTATATCTACATGGCTGGATTAAATGGAGCTAAAAATATAAGGAGTTTAAAAGTGATGCAGACTATAATATCATTGATACCAGATTCAGTAACAACTAAAAAAACAAGATCCTATTTACTTTGGAAAATAAAAATATTTAGTCACTTACGATTTTCTCGGGAGTATTAAGATACAAATTTTCAACATGATCTCGGCGAAACTTCAAACTTTCGTCATCTTTAATATCTGGGTATAAATTCGTGTATGTCTCGAGTTCTATAATATGTGACATGATGACTTGGCATATGGATAGTTTATCGTGTTTCACTGCTGTATGTAAAGCATTTGACCTCATGCCTTCATGTACTATCACCGGAGCATCTTTTGAATTGATCAAGTACTTTGGATTATTCAGACATTTTCGAACATTAAAAATATCATTCTCTTCAATATATTTGCGAAAAATTTGCACTTCTTGTATGGTAGGAGCTTTGAGAGGCTCCAGTTTAGGTACATCTTTCGAGTCTTTATTATTGGTGATTTTTGTATTGGCAATCAAATCAATCACACTAACAACAGTTAAATTATTTGCATCTTTGGTAGAGAATTTCTCAGCTTCTTCTTTCGAATTGAATTGCTTGAATCGAGATCCTGGGAACTTTTTGAGAGCTTCCAAAACAGATTTTTGTGAATAGTAAACCCTTGGTTTGGTCAATTTTAAGCGTGTAGGGGACCATGGAACCCACAGACCATAAAAATATCCATCACCAACTGGCCCTTCTTGAGCTGAAGGACAACTTTCCGGCAAAGGAAGATTATCATTTGTGGATGATTGGTTGCTTGATTTTTCAGCTGAAAAATGATTTTCATTCACTGATTCAACTGTCAAAATAAGATTGTTCGGTTTCTTCTCAAAACCAGAACTTTCCTTTCTTGTTTCATTCTCCTTATCGACTTTCTCATTATTTGATGAAGTTTTGTTTCCATTTTCCTTAACATCTACACTTTTCTCACCTTTCTTTTCATCTTGAATGTTTGAATTGCATTCTCCTTCACCATCTTCTTGCTTAGTTTGTTTTTTGCGCAATATTTCAAAATGAGCGCTCAATCTGTTCTCGTAAATCCTTCTAGTGGTACCTGTGATTGGACCAGAAGAAATCTTTGCCAGTTTCAATTGTGCTTTCAATTCATCGTTTGAAAGTTTCTTTATTTCTACTTTATCAAGCATTTTGATAGTATCTATAAGGAAATGAGAAATTACAAAATAGTAAATATTCAAAGAGAACCAATTCTTTAAAAAACTTTTTTTTTAACTTTTCTTTCTTTTTCTTTTTGCTAAACCTTTGACCAAAAATCAAAATAATCCTTCTGAGAGGAAACGAGATCCTGGAATTTTATCCCAAAAATTCCAAAGGTTTTTAGATACAGATACTATGTGTAATTAAGGCTATCCAAGATATGACCCCCTTAATAAATCAGGAATTTAAGAAAGTTTCGAAAGATAATGGATGACAATAAAAATAAAAGAATTTCTAGAGAAAGAAGAATTCTTATGAGGAAAAATTTATTTCAGCAAGAAACTTTTTTCAAATTGAAAAAATCAAAACCCAATTTGTTGATATTGAAAAACAATTACAAACCTCATACAGGAAAAGTGCTTAAACAGCAGAAAGAAAGTTTGTGCCGCATCAAACTAAATCCAATATTTCTTTTCTTATCTACAAGACCACAAAACCGAAGCTAGAATGGTCCTTTAATTGAGCAACAACAGCATGTGTGTCTGACGTAAAAAATAAAGTACCGTAAAAATGGCAAAATCCTTCAATCAGTTTTCATACACCACTCAAAACGCAAAATAAATGATAACTGATAAAATAAATTTTGTTTTGACTGATATTGATTTTAAAAAGGAGGACTTTGTTGAGGAGATATATCCAAAAATGCAGCACCAGGACCAGATGGTTTTTCTGCTATCTTTCTTAAAGATTGTAGCGAAGAACTAGCAACTCATTTTTGTACAATCTGAAGAGAGTGTTTCGATAACAGGCACCAATCTCTTATTCAAGGACGCATATCATTCGTATTTAAAAAGGGGGGACAAAGAAGCCCAAAACTATCAACCAGTGTCACTAACCTTGTACACAGTGAAAACCTTTGAAAAGATTGTGGAAAAACATTGTTAATTTTCTAGAAGAGAATAACTTTTTCAATGACTCCCAACATGGCTTTAAATGTCTCAGCTCGGAATCAAAGGAAAGATATTGCAATGATAATGAATTGGATCGTTTCTGAAAGACAGAAAGCAATCTGTTGTTGTAAACGGGTTACAAATCCCAAAGTGTCCCTGTCATATCAGGAGTATCTCATGGAACAGTACTTGGGCCGATTCTGTTTTTTTCTGATGATTTCTGATATTGATGAAATATCAGGTATTCTATAATTGATACTTTCAAATTACAAAATGATCTCAACGTTTATAATTGGACTGAGAGCAATACTATGAAATTTCTGAATAGTTGTAAATTCAAATATTTGAAATACGGTAAAGATACTGAATCAAGAAGTCTATCAGCCTATTCCACTAACAACAAAACTGTAATTGAAAACAAAAGCTCTGTCAAAGATCTTGGAGTGTGTATCAGTAGTGAATGCTCATTCACAGATCAAATTAACAAAATGATAAGCTAAGGACATTTCTAGTTGGATTCTGAGAACATTTAATAACAGAAGCTGTGATGTTATGATTACGTTATGGAAATCCTTAGTTCTCCCTCACATTGACTATTGCTCTCAGCTTTGGTCACCAAACAGCATCCACCAAATTGAATATTCAATAAGTACAAAAGAACTTTTTCAATAAAATCAAAGGCCTTAGTGCTTTTGATTATCGGGAAATTTATTTTCTACAAAGGAAGAGGAAGAGATCTAGAGAGATATAGAATTATTTATATCTGGTCGATATTAGAGGGTATAGTACCAAATTTCAACCACAATGAAGGAGTCGACACTGTAAAAGGTGGTGTCTCGTCTTCAGTTATAAGCCGTCATGGTAGAAAATGCCAGCTACCAGCAATCATTTGCTTCCGCAAATTTATTTGTGAGAGCTTAGTTGTACAGGGTTCAAAAACTCTTCAACAGTATTCCCTCTGACATACCAAATATCACTGGCTGATAAAAAGATTCATTCAAGAAACGCCTTGACAAGTTTCTGTGCTCTATTCGTTTCTTATAAATTATATATAGCGTAATTTATGCAAAAATGATGATTATCTTTTTATTTTTTATTTTCAGATATGCCGCCAAACATTGACATCATCGTGTATGGATTTAGCATGCAGACAATAGGGCAGCCCGAGAATCTTACAATGTCAATGAGGGCGCTGAGTCTCTGCCTGATGATATCATGCTCACAAAAGCTAGATCTAAAAACTATTGGCTCATTGTAGAAAGACTGATATCTCACTTACAAAACAATGAAAATGTTGATGTAATCAGCAAGGCCTTTGACAAGGTGGACCATCGAATCTTGCTACACAAGCTAAAAATCAATGGAATCAAAGTACAACTATTGAACTGGATACAATCCTTCCTTACTGACAGATACCAAAAAGTTTCCATAAACACGTTCCTGTCAGATGAAGCGAAAGTTACAAGCGGAGTTCCACAAGGCTCAGTTCTGGGCCCCCTCTTGTTTCTGGTAATGATTAGTGACATCAACGAAAAGATTAAACATTCCATCCTCTCATCTTTTGCTGACGACACAAGACTTATGATGAAGGCAATATCTTGCGCTGCAGATGTGAGTCTGCTTCAAGATGATCTAGACATTGTCTATGACTGGACATCCATCAACAATATGGAGCTCAATGGAAAAAAGTTTGGACACATTGCATACGGAAAAAATGAACAACTGAAAGTACACTCAGTCTACAAATCAGATGTATAACAGCCAATCGAAATAAAAAGTGCAGTGAAAGCCCTGGGTATCCTACTCTCAAAATCACCTGTCATATGAAATACACATTCAAACGATCATTGACAGAGTCAAGGGTATAAGTGCCTGGATATACAGAACCTTCAAGTCCAGAGATAGATCAGTAATGATCACTCTTTGGAAGACATTGGTACTTCAACATCTGGAATACTGCTCCCAGCTATGGTCTCCTACAAAGCGATCCCTGATGCAAGAACTGGATTATCTGCAAAAATCCTTTATAAAAGGGATCCAACTTCCACCCAATTTGAATTATTGGGAGAAGCTCAAATACCTCAATATGTACAGTCTCGAGAGAAGACGCGAAAGATACCAAATTATATATACATGGTGTATAATCGAACAACTGGTGCCAAATTTTAACTATGGTGAAGGGGAAGGTGGTATTAATTCGGCGGTATTTATTTACCAACGCCTGGGAAGAAAATGCCACCTCATACCAGTGAATACAACGAACAAGAACATTTGGAAGAGCTCCCTTTCAGAAACCGGTCCAAGACTATTCAATGTGTTACCAAGAAAAATACGTGACATGACCAAATTTTCCAAAAATTCCTTCAAAAAACAACTTGATCAATTTCTCCAAGATGTTCCCGGCCAGCCACTGCTCCCTGCCTATCTCCCTTACTGGCTGATGGCTGACTCGAATTCAATTGTTGAAATGGTCAAACACCGGACCCCAGGGGTTGAGTGAGCAGAGAATTTGCTGAAACACATCAAAGGTAATCAAAGGTAAGTAATATCTTTTTTTAAGTGTTCATTTTACAAAATATAGAAAAATGTTCTATAAATAATGTACAAATATTCCTTAAGGGAATTAATTTTCGCACTAAGTAATTTTCAGCTTCCCTTGCGAATTAATTTAATTTTCGCGGGACTTATTTTCGCAACTAATTTCCACTGTAAATTATCACGGGGATTTGATTTTGCGAATTGGCGAATTTTTTCAGATTTTCACATTTTTCGTTTGTTTGATTACGAGATTTAATGTGTACAGTAGAGTCTCCATAACTGGAACGGCTACGAGGAATGAAAACTTACTTGAATTACAGACATTCGAGTAATGGAGACTCGTTTAAGAGAGTTTCTTAGCTGAAAGAATGTTTGGTGTAAAAAAACTTAATTTCACAAGGATTAAATTTCGCGAATTTATCGAGAGATGAGAGTTTGAAAACTTTTGCAAGGTTATTTCGCGAAAAAGACGAAATTTGCGAAAATTTATACCCTTATGTACAAAAAGACACAAACATGATTTTTTAAGAGCGCTTTTACGACTTTCAATTGCGGCAGCATAGAGGAGCTCGCTAAATATTTTTAACTGTACTTTAATAAGAATATATATGATGAAATTGG
The DNA here is from genome assembly GCF_902728285.1 of Clytia hemisphaerica. Taxonomy (NCBI): domain Eukaryota; kingdom Metazoa; phylum Cnidaria; class Hydrozoa; order Leptothecata; family Clytiidae; genus Clytia; species Clytia hemisphaerica. The sequence continues at coordinate 1,349,823 of NW_027103890.1, forward strand.
CCAAAAAAATTGGTAAAAATATCACCATCATGGAATTTAGCATATATTTGCATACATTAGAACAGAAAGAGATGCCAATTTGTCAAAGATTTGTTTAAAAGCACCTTTTTTTTTGAGTATCGCCTAAATTTATTGAAAAAATACGTATTTCAACATTAATTTTAAAATCTCTTTTATTATTAAGTATCCCCGGGGGCTATACATCAAAAGGATAATAAGCTGGCATAGTTTAATCCCGGGATTGAAAAAAGCTAGAGAAAACCTTTTCCGTACCATATATCATGTAGCTAAAGAATTTTAAAACATGGCATAAGTGAAACAAGATGGCAGAGAAGTACAGTGAAGTTGGGTAACTTGCATCAGTTGAGGCTAACATGCATAGCCCTCAAATGAATGACCTGGCTGGTCCTTAAAATACAAAGTTAAATCAAAACAAAAATGGTAGAGTAGAGCTGCGAGCGGAGCTGCGTAGTTCATTTGTTTTGAAATTTTGCTGCTTTGATTGGTCATTCATTTGAGGGCTATGCATGTTAGCATGTTTTTGTAACTACAATTAGACAGCGGGACAAAGGTTTGTTATAATTTAGCATAACAAAGACAAACTCAGGAGGTAAAATAAATTGCGCTTTGATTGCTTTTAACTATTTTTCTAATAAAGAATAATGATTGATTGCGAACGTGCAACAGCCAAAATATCAATCCAACCAAATTTTGTCATTCAATCAGATTCAATTCCCGAGACAGCGCTTTGATTTTTAAGGCCTTAAGGTTTATACACTAAAGTAAAAATAATTCCGTACATGTAAATGAGTCAGAATTTGAGGTCCGGCAAAATTTCCGGGAAATAGCCTACCCGGCAGTGCGCGGATCTAGGTGGGTTCTATCTCCCCCGTAAATTTTTTTCTTGGGAAGTTGATCTTTAAATTAGTTTTCAAGGTTGGCTTGGCTCAAATCTTTTAATCTATGGCTCAAATTTTGGTCAATTTCTCATAGTTTTTGAAAATGTTGATTTCATTAAAAAGCCCCGGGTTATTTTTTCATAAATCCCTTTCAAAGTTTTGCGGCGCATTTGTTTGCTTGCAAGTCAAGTAAACGATATAGCGCTTTCCCAGCATTAATCTTTGATACGCATGTTGCCGGACGCTAGTGTGACTAACTGCCTTACACGAAGGCAATGGAACACAATAGAATATTACCCAGGAATCGACCGTTTGATTGAGATTCGATTACGTTCGACAATGGAATTGCAATTATTCGATCACGTTCAATAGACCTTTTCGCCTTTCCATCCGCCATATTGAATTGTATGCAAAAATTATGGTGGCCAAATTGCCGTGGTGAAATTCCCTTAGAAAGTATGCAACACATATGCAAAAAGAAAGTATTAATATAAAACTTACATGCGTAATTGGCATTATATTAAAGTGTAATCTTGTAGAAGAAAGATTTAAATTTGCTTCTCTTGAAAACTAAAAATAATTATATTCGCTCATCTCTTAGAACAAGCACTTCAAAAAACCATAACATTAGACATATACTCAAACTGAAAAATCACCAGCGAAGGTAAAAAACAATCCTTATTCGGTAATTCTCCTGGGAATAGAGCTGCCCAGGAGCTGCCAAATGATTAAATCAAAACATTGATTCAGTTTGCGTGTTTTGAAAGTTTGATGTGTGTACTACGTCTTCGTGGAATTTTTTAATGGCATGAAAACAGATTATGCTATGTCTTTAAGAACAAATTTCTAAAAGGGGGACATTTGCGCTAAATCTGTACCGTGTCCCGTCCAAAATCATGAAAAATAAAGTTCATTTTTTTAACATCACTTTGCTTTTTTATGACAGTCTATAGCCTATATTTCATGGAAATATATCTTGACACCACCTTTTTAAGGCCTAGATATATGCAAAACATGAATTTGGACGGGACAGTACAGATTTAGTGCAAATCGCCCTGTTAAAATGACAAAAAAACTACATTTATTTAGACTTATTATGACTCAAGAGCTTCTTATTTTTACCATAATTTTGCCCGGGACACTCTATGGAATGAAAATAAATCAGCCGGCTTTTAGCTAAAAGAGAAATAGATTTTATGATTTCGGACGGGACAAGTGATTTCGGACGGGACAAGTGATTTCGGACGGGACAAGTGACTTCGGACGGGACATATTTTTCTACCTTAAGGGAAGACATTTTCGTGGAATTTAACGTTGACTCTGCAAAATACCATAAAAAACTAATATGGAATATTCATGTGGCTAACATATGTAAAAATCGAACCAAATCATCAACTTCCTACAGAGAAACCTCCGAGGCTGCAACAGAACGACCAAATCCCAGGCATACAAGATCTACGTGAAACCCATTCTTAATTATGCATCCTCCGTCTGGAATCCAGTCAACAACGAAAGCCTCACTAAACAACTGGAGCAAGTCCAACGAAAAGCTGTGCGTTTCGTCTACTCCAACTGGTCCTGGAAATCCAGCCCCACAACTATGATCAACGATCTTGGCTGGGAATCCCTTGAATTCGGTCGTAAGAAAAACAATTTACTCATGCTTCACAAAATTGTTAGTAAAAAAATTTCCCTACCAAAAGACTTCTTGCCCAAACGAGCAAAAATAAACAACAAATTCCAACAAGTGCATGGTAGAGTCCTGGCGTATAGACCTTTTTTCAAAGAGGCCACCCTGTTGAATAATTATGTAGTCCAGCAGAAAAACAATGATAAAACCATGCATAATTATGACAATATGCATGATACAGTAATCAGTCCATCACAAACTGCCCTATAAACAAAACTCAACATTCTCACAAAAGTTGTCTTTTTGATTTCCCAAACATTTGTCTAAAGCGTTCACTTCCACAATTGCAATTTCGGTCAGTCCAGAGTCGGCTTCAACATATAAACGTGTTTTTATTTACGTGACCGAAGTGCCTAGTAAAAATATCCGGGGGTAAGTGGCGAAAGAACACAGCAGATTATTTGTAAAGTAAAGAAATATCTTTTGGCATTGACAATCCAATATAATATATTATATTATATTTCCCTAAATTCAAAAATCAAATTTCATTTTTCATTCGTGAAAAATAAAAATAAGAAAATAATGAATTAATATTACATACTAAGGCGCCCCCGTCCTTTACTCTCGTTTAATTCCTGATCTCGGAACGTGCAAAATGCCCGTCCCCGCCGTATATCCACCAAATCAGCTTAAACTCACTTTAATTGTCCTTTGACTTTCAAAAAATAAGTATTTAAAAATTATATGAATTTATAATAATTACAAAAACAAAAATTGATACTTCATTAGTGAAATATTCAATAAATTCCAAGTTTCAATTTTCAGTGGGCGTTTTTCTAGTGCTTTGTTGATCGCGCAATTTTTGCGTCACACAAACTTTCTCGGGCACTCGTAATAATTATGCATTGCCAAATTTGGTTCTCCATTATCGTATCAGGATCGATGGTGACGTCACCTGAGCATAAAAAAGAAAGGATTTCGTCAGTTTTATGCATATATTAATTTGCGAGATATTCTATTCGCCGCGCAAGCGCACTTTTCGTAGACTAGTCGGAATACTTTCTTTTACTCGCGGGATTGATGGTAACTTTCCATCTTTGTTATTTTTTAAATGAAGCACAACCGAAAAAAAAAGAAACTTCAGAAAGTTGCGTATTTCCAGTGAGTAAACGATTCTGACAATTAACAAAATTGATGATGATGATTTTTTTTGGTCAGGCAGATGTCTAGTATTGGGGGTTCTAGTCTTGACCCCTAAGCCTACGCGAGATTGAAGCGTTTGGGTAAACGAGACAAAACTCCAAAAAAGCTGGTGTTTTGAAGCGCTTCCGTGCGATCAAAATATCGCTGTTTGTGACGGACTGGTAATTATGCATGGCTCTATCATTGTTTTTATGGCTGGAATACATAATTATTTAACAGGGTGTCCTCTTTGAAAAAAGGTCTATTGCTATTCCAACTCTTTTGTCCCTACCACCATTGACTAGTGGAACGAACTTCCGAATGAAGTGACCATGAATGATAACTTAACAACATTTTCTGACGAACTTCTAAAACATATTTAAATCTCATTTATCCTAGCTATATATTTTTACAGCTATAGCCTTACAATGAATCTTTACTTCCACTTTCAAGTCTTAGCACCATACCCTATCTTTGTGCCAAGTCTTAGCACCTTCTCACTGTCTCATAGAACAATCTTTGTGCCATTAATTCATTCATTCCTGCTTAGCATCTACTAATCTCTTGCATTATTTCTGAGGTATACTCAATACCGTGAAAAAGGGTAACTTGCATCTGGAGGCTAACATGCATAGCCCTCAAATGAAAGACCCAGCTGGTCATTAAAATACAAAAATAAATCAAAACAAAAATGGTAGAGTAGAGCTGTGAGCGGAGCTGCGTAGTTGTATTTTAATGACCAGCCATGTCATTCATTTGAGGGCTATGCATGTTAGCCTTCACTGATGCAAGTTACCCTTTTTCACGGTACTAGGAAGGAGTTTTATTTTATTTTATTTTGTATATCAATAAAAATTTTTACTTAGCACATTAATTCATTTTTCATATCATTTTTTATTAAAGTACTATAGCTTTAGTCCCTTTGTTTAACTCTTGCTCTAGAATTTATATTCTTTCCCTTAATTGTAATAAAACTTGTACATTATAACAATAATTTTTATTTTAAATTTTAAATTTTAGGCTCACGCCTAATGCTACTTTAATAGACCTTTTCGCCTTTGTGTCCGCCATATTGAATTGTATGCAAAAATTATGGCTGCCGAATTGTCGTGGTGAAATTCCCTTAGAAAGTATGCAAAACATATGCAAGTTTACACAAAGATTAAAAAGACAACAAAGCATCTTATAAATAAATATTATAATCATTAGAACAATAAAAGATGGAATTTCTTAATCCAAAAGGAAATATTTACAGAACAACAAAAGCCTTTTAGGAATTTGTTCTTAAAGACATTGCATATTCTGTTTTCATGCCATTAAAAAATTCCACGAAGACGGAGTACACACATCAAACTTTCAAAACACGCAAACTGAAAGCAGTAATTATGACGTCACACTTCATCAATGTTTTGATTTGATCATTTGGCGGCTCTATTCCCAGGAGAATAATTTGCCGTCAGCCGAATAAGGATTGTTTTTTACCTTTGCGGGTGATTTTTCAGTTTGAGTTTATGTCTAATGTTATGGTTTTTTGAAGTGCTTGTTCTAAGAGATGAGTGAATATAATTGTTTTTAGTTTTCAAAAGAAGCAAAATTAATCTTTCTTCTACAAGATTACACTTTAATATAATGCCAATTATGCATGTAAGTTTTTATTTAATACTTTCTTTTTGCATATGTTTTGCATACTTTCTAAGGGAATTTCACCACGGCAATTCGGCAACCATAATTTTTGCATACAATTCAATATGGCGGACGCAAAGGCGAAAAGGTCTATTAATAGATAGATTAGATAGAACACATGAATAAATTTCCTATATGGAAAATCAAAATTCCAGGTCAAATACCTTTCTGGAAATTAAGTGCTACCATAAAATTGATGCACTTTTTGTTTCTGATATATGTTTGTATATCAGAGTTTAGATGCATTTGGTTTGTTTTGGTTTTATCCGGACTCTTGGTTCAGCCTCACTCTCATGTCTATATAAGGCCTCAGTTTCTTCACATGGCCCTTTTTCAGTTCTTCATTTCTTAGTGCTGACTGCTGTATTTTTGCTGTTTCTGTTCAAACTTTACTGTTCTCTGCTATCACCTTTTCAATATGCTTGCTGAAAGATTATGCTTTGCTATTTTAATGTTCCTGACAACACCTCCTGGTACTCCTCCACCTAATGAGGACAGTGCCACACGAAAGAAGAAATGCCCTGGCTGCCAGAGAAACCACGGTGATCATACCTTTGGTCATCCAAGCAAGAATTGTCAGGGACCACAGTCACCATCTTCTTCTCCTTTGTCACAAACTCCTACAACTAGCCCGCGATCTGCTAGTCGTACAGCTGCCATCCAACAACGTAAACAAACGTCAGAGGAAAACCCTGGCTTGCCGTTGTCTGAACATGATGAACAAATGAGTCAGTATCGCCGCCATTTACAATTTTTGAAACGACAGGAAAATGAACTTTTGGATTCCATTAGAGCTGAACAAGAGAATCAGGAGGAAAATAATTTACGAGACGAGATCAAGCGTCAGACAGAGAAACTTGAACGACTAAAAGCTTCAAGAAGTCATTCATCTCGCTCCGCCATTCCGCCATCCGCTACTCAAAACGCCATTTCCTCAGGGGAAAACCGCGCTCAGTCAAACTTTTTCAATGACAATATGTCTACTTTGCTTCACCGTCCGCTACTTGCTTCTGCTCCGCTCGCTTCTCAACATCAACCACAACAAACCCAATCTCAATCTCATTCTGCTGGTCATGCACTTGGTTTTGCTGCTTCACTTTCGTTGTTAAATTCTGGCTCGAATTCTCAAGAATCCCATCGCCCAGTCACCCAGAACGAACTCTTTTTAAGACCGACATGAACCAACGACATCACGAGAGGTAAAGCCTTACGAATTGTTGACTTTGTTTCTCGCATTCGCCCTGCAGAAGATGAAAAAGTTTTGTCTTATGATAACAACTGTAAGCTTGCCTTAATTTTACAGGACTCTAAACCAAAACTTTCCAATGTTACCGTAGAACAGTTTAATATTGCCAATCTTCGTATTTTTTATGAATTACTTTTTTCTGGGAAGCTCTCTACCCTTCTTCATGTACAGGAATACCTCTCCTATGCGACTAAGGTCTTGGAGCTGGCGACTAAGTACACATGGCAATCGGTGTTGCAATATGACGATGAATTTCGGATTTTGCAACACACATATGGGTTCTCATGGAGTACTGACCATAGTCACCTACATGAGGTTGTTCTCATACCTCGCTGGGCTGCAAAGCTACCTCGTGGGCTTGGGCAAAGCAGTGATACTTCCTCATCCAAAAACGATTCTTTTTTCTTAGGCTTTGCGGGTAACAATAAGGGTTCTGGTCCTGCCATTATGACGCATCTCTCCTCTGGTTCAGAGATTTGCCGAATGTTCAACTCGAGGAAAGGTTGTCAGAAGTCTCCCTGCAAGTTCACCCATGCTTGTAACCGCAAGGTTGGCTCTCAGGCTTGTGGAAAATCCCACCAAGGTTTTCTGCACCCTGGGAGTGGAGGGGAATCTCAATGACTTCCTTCTTCTGAGCCAGCTCCTTCTCCGCTTGATTCTGCAGTTTGGGACAAAGAATTACTGGATGACCCTGATCGTCAATTTTTATTTGATGGGGTGGTCAACGGTTTTCAATTGCTCCCAGCAGATGCTAAGATCAGCCCTGCGGAGATGGACAACTATAATTCTGCTGTTGGCCCTAGTTCTAAAGGAAAAGTTGAAGCCACTATTTTGGAAGAACTATCAGCCGGAAACTACATAATATCTGCTGAAAAACCAGTTATCGTCAGTGCCCTTGGAGCAGTTCCAAAGCCTGACTCAGAGGATCTCTGTTTGATCCATGACTGTTCTATGCCCTACGGTTTGGGTGTAAATTCTTACATTGATATTGATAAGCAATCTTTCCAGACTCTAGATGATGCCTGTCGGCTGATAGGGAAGGATTTCTTCATCGCTAAGATAGATTTGAGACACGCGTACAGATCTGTCCCAGTCCACCCAGCAAACCGGGATGCTCTCGGCTTGAAGTGGAAATTCAGTGGGGACGAGCATTACACGTATCTAAAAGACACACGTCTCCCTTTTGGTGCACGCAGTGCTCCTGGTATCTTTCATCGGTTGACCCAGAGCGTTAGACTTATGATGCAGAGGAAAGGCTTTCCTTTGATCATTGTATATCTTGATGATTTCTTGATCATCGGGAGGAATCAACATGAATGTCAAGCTGCCTTTGATACATTGCACTCCCTACTTGTTTCTCTAGGATTCACAATCAGCCCTTCTAAGGTTGTTCCACCATGTCGGAAACTAGTTTTTCTTGGAGTTGAGATTGATACTACTACATTAACTCTCTCACTCCCTGATAAAAAGCTAAGTGAACTGAGAGACGTCTTGATGTCTTTTCAATCACGAACTCGTGCCTCAAAGAGACAGCTCCAGCAGCTGGCTGGGCGTCTCAACTGGGCCTGTAAGGTCATCTATGGTGGAAGAACCTTTTTGCGTCGCATTTTGGACCTTATGGGTTCTTTACAGAAGCAGTCATCCAAGTGTCTGTTGAATGAGGAATTCTTTAAGGACATTGCCTGGTGGCTAGACTTTCTAGGGGTTTTCAATGGTCAGTGTTTGTTCCATGACACTAGGCCTGTTACTAACATCCACACAGATGCTTGTTCTTCAGGTATCGGAGCAGTGTTTGAGAAGGATTGGTTCTATTCTAACTTGTGGGTTGATGCTCCTTTCCTAGCAGGTTTGCACATCAACTACAAAGAGGCTCTTTGCATTGTGTTTGCCTTAGAACGCTGGGCTCCTTTTCTCAGTAATAAGGTAGTCCATATCTATTGTGACAACACTGCTGCAGTGGGCATGTTGAATAAGGGATCATCTCGCAACCCGCTCATGATGACTTACCTCAGGCGTCTGTTCTGGTGCTCAGCCACATACAACTTTCGCCTCAAAGTTTTCCATGTCCCGGGGGTCCTGAATGTTGTTGCTGATCATGTACCTAGCACGGTTCCTGTTGCCGCAGTCTGTTTGTGTTTATTTGAATTTTGTTGGTCTTCTTCACCGGGAGATGGGTTTCCCCAACCCTCTCCTTGACAACTGGTTCCTGTCCTCTGTGCTAAAGGGTATTAAGCGATCTAAGGGTATCCCTCCCGTCCCCAAGCTCCCCATCACTGTGGATATCCTCTCTTTCATTCAGTGTAGCTGGAACCTCAATATTCCAGGATTAGAAAAAGCTATACCTGTTATCTTTTTTCTTTAAAGAATCAACAAGCCATCAACATCAATAAATTACACACATTTACTCAGAGAAACTTTTAAAATTATCTGCCATTATGACTTTCTTGAAGCCGTTCTGAAATGAACCAATCGGGTTATGAATCGGAATTCCTATGGGAGTTCTTTTCCGAAATTTGTAAAATAGCTAAGTCGGCAAAAAAACTTTTCCCGGGGGTTTGAGGGAAAAACAGAAACTGCTGTCATTTGTTTTTTATTTAACCAGATATTTAAATTTGGGCTCAAAAATATTTAAATGAATAAGCTAATAGTATTCAATATACTATTTGTATCTATCAGAAAATAAAACACTTACAGAACGACATCATTTATCATTTGGAATACCCCCGTATTTGGAGCATTCTATGGTGGGCGCAAAATAGGGCGGAAACTAAGTAGCACCCTTAGTGCAAGATTACCGCCTCATCTTTATTCGCCCGCGCGAGAATGCGAGCTAATCATTTTTTTCTCGCGCGCTCAAGGGGAAAAAGAAAGTGATCGATATTCTTTGAAGGAAAAACGTCAGAAACAAACCCAAAGACCAAAAGATGTATTTTGTTGTTGACAATCGATCCTGTGAAGATGAAAAAATTTCTGCTTTGCGTTTTTTTCGGAACGCTGAAAAACTCTAATTTCGATCATCCTTTAAGATAAAGAGGTTGCGAGATTTGGGCTAGCGAGGCAAAAATCGCTAAAAAGCTGGTAAAATCGTAATCCTCAAAAATCGATGTTCCAGCCTCACTGTCATTCATTCCCAACTCAACCTCCTAGATAGCAAGCAGGCTTCCTTCTGGGCACTGTGTCTGGTCTCCTTTTTTGGTCTTTTCAGGAAGAGCCACCTTTTGCCGGTTTCCCAGAGGGACTTCTCGTCGAGTACCTTTCTCACTAGGTCTGATTTTTCGTTTGTTGGTTCCGGGGTGCATATCAGAGTGAGATGGAGCAAAACCATCCAGTTTGGTCAACGTACTGTTACTATACCACTGGTTGCCATACCCTCTTCTCACCTCTGTCCGGTTTTGGCTGTGTCCCGTGCCTTTTCCCTCACCCCGGGAGCCCTTCCTTGCGATCAAGCCTTTTGTTGGAGGGATTCCCACCTTGCCTCGAATCGGGTTTTTGTGCACCGGGATTTTATGTGCATCCTTCAGGCTCACCTCTCTCGTTCTGGGCTCTCACCCCGTCAATATGGGTCACACTCGTTTAGACGTGGTGGGGCCACCTTTGCTTTGGAGGCCGGGGTACCTCTTGACTCCATTGCAGTCATGGGTGATTGGAAGTCTGATGCAATGTACCTCTATTTACATATGCCCCTGTCCCAGCGCTTGCACGCCCAGCGTTCTATTTCTTCCTATATTTCATCTTTACCTAACTAACTACCACATTGGATTTGGACATTTATTTTATTCTAGTTTTTATTCCTGTACATATTTGCCATGTCATTGTCTTCATTTCAAGAACTGAAAATACCATATGTAGATCACACTGTGTGCCTTCCTGCCTAGTCCCCCTTTCGACCACTTGTGTTTAAGTTTCTGATATATGTTTGTATATCAGAGTTTAGATGCATTTGGTTTGTTTTGGTTTTATCCGGACTCTTGGTTCAGCCTCACTCTCATGTCTATATAAGGCCTCAGTTTCTTCACATGGCCCTTTTTCAGTTCTTCATTTCTTAGTGCTGACTGCTGTATTTTTGCTCCTCCACCCACCCCAGCATCTAGGGAGCTTCCTTATTTAGCAATTTCTTTTTATTTTGAAGCCTTGTTTATTTATAACTGCTTTTTAGTACTATTACTCCTGTTTTGTAATTTTCAGCCATATACTCAATATTGTTTACACGTACTATTTACTGTTTACTGTTTACTGTTTTTTGTCATTTTGTCACTTTTGCTGTTTTATAACTATATGTGTTTGTATTGTGTTTTCTTTACGCGTATCTGTGTATTCATTTATTTTATTCTAGTTTTTATTCCTGTACATATTTGCCATGTCATTGTCTTCATTTCAAGAACTGAAAATACCATATGTAGATCACACTGTGTGCCTTCCTGCCTAGTCCCCCTTTCGACCACTTGTGTTTAATTGCTAAAAATTGCCAAAACGAGGAAAAATTGACACAAAATTTTATATGAATTGCAATCAAAAACAAAGCCTCCTTACAACTGAACCAAATAGAAATAGAACCTCTTTTTTCAGACATTCAAAACAACCGCTAAAAAAAGTCAAAGATCAAGAAGTATAGAACCTGGTGTTTTACTTTTCTCCCCAATTTCAAACGACTTCATTTTATTAAAACAAAATACATAAATAGAAATCCTACCAAAACCGAAAGTTCTTTGGCGCCATTTTGAATCGTAATAAATTTGTTTGGAGTCAGGGAAGTACCGTAACCGACCGTTCCCGCTCTAAAGTAAACACGTGGTCATACCGGGCTTTTTTTCCCACGGTACGTTTAAGCTTATTTTATGGAACGCCGTAGACTAGTAAACTAGGAGGCCCGGAATTCCCGAGTTATTTTTTCCGAGTTAAAAAACCGAGTTAAAAAAACCCGAGTTATCCCGAGTTATGACGTCATTTTTGGAATTTAGTGACGTCATTTTTCATTTCATAACTCGGTTTATTTTGCTTCCTTTAACTTTCCGAGTTATTTTCCATTTTTTAACTCGGGAATTTTTGCTTCCTTTAACTTTCCGAGTTATTTTCCATTTTTTAACTCGGGAATGTTTGCTTCCTTTAACTTTCCGAGATATTTTCCATTTTTTAACTCGGAAATTTTTGCTTCCTTTAACTTTCCGTATTCCGAGTTATTTTTCATTTTTTAACTCGAGAATTTTTGCTTCCTTTAGCTTTCCGAGTTATTTTTGAATTTTTAACTCGGGAATTTTTGCTTCCTTTAGCTTTCCGAGTTATTATTACAGCATAAATAAAATCTCAAAAACTACAGCAGGTAAGTGATGAGATAAAGCTATTTCAAAATTCATATTTCCTCCCTATTTCATTAAAGAATACTGTAAGTGACATGACAAGATTCTCAGAAAAATTCACTGAGTCCTTCCCCCTTCGCTGTAAAAAATTTGAATGAATCACCAACGATTCTTGAATCAATCATTTCACAGACTATTCGTAGATTTTTATGAGAGATGTTAAAAAATAAATAAATAACACTCACCAAATCAACTTACAGAAAAACATTCGAAAGTTTCCCGCACGCATGTGACCTTTGCAAAACATTCGAATTATGAATCGAATCTTTTTGTGTCATAAGGCTCTAATTAGACTTGCGGGTAAAAAACATTCCGGGGGTCAAATACGCTACTTTTTCAAAGTGGAAAGTCTTTAAATGTTGACCTGAAGGTATATTGTTATTCGAATGTTTACCCCCATATTTTTATAAAAATAATTCGAACATCAAACCCCATTCTGCGCAATGTGAAGTGAAAGATACTGGAAAATTTTACTTAAGCAACGAGGAAACTGCTAGTCGAGTTTTTTGTCACTCGTTGTCACACGTACAAAGAATAAACGTAACGTAAGCGAATGAATGAACACTAAATTTTCGTGAGAAAATGGCACATCCCTGTGTTATTGAAAAACAATGGAGGGATCGTGTAAGACCCGTTCGGCTTTATAGAAGCCCCGGGGATACTAGGGTTGTGAGCTGACGGGTATGTGCCGCAAAAATTGAGGAAAAAACTGATTATTTCGGGATTTTGTGACCCTTATTGGAACTATTGGCTGTTTTTACAAGCCAAAAAAAATGGAAAATAACTCGGAAAGCTACAGGAAGCAAAAATTCCCGAGTTAAAAATTCAAAAATAACTCGGAAAGCTAAAGGAAGAAAAAATTCCCGAGTTAAAAAATGGAAAATAACTCGGAATGTTAGAGGAAGCAAAAATTCCCGAGTTAAAAAATGGAAAATAACTCGGAAAGTATTTTTGGATATTACTTTCAAACAAGAAGCCCATAGGGCATGAAGGCCCAGCGAATAAAAGTATGAACTGAACAAGACTTGAGTAGCAGAGGGGATTTGAACCTTGAGTCGCTAGTACAAGCCATAGACGCCTTAGACCATTCGGCTATCTCTTATTTACAACAATAAGAAATAATTCATAATATTTAAATCTTATATACAGAGATGTTTTTTTCCTAACACGTGAACAACTGAACTGTTCACGTGATAGAGAAATGTAAAAACAACTTTTTTTTAAAAGAACATCTTCCTAAAGAGAAGAAGGTTTGTTACGGTTTGTTACATTGTTTTTCTTAAAACACACTACATCTGTTACGTTCTTATAGTTTTAATAGTTAATTGTATTTTCTCCTTTTATGTTTTTAACCAATAAAGACGATTTCAATTGTTTTTTATTCTGTCAATCATGTTCTAACAGCCAATCAAATCCTTCACAATCTGAATTAGCCTGTGCTTGAAAACGCCATATATGAAAACGCGTATCGCCTAGTAAATTGTTACACACTGACACCGGGCAGAATGCTAATGAAAGGCCCAGTACGCTAAAGCTAGCTGGGCCAATAATGTAAACACCAATTAAATATTCAGCGCGCGTGAGAAAAAAGGAAAATAACCGACTAGAAGCTACTTCCAAAGCCTTTTTTTCTTCACCTAAAATCGTAAGGAGAGATATACAGATTTCTGCATGTCTGACCCGTTCGGGATTGCATTTATTTTTCTTTCTGTTTATTGCGTTTTTAGAAATTCTCATTTATTTATATGTCCCCATGTTCAATGTTACTATGAAATATCATTTAGTGAAAAAAGTTGGATGGATTCTCAAAAACCTAAAAAAAGTTGTAAAATTAAACAACGTTTTTTGAGGGAAGTAGCTTCTAGTCGTTGAAATTCAGAAAAGAGACGCAACTTCGTCCCTTCGTTCGATTTTTCTATTATGGGTCTGTTTTCAACGACTAGTTTACTAGTCTAGGAACGCCGAAGCTGCGATAAAATATTTCACTGAAACCTGGTTTAAAAAGAGTTTGGAAACTATTCTAGTCGCGAGTTAGGGAGTTGCTAGTTTCGAGTTGGGGAGTTGCTAGTTTCGAGGTGGGGAGTTAAAAATTACCGGCATTCGAAAAAGAATAACATGCATCAAAAGTACGATTTTGAAAGTTGAAGGGTCTGCTTTATATGTCTTCTGGAGGCAAAACCGTTCTCTAAACTTCGGATAGGCCCCGCTGGCAAGAACGGTCTCTCCTTCACATGGTATTAGCAGAATTTTTCGTGCTTTTCAGTGCCCTTTTTTGGTAATAAAAATTCTTGTTCTTATTTTGTTGTCTAAGAAAAACGAAAACGATGTATATTTATTTATTTTTTTTCTTCAAAAACCTTTATTATATATAATATATATATAGTCTAGAAGTATAAAACCTTCAACTACTCAAAATGGAAACAATAAAGACAAAAACCCACAAAACAAAAAAACAATACAAATACAACAAAAATCTAGAATGAACATTCACAGAAAATCAATCAGGTTGGAGTAGAAAAGGAAAATATGATGACATAGAAGTCCGTCAATGTAAAACTAGTGATCTAAAATGACTTTAAGGAAGAAAGTAACTCAATATGAGTTAAGATGGAAAGAAGTAACTCAATATGAGTCAAAAAATATTTCAAAAAAACACATTATCTGTTCCTCAGTTTTCGACCTACACAGGATTTCGGCCATTTGTGAAAATATCCTCCTATATGATGGAAATAGGGTTGTGTAGGTAGGCCAAGCAGTGTTAGCTAGACACCACCACAGATAAAAAGATGTAAAAAGATGTGTTTAGTGAAAGTATGAAATGCGCGCAAATATAAAATAAACTAAAACTTAAACTCCACGGAACCAGCCGAAGAAACTAAAATAACAATGAAAAAAGAAGTGTACTTTCTACTAGACAAAGTTGCCACACCTTTGACACGTTTCTGCCACAACGTTGTAGAAAGCATACTAGATGGGAAGGAACTGGGATTGGATCGCCACTATCCAACCCTGTGGCTCTCACACACATTTTACAGTTCAAAGAAGAAGATATATATTTATGTTAATAAAAAACATATAATACGTATATACCACCTGTAATATGCTTATTTGCCTTAAACACGTGCGCTGAGAACATGGAAAGCTATTTTCTACTGTCAATTCATATCCATTTATATTTCCTGCATCACATTGAGTATAAATATAATTCTTGATTAAAGTGACTTTAGAACCATTGTATTTTATAATGTGATCAAAATTTTTATTAAAAAGTGTCAATTCCAATGATAAAATGACAAAAGAAAGTGCCATTATTTTTCTAGCTTTATAAGCTATCTCTACGACTTTTTTGAGGCTAAGATGACTGTCAACCTACATCTCTATTTCTATTCTATTTCTATTATTTGATTAGCAAAAACTTTATACAAAGTTATTCTCGCCAATGTAACAAAAATATGATAAATAAAATGAAAATATTAAGAAGGTAGCCTAAATTTATTATAGAAATAATAAAATAATAAGTAATAAATACGACGGGATACTTTCAACAAAACAAATGTACTATTTTCTACCAGAATATAAAGGGTAGAAAGCTGTAAATTTGAAAATTTGGATGATGAAGAACATCCATGACCCACTGAAAATGCTTGTCGCCATTTTGATTTTCATACTCCTTCTAATTCGAAAACGTAAATTTTATAGCAAGATCTTTATTCTGGGTTTTCTCAGAGATCTTTTCGATCAATTGCTAATAAATTTCAACGGGATTTCCTTCTTACAAAGCATTAACCATGTGAATGCTTTTTGTTAGATAAAGCCAATATCCAGCCAATATAAATTAAAGAGATTCATGCGAAAGCTAGATCAAAGAAAATTCGACTTCGAATCTTTTTACAGTCGAATGTTTGTGTTTACCTTTGTTTGAGAAAGAAGAAGGGGGAAACCTTTCTGATCTGTTGCATCTTCTTATTATTTATGATGCCGGAAAACCCTTTGTTGTTATGATTCGAACGTTTTCTCTTTCACTCGAATTGGAAAAGTAAATATTATGTCTGGGGAAATCTCTCCGGAATCCCTCCAAAGAAGTTTTCGCGACTTTAGCCTCTACAAAGGAGAGTTTTAGAAAAATATAAAATCGTTCTGTAAATTACACAATACTATTATGCATTATGTTTTATGCATTTTGTACCTGCCGGTAATAAATAGTAAAAATCAATTTATTATGTACATATAAAGATCTAGATCAAAATATTAGCCTCTAATCTAAAAACATTACCTCCGAAGGAAAATAAACTCGAGAAGTTGAGAAAAGCTGAAGTGAGTTGTGAATTTGTTAGAGCTTGACAAAGGTTTATATTCGCCATTGTGGGTAAAAATAAGTAAGATAATGTTTAAAATTTTGAATATTTTAATAGGATTAAAAATCGCTAATTGATATTTTATCCATTTCTTTCTTAAAAACATCCAGGTCTTTTATGTTTGTCAATTTTGTTGGTAATTTGTTCCAGAGCCCCACCGTATTTGGTGTAAAAGAGTTTGCGTATATCTTTATCCTGCTTTGGATAGGGTTAAACTTTGCATTAGCACATCTTTGCTTTATTGGTTTCATTTCTCTATTTACCTGTTTTGTTGAATGATATATTTCGTGTAGCATTTTTACCCGAGCTCTGCATCTACGTTCGTCTAGAGTTTCAAGGTCAGCTTTTCTTCTTAACATTGTTGGGCTTACAGTCTGTTGTAGCTGGGAGACCCCTTCTCTGTCTATGTGATTTCAAAAAAATATCAAAGTATAGACAGTAGTAGCCGGGAATTATACAAGATGCAAGAATTAATCGCAGAATTTGATTGGCTAATATCTTATTGTTATGATTTGATAAACAAAAGTATGACGTCAAACAGCTCTATTGTTTCAAGAAGTGGCACGAGCTTTTGAATTGTTTTAAAAAAATAACGGTTTTTTCTTTTGTGATTTGAAGTGATTTGAATCGAGTCAATAATTCCATACTCTGTATTTCAGTGAAGTTGTTGGGATTTTAACAGGATAGAAATATTTTTTTTAACAGAGTATGGTCTTGCCACGAGCTGTAGATCCAGTGCAAACTCTTTCTCTGAACCATTTCAATTTTAACTTTTAAAGTTTCATTTCCAGCTGGGTCCCAAACACTTGATGCATACTCTAATGTTGGTCTTACGAAGATTTTAAAGCATTTAAGCCGCATTTCTGGGTTACTCTTGACAAGATTTTGCTGTAGGAAGAACCTGGTATTGTTTGCTTTTGCACAGACATTTGATACATGTTTATTCCACAACAGATCTTTTTGCAATGTCACACCAAGGTATTTCGCTTTATCAACTTTCTCAATCTGTTGTCCATCGATTTGATAATCAGCGTTGATGATCTTACGTTTGATTGTTATTCTTAACAGCTTGCAAATTTCTGGATGAAATTCCATTGACCATTTTTGCTCCCAAATAACGAGTTTATTTAAATCATTTTGCAGTTGTTCTGCGTCTTTGGATGACATTATCTTCCGGTACAGGTAAGAATCGTCAGCGAATAAAGTTTTGAATTCGTTTCTAATGGCATATCATTGATGTAGGCGAGAAACAGGAGGGGGCCGAGAACGGTACCTTGGGGGACACCTGAAATGACTGCTGAATGTTTAGATAAAGTTCCTCGAACAACGACACATTGAGTTCTATCATGGAGAAAGTCTGATATCCAGTTTAGAATGTCACCGTTTATACCGTAATGTTTCATGCTGGCTATTGGAGAGTATCTTTGTTCGGTCAAAATGAGACATTACGTGACTATGTATGATGTGGTCAAACTAACGGGTCGATAGTTCTCAGGCTTTGAACGATTTTTGTTTCCAATCATTTGGTACTTTTCCTTGGTGTAATGATGCTGTAAACAATAAGACGAGAAAGTCTGAAATCTCGTCAGCACATTCTTTTAAGATCCTTGTTGATATTCCATCTGGTCCGCTCGCTTTATTTGGATCAAGAGTTTGGTGATGTCATTTTTGGTAAAGGTAATTTTTCCAATTGGAGGGCCTTGTGGGTCGTTAATTTCGGGTGATATTCCATCATCGACAGAGAAAACACTAGAAAACTGTTTATTCGGTGTCTCTGCAATGCTAAGATCTTCTGTTTGAATTTGCCCGTTATTGTCTAACAGCGGACTGACTCCAACAATGTTTGTCTTTTTTGCTTTTATAAAGGAGAAGAATCTTTTAGTGTTCTTTTTATCGCTGAGTACTTTGTCTCGGATGTAATTGTTGTAGGCGTTGTCGCATGTCTTTCTAGCTTCCTTTTCTGCAAGAATGTATTTATCATAGTCCTTATCAAGTGTTGTACGTTTGTATACTCGGTAACGTCTTTTTTTCTTTCAGGTAGAACGTTTACAATCTCTATTGAACCAAGGTTGGGTGTATCTTGAAGATGACATTTTTGTTGGAACATGTGCATCTTGAGCTGTCTGAAAAATGTCTTTGAATTGAAACCATAAAGTGTTTATTGATGTTGCGGTTGCTTCAATTTCAATAAGTCTGTTTATCTTATTCTGTACTTGGTCTTTTAAAGCTGTTAAGTTTGCACTCTTCCAAATATATATTTTGCGTTGAATGGGTTTAATTTTGGTAGGGTGACATAAAATATCTGATATAACTGCTGTATCGTGATCTCCAAAGCCGGGTAGTGGTTCACAACGTTCGATCAAACCTGAACGGTTGGTTAGGAAGAGATCAAGTACTGATTTATTTTACGTGTGGTAAAGTTTAGGTGTTGGGTAAGGTTTGTTAAAGTTTTTATCAGAACGTAAACGTCTCTTCAGGAAGAAAACACAACAAGAACTACTCTACAAGAGAAAAAAGATAGTATCGAGCGTAAAAAATGCTCTGAAGAATAATAGTGCATATTACGCATACTATGGTGAACTCATTAATTATTTAACACTCCCACTTGAAAATATGACAGTGACATGTCATCATCATTGTCACCAAGTCCAAATATCCCCTACATGGGGGGTTTACAGCAAGTTTCTACTTTTGTACTCCAAGTAGTGTTCGCAACTGTTCAAATTTTACTTTCGACAAACTTTTCGTGAATATGTCAACAACCATGTCGTTAGTTGGACAATACTTCACTTGAACAACTTTCTCATCAACAGCTTGTCTGACATAATGATACTTTATGTCAATATGCTTTGTTCTGGAATTAAGTTTCGGATTCTCGCTAAGTCTGATAGCACCTTGGTTATTCTCATATAACGTTGTTTGTTTTGTTTGTTTAAAACCAATATCACTTAACAATTGACGTAGCCATACGGCTTCTCGCGTAGAATGACTGAGATAAATGTACTCAGCCTCGGTGGTCGACAGGGCAACAACAGATTGACGTTGAGATCTCCACGTTACAGGAGATGTACCGATTTGAAAAACATATCCAGATGTCGACTTTCTGGATGACTTATCACCAGCCCAATCAGCATCAGTGTAGGCTGATAATTCAACATTTCTCGATTTCGACGAAACATAAACTCAACAATGAACCAAAGTTCCTTGGATGTAACGAAATACGCGTTTAACACCTTTCCAGTGTTCTTCACTTGGATGGGACATGTATTGACTCAATACTCCCACTAAATAAGACAGATCTGGACGAGTTCCGATCGACGCATAGATCAAGGAACGGATAGCAGCTTGATAATCCTTCAGGTTGACAGGTTTCTCATCAGGAGCAAGTTTTTCGAAAGACTTTCCGGTCTCCATTGGTGTTGAGATTGGTCGGCATTCGGCCATGCCGAATCGTTGCAGAACATTGCGAAGATAAGCAGATTGATCAATTCGAATGATTTCAGCTTGTCGATCTCTACGAACTCTCATACCAAGGATGTAATTGATTTCTCCCTGATCGACCATATCAAACTTCTCAGCTAAATTCTTCTTCTCCCGTTTGAGCAAATTGATATCGTTTGATGCGAGGTTAAAGTCATCGACGTAAACAGCAATAATGATCAAAGAGGTTGTGTCGTTCTCCTTGATACATTTCGAATAAACACATGGGTCAGCATCAGCAACTTTGTACCCATTTGATCTCAAATAACTGTCGATAGTGACATTCCATAGACGAGCAGATTGTTTCAGTCCATAAATACTTTTGTTCAGTTTACAGACTTTGGGCGGATCTTTCACGATCTTTCAGCCTTCTGGCTGATTCATGAAAATTTCAGCATCTAATTCACCATTCAAAAATGCGGTTTTGACATCCATCTGATGTATATCGAGATCAAATTCGTTGGAAACAGCTAAAACAGTTTTTAACGAATTGTACTTTGCAACTGGGGCGAAGGTTTCATCGTAGTCATTCCCTTTCTCTTGAGAATAACCTTGGGCGACGACACGAGCTTTGTATTTCGTAATCTCGCCATCTGCACCTCGTTTCTGTTTGAAGACCCATCGACTACCGACAACATTTTTGCCTTCAGGTAAATCAACTAAAGTCTGTCCAGATATAATTGGCAGTGGAAACAAGAATGCCTGTAACTTTTGATAGTCAAATATAATTATGGAAATTTTTTTTGCTTGTTTTAGAGAATCAAAAGCGCTATATTTGAATGTATTTTTGGCTGAAAAATTCGCGATTTTAAGCGGTTAAATTTGCGATTGCAAAAATTGAGCTTTTTTTCTACTTATGCTATAACGTTCATTTTTACACCAGTGGTAGTTCAACCTTAGGTTAAGAAGTTTGTTAAATTTCAAGGCAAACTGAAAAGTCCTTCGGAAGATATGGGACCCGAAATACCCCTTGGTAGCACTTTTCTGTGAAATATCAAATCTCCAACTTATTACTAAAAACGGGGGTAGTGATATGACTGATAAAACAGTTTTTCGATCATAACACATTTTACGATCCCTTTAATGACCTCATAGCCAAACTGTGTTTAGTGTTTTGGGAATTAGCAAAGTTCTTTAGACTTAAAAATAACAAAGGCAATTTAAGTTCATGCTTATCTTTTCAATAAAAACAATTATACTGTAATTTCACTTCGTTTCGAAATAATAAATGATACCAATAGCAATACTACCGATGCACCAACACTTAAGATTTTCCAACTTTTAATTGCGCTGTTCGAAAAAGATAACATAACCCCCGTTTTTAGTAATAAGTTGGAGATTTGATATTTCACAGAAAAGTGCTACCAAGGGGTATTTCGGGTCCCATATCTTCTGAAGGACTTTTCAGTTTGCCTTGAAATTTAACAAACTTCTTAACCTAAGGTTGAACTACCACTGGTGTAAAAATGAACGTTATAGCATAAGTAGAAAAAAAGCTAAATTTTTGCAATCGCAAATTTAACCGCTAAAAATCGCGAATTTTTCAACCAAAAATACATTCAAATACAGCACCTTTGATTCTCTAAAACAAGCAAAAAAATTTTCCATAATTATATCTGACTATCAAAAGTTACAGGCATTCTTGTTTCCACTGCCAATTATATCTGGACAGACTTTAAGTCCCATGTATGGTTTGCAACTAGCGAATTCATTTCATCGTCAATAGCTTTCCGCCAGTGTTCAGCTTTCTCACAGGTTGTCGCTTGTGTGTAGGTCTGGGGCTCATTGGAATCAACAGCAACATTCGCCAATTCCCACCTATTGCCAGTGATGACACCTAAACGATCAGGCGCCTTACGATCACGTTGAGCATGTTGAGGAACCTCGACAGGTTCTCCTTGAACAGCTTGATCAGGAACGACTTCTGGTACAGCTTCCGGTACAGCCTCTTGCACGACAACAGGAGCGACTTCAGGAACAATGTCATTATCGAAATAAAACTGGCACTGTTCATCAACTATGTCCTCTTCCTTAGAATTTCCGGAAACGATTGGAAACTCCTTTTCGAAGAACAGGACATCATTACTACGGATCATCTTTCCGGTTTCAGGGTTGAACAATTTGTATCCTTTGCTGTCATTTGGATAACCAACGAAGATACACGGCATGGAACGTTTGTCAAGCTTACTCTTCTGCTTCTCAGACGGAACGTGAACCATAGCTTTACATCCAAACACACGTAGATGACTAACAGCAGGCTTCTTCTCGAACCAGCATTCGAAAGGCGTTTGATCTTTCAGCTTTGATGTCGGACTGCGATTTCGGATGTAGACAGCGGTTGCGACGGCTTCAGCCCAGAATTCTAATCCAAGGTTGCTTTGATGAAGCATTGATCTTGCGAGGTCGAGGATAGTATGGTTCATCCTCTCTGGAACACTATTTTGTTGTGGAGAATAAGGGATTGTAAACTCACCTTGAATCCCTTTGTCTTTGCAGTATCGATTAAAATCCATGGACGTGTACTCTCCACCATTGTCGGTGCGAAGACGTTTGACTGTTCGCAGTTTCTGCACTTTCTGACCAGTGGCATTCTCCATCAAACTAACATACTCCTTGAATTTCGATAAAGTTTCACTTTTAGCTTTCATTGTATACAGTACTGTGTATCTTGAATAATCATCAATGAACGTGACGAAATACTTTGATCCTCCGACAGATTCGGTACTCATAGGTCCACATACGTCACTGTGGATTAACTCAAGTGGTTGCTTTGTCTCAGAATCTGAACTCTTCGGGAACGAATTTCGGTGCTGCTTTCCGAGAGCACACCCTTCACATTTGGAACGACCGATTTTTCAGGATAGATGAGCAAACCATTGACAGGTTCTCTCTCATTCAAGAACTTCAGGCTTTCGTAGCCTAGATGACCGAAACGTTCATGCCATAGATCAATGTCATGTCGAGCTTGAGTAACATAACAAGCCTCGTCGACAGTATTCAGTTTGTACAGTTTTCCGTGTTTTTGACCAATCGTGTAATATTTCTCGTTGATTTTCAAATTACATGATTGTCCTTTGAATTCCGCTAATTGAATGTTTAACGGTTGATCAAATTTCTTGTAATTGTCAATACTCTTTCGTTCATAAGTCATATGCTGTGATGCTCCGGAATCGATCCACCATTCGTCGCCGCTCGATTCTTGGTTCGACTTCAAGGCAATCTCCGGTTGTTGATCGGTTACAAGGTTAGCCTTCTCTTTCTTGGCTTTCTTGTCGGCTTTCTTCTTTGCGCGATCTCGAGCAAAGTGATTCTTCTCATGGAAATAGTGACAGGTTAACTCCTTCGATTTTTTATCCTTGTTTTTACGACTATCTCGACCTTGGAATTTCGGAGTTTTCGACAGAAATGCATCGTCATATTTCCCTTTAGACATTGGGCTTTTGAATTTCTCTACTTCGTGAATCAAACGATCCCTAACATATTCCCAGGTAAGATTGTCCTCAGCGATTGTTTCCAATGCAGTTATCAGGAAATTGTAATCATCATTCAAACTACTAATCAATATGATTACCAAGTCATGTTCAGCGATTGGATCACCAATTGCTTCCAATTGTTCAGATATAGTTTTGACGTCGTTTATATGTTGGATGATTTCAGCGCCTCTCTCGAGTTTCATGGAATACAACTTTCGTCTTAGTTGTATCTTACGCGATAAAGTCTTTTGTTGAAAATGCTTTGCGAGACTATCCCAGGCATCCTTGCCAGTCTGATGCACGAATATAAATTTTTAGACTTGTAAGTAAGTTTTGCGACCGCAGTCGGAGGCGACCCGAAGGCTCCTCTTTCGATAGCTATCTACCCGAAGGTAGGGGAGGGCGCCACTCTTTCTCCCTGGATTTCTCCACTTACTCTTGATCCTTCTCTTAGTTGCTGAGCATCAAGCAGAGAGGCATCAAGTACCATTTTGGGAATCTTTGGTATGATCCGGCTGGGGGTTGAACCCACAACCTTGCGAACCGTAGCCGGATGCTCTACCACTGTACTACGGTCGCTGTAGACTTGTAGAAACAGATAAACATACACTAGCAAGTGCCATGTTCTCTCTTTTCTTAAATTTTCGTTTTACCTCTGCAATGGCATTGTCACCAATTTTCTCTATGCCATTGACAATGTCCCATAAATCCTTTCCAATTAGGAACATTTTCATGTTAAATTTCCAATTGTGGTAGTTTTCAGCAGTTAGCTTATCGAAATCGAACTTACAATCAAAGTCAGCAGCCATCACGAATTATCACAATAATTCAACAATAATCAACACTACACTGGACCAGAATAAACAAAATATCAGTTATCAGTTTCTTGTGGACGTTGTGTCTGGGCCCATAACCTGTTAAAGTTTTTTATCAGAACGTAAACGTCTCTTCAGGAAGAAAACACAACAAGAACTACTCTACAAGAGAAAAAAGATAGTATCGAGCGTAAAAAATGCTCTAAAGAATAATAGCGCATATTACGCATACTATGGTCGCGACAGTGAACTCATTAATTATTTAACAAGGTTTAGCGTATCAAATTTTCATTTGTCTTTTTTGAGTAGTGATTTGTAACGATTTCTTTTGAATCCCAGTTGATATCTGGCAAATTAAAGTCTCCGCTAATCCATACTGGTATGCTTTTGTGTTTAGAGATTATTTGTTCCAAACTGTTTATAAGTTGTTGATCTTGTTCTTTTGTGCTTTGCGTTGATCTATGGCTAATTTGAAATTTGTACTTTTGGGCTACATTAGTTTAAATTAGATAATTTTCGGTCGTCGTAAAGTTTTACAAACTTCCCAACTCGAAACTAGCAACTCCCAAACTAGAACATTACCTAGACTCGTTTAAAAAGGATGAGGCAGAAAGCGAAGAAAATCAAAGCCAAAAGAGCTTTTCCAATCTAATATTGGAGTATAGCCCGATCTCGCTCGCATCGAGGAATCCAGGCTAAGAGAATAGCTGAAAGCTATTGCTCGTAGCCACCATCAACCTCTTTAACTCTTTCTCGCGGAAATATCCACAAAAACGTAAGTTATTTTAATCTTAGAAAATCAGTTCAATCTGATTGAAATACATGTACACAACTTATTGATTCTTCAAGACAAGTTAAAGATAAAATGTCTAAGATGCGTTTTTCTAATTTTTTCCTAAGAATGAGTACCATCCCTGCATCTGAAGAATCGAACAAAATGACTTCTGCTTCAACAAATAAGGATCAAGTCGAGAGTCCGTTGAATGCAGATTCCCAAACCCTCAGTCCAAAGGACCAGAATCAGGATCCGGCTGAGCAAATGTCTAGAAAACGTCGAAATATCAAAGAAAGTGACGACACTGTTCCTACTAATAAGTTTGCTAAATTTGAGGAACGTTTCGACCTGTCTAACAAAGACAAAACAAACTCTTGGAGTATTAAATCTGAACTTGCGGAGTATGCCATTAAACAGATGAACTCCTACATTAATGATGGTGATATAAAGGATGAAATTTTATATCAGTTTCCGATACCAGACAATCTAAATAACAAAAAGGAAATGGATTCCAATATTAGATCACTTCTATCTGAAATGACAGCGAAAGAAACTTTGTCGCTTGACAAAGCGTTTGAATCAGTCCAAGACAAAGTCTTGAATGTTTTTTGACCCCTGTCCAAAGTATGGGAATTCTTTGAGATCCAGAAGGATCAGGCAATTGAGCAGACCTCAAACATGTCGGAGGAGGACTTTACATCAGACATGGACGACATGCTTCGCTCAGCAAAAGAATGTGCAAGACTGATAGACATGACAGTCACCATGCTTGGACAAGCCTTTAACAGCATATCTTATTACAGAATAAGGAATGCATTGTTGTCAATCCTCAAAGGGGACAAAACGAAGTGAAGGAAATGATGAAGGAGAGCAAATATATCCTTCAAGAGGATACGTCGTCTAATCGCCTTCTCGGAGAGAAATTCGATGAAAAGAGGGTGGAAGTCGTTAAACTCAAGAAGAAATCTAAAGAATTTTTCAATGTAATGGATGGCAAAACGAAATCGTCCGTTAATAAACAGAACAGAGTTGGGCTCAACCAGTCCTTTCGTGGGGTTTTTCCAAACCAACCAATCACAAAGTGGAAACAACAGAATTGGTAAGTCCAACTTCTTCTTCATTACAAACAAATTTAGTACCAATTTTTTCATCAAAAACTGGGAAAAATTGACAAAGGACCCCTCAGTTCTAGAGATTCAAGGTTACAAAATCCCATTTATAGACACTCCCCATCAAACTTTTTTGCCCAGAGCAGGCAACTTATCCAAAGAAGAAAATAAACTAGTGGAGCAGGAAATAGAACAAATGCAGTTGAAAGGTGCAATAACAAAAGTGAAACCTTGCAAAGACCAGTTTCTCAGCAACATTTTCACAGTTTCCAAAAAAGATGGGGGGAACACATAGTGGGCACCCCCCCCCCTGGATTCTGGGGGGGGGTTGAGGATTTTCAGATTTTTAAAAATAGGTGGGGGTTGGGTTGATGAGAAATTTCAGGTGGGGGTAACCCTATGTAGGTGGGGGTAACATTTTTCAGGTGGGGGTTGTCAAGTTTTCTGTATTTAACTTCGTTTGATTTTGTACTTTTTTGTCTTTTTCAACTTTCCACATACTATACTAGATACCTAAAAGAAACCTAAAAGAAAACTAAAACTAATTTTAATGAGTGAGTGTTCAAACAAAGCACATCTCTTTATATCCATTACCTATGACATTATGTTTCCTAAAGGAAAAAAGGTTAACTGAATTTTCAGGTGGGGGTTCGAAGATTTTACAAATTTAGGTGGGGGTTGCTGAAAAAGGTGGGGGTTGGGCTGATATGAGATTTCAGGTGGGGGTAACCCTATGTAGGTGGGGGTGACCTTTTTCAGGTGGGGGTTGGAGGGGTGTTGCCCACTATGGAACAGACCTGTGATAAATTTAAAACATTTGAACAGTTTCATTCACTGCCCTCATTTCAAGATGGAGAGGTTGTTCCTTGTAAAAGAACTACTTTCACCCAACAATTGGATGTGCAAAGTGGATTTGAAGGATGCCTACTTCTCCATACCCATCCATCAGAATTCACAGAAATTCTTACGTTTCGAATGGGAAGGTTCACTTTATCGATTCCTCAGCCTGTGTTTTGGCCTGTCTCCTGCTCCACTAGTTTTCACAAAATTATTGAAACTTCCAATAACACTCCTAAGAAAATTACAGATAAGATTGATAATTTATCTGGACAACATTCTTTTGATGGCTTAATCCAAGGAGGAATTGGAGATAGCCAGGGATACATTGATTTTTCTATTTCAACATCTGGGTTTCGTAATCAATGCGAAAAATTCAGAATTGACTCCTACGAAAAAGATAGAATTTTTAGGGATCATTATAGATTCAGTGAAGATGGAAATGTCTCTTTCAGAGGAAAAGTTCAGAAAATTATTGTGAAATGCTTGAAAATGCTGGACAAGAAAAAAGTTTCTCAGCTGATAGGGACATTATCATCCACAACAATGGCAATCCTGCCAGCTCCTCTTCAGTACAGGTTTCTACAAAAACAGGT
This sequence comes from Clytia hemisphaerica, assembly GCF_902728285.1. Taxonomy (NCBI): domain Eukaryota; kingdom Metazoa; phylum Cnidaria; class Hydrozoa; order Leptothecata; family Clytiidae; genus Clytia; species Clytia hemisphaerica. Next base: position 1,377,257 of record NW_027103890.1, read on the forward strand.
AATTCAAGAGTTGAACTTTTATCTATCATACGAGAAAAAGATTGTACTCTCCCCCAGAGAGCAGAAATAGAATGGTGGATAAACAACATACGTTTGAACAATGGAAGGTCTCTTCTTTGGAAACCACCCCAGTTACTGATAAAATCAGATGCTTCAAAGGAAGGGTGGGGAGCTTACTGCCAAGGAAAGAAGACCTTCTTCTCCATCTTCTTCATTGTGACACTAGCAAACATGTTAAAAGCTTTGTAAATACTCTTCTTCAGCACAACCTTTTACCGACAATTAATAAACCAACAAGAACTACGACCAATACAACAACATTAATTGACAAAATAATTACAAATTACGTGACTAATAACTTTACAGGTGTAATCAAGCGTGATTTATCTGACCACTTCCCAAACTTTCTCATCTGTCAAAAAAATCTAGAAAATTGCAAAAGTGAAAAGACTTTTTCCAAACGTTTCATTGACAAAAAGGCAATCAAATAATTTTGCGATTCACTAAAAACTATGAGCCGGGAGCTTGTAACAGAAATCAATCATGCGGAACATTCTTATCATGTTTTCAAAGAAATATTCACAAGATGCTATGACAGAACTTTTCCAAAAACAGAGATCACGATCAAACCAAAAACACCGAAGGCTTAATAAAATCTTCCAAGCGAAAACAAAAACCTTATGATAGATATTTAAGCAAAAAAACTTATGATAATGAAATAGCATATAAAACTTACAAAAAGAAAGAAAGAAAGATCATTGTTCAAAACGCATTATTAAATTCCAAGGGAATTCAAAACAAATCTGGAATATCATCAAAGACATAATCGGAAGGTCAAAATCAGCTATATAATTTCCTCAAGAATCAAAATACAAAAATCGAATTCTCAGTCAAAAACCCGCCATAGCTGAAACTTTCAACGATTTCTTCTCCTCGATAGGTAAAAACCTGGCGTCAAAAATACCTAATTCTAATAAGGACGTGTTATCTTACATTGAAGACTATGATAAAAATATGTCTTCTGAACCTTTGACAATTGAAGAACTTGACCAAGCTTTCAAATCATTACAATCCAACAAAAGTCATTGATGAGGTTGATATTAACGTAGTGCAGAATGCATACGAGATAATAAAACCTTGTCTTTACCACATCTTTGATCTCTCTCCCAAACGACATGAAAATAGCAAAAGTAACACCTATTTTTAAAAGTGGCGAAAAAGACGAACCGGGAAACTACAGACCAATTTCAGTCCTACCTTGTTTTTCAAAATTACTTGAGAGAATTATGTACAACAGACTTTACGAATATCTAACAACTAACGAACTCTCATACCAAAAACAATTCGGCTTTCAACGTAAACACTCTACAGAACATGCACTACCGGTTGGTTCGAAACGCAGGAGACAGGACGCAGGAGACAGGACACAGGTTATACAAACTACAGACCGGAAAATTGTAACACACTTGTAACATATAATTCATAAAATGTTTCTGAAAACATTATACGCAATGGAAAATTTTATATTATACAAAATACGCTATGGTGTGTACATCAGTTTACAACAAAATGTTTTTTCATGCTCAATAGGATGCTGACGGCGCAAGTAGATATAGATTTATATATTTTAAAAACGTTAAATGCTCCAAGAGAGCTGTTTTAGAGATATGAAAATAGAGACTTCATTTTCATAAAAAATACGTGATAGGGCGGAATAAAGATATTGATATATTAACTAGTCATAGCTTTCACTATAAAGCATTAAAAATAATCAGGAATGATTGATTGATTTAATTATTGATTGATTGATTGAAAACAAATTATATTCCATTAACAAAATACTTGAAGAATTCATGCAGCTTGACAATTTAATAAAATTCAAGGAAAAGCTGGAAAAGCTTCTCAAAAAATATTTCGAAAATTATGGTATCATTATCTTACTGACTTTCACATCTCCTTGTTTGTTTTGTTCTCCTAGTTTCTTTCTTTCTTGTAACAATTTTGTTTGTTCGTTATATTCGTTCAAGTAGGTAAAAACATGAGGAAAAATTATGCAAAGTAACTTGACATATTTACATACATAGCATCAGCTACAGTAAAATTAAAGTGGGGTCGGAACTGCGCTATAATTTTCAAAGCAAGAGGTGAAGAAATTCAATAGAAATAAACAAAGCATTAAGCGGTCACATAAAATTTTATACTTTAATCACTTGTTTCTATGACAAGGAAATAAAGCATGCTTTAATTTTTCAGTGTGACCCCCCTTCAGTACTTATATTTTAAAAACTTCTTTGAAAATAATTAAGATTGGAATGCCGTCAACTTGATCCTCTATAGAAAAAAAGGTCTCTTACACCAACCTCTGTTCTTAAAAATGGTAAGCCCTATCGTGGAATCTTCATTAGAACACTTCTCAGAAGAATTTATACCGATAAATCCTGAAAAAATTCTAGCACCATCCGATGCCATAAAAACTAATTCATCACACAAACGTTCTAGTCCAATCGCAAAGCTGGACAATTTATACGAAGATCTGAACGACGACAACCTCATTCCCAAGCTGGACCACTTTGAGTGTGACAAAGCGTGAGGTTCTACATATGGCCAAGCAGAACGCAGAGGCGTATTAAGGGTAGGTCAAGTAGGTCAAGTGACATAGTTCCGGGAAATTGAAAAATATGAAGAATTGTGAAACAGGCTTTCTTATTGGTCCAGCGCGCAGCAGAATGGACCTTTAAAAAGCAACTGATCAAAAAGATTTTGTCTTTGTCGGGGTCTGTGCGCGCAATAAATTAAACAAGTCCAGGTTAAGCCAACCGCCGATCTAGAATTTTTGCCCCGCCTACGCGCGCGATGTTTGACCTATGTTTTGGATTGAATTGGTAGTAGAGTCAAATTTCCCGGTTAGATTAAAGGGTTGTTTCAGAAAACCTATCTAATACCGCCTGACCCATATCGCCCCGCCTGAGTGACTTAGAAACACCCTTTTTGACCTCTTCCGCCCTAGCAAATCGGGATCATATTATTACCGAGCTCAACTTCTCTACAAATTCACGTGTAATGACCTTCAATGACTGCTTATATTTCTGGCCGCCTTTCATTTAGAGATAATATGAAGCCGAGAGCCATAGCTAGAAATGGCTGAAACGACCTAGCAAAATTTCTGAAAAAATCGGGGTAATAGCTATGAGGCTACGTACAGCTTCTCTGTCGAGTTTATATAAAAACAATACTGAATTCACATTTCCTAGCCCATCTCTTTCACAGTTTTTATTGAGAGAAGCTCATTTTATAGAGCTGAAATTGGCTGAAGCGACCCAGTTAACTTTTGAGTTTGATCTGAAATTTTGTGAAAGTCAAAGTGATTTTCACGTCATAACTGATCTTATAGCTTTAATTCTTGTGAATCGATTGCTAAGAATTGATCGTCAGGGTATTAAACATCAGCACCAGTTGTCACTGCTTTAAGTTGAACTAATAATGGTTATTTTTTAGCAAAAATGAAGCATTTTTCAAAGTCTTTTAAAACTTTGTTTTTACCTGCTTTTTCAACACATTATCACACATAATTCTACAGAATACGTAGATGGTGTAAATTTAAAATTTCTACAGATGTCTGTAGATTTACGGGTAGAATTATTATTCTACAAAATATGTAGATTTATATTTCTACAGACATCTGTAGAATTACGGCAAATTAGTAGATTGCTACACAACAGAGTCTATATTGTATACACCACAATAAGTAATTTAGCGCTGACAAGTAAGGGCAAAGAATACACTGGGGTGGACTCACTTAACGGTCGGGGTAGACTGGCACGCCAGTCGGGCTGGAACGGTATCACGCGGGAAAAGTGAGCGTAGGAGTTAGGTAAGCGTAGGAAGAAATTTTGTCGGCGGCGAGGGCTGAAAGCCCGACTGGAGCGAAACCCCAAGAAGGAAAAAACGGCTAAGCTGAAGCCCCAATCTTACAACGCCAGATTTCGGCGTTGTAGAAATGAATGAACTTTGAGAAATTCGTGAAATGAGAAATGAAAACTTCCGTCAAAGTCGCAGATCGTGTTGTTTTGATTTTTGAGGAGTAGTCGCGCGGCTGAGGTCGAAAAAAGTGGCTAGAAAATGATTTTCGTGATACACCTCTTAGATTCCACTTTTTTCGATGGAAACTCTCGAATTAGCATATGTAGATTCCAAAATCAAAAAGTTTCCACGATATTATCGTGCAAGTAACGAGTAATTGGCGATTTTTTGCGTTTCCAGGCAAAATTGCAAGGCCTGGAAATTCATGATTTTTGTGGGGTCTTCAAATTAAAAAAAGACCTATATCACATGATAGAGCTCTTCAAACTGAGCAAAAAAGTGTATTACACCAAAGTCCCAACTTCTCTAGATCAAAAGTTATGGGCCTATTTGTGGTCAAAAAGGTGTTTAATTTTGCATAAATTAATGCAGATTGTGGGGAAATTCCCTGTTTTCCATCAGTTTTTTACAGTCCGTAGTGTCGGACAACCATGCAGCGAGCAAATGGGTGTCGAACAAATAACTGTCAAACAACCGGTCTAACAAATGTACCGTCGGACAAGTATACTGTCGAACAAGTGGGATTTCCCCAAAATTACAGTTGTACGTATAGATGAAAATTTGTCAGAATTTATATTACGGTGAAATTTCAGAATTCTCAGTTTGACAAGAAAATTTTCTCAAATAGGTAACTTTAATTTAAATAATTATATTAAATTGTAAAATTAGTGTGGCAAGAAAACTCCCAAAAAAATTTGGCCATAAATCTTAAAGTGTAAGGTTAATTTTTCAGCATTTTTGGTGTGACAAGAAAATTCTTCAGCACATAGCCACAGTCTATAGAAAAAGGTCAAAATTTACAATAATTCTCTTCTCATATAAACTGTCTGTCACCATATAAACTCTGGATTTTCTATCAGAGCTCTTATCACAGCACTAAATTCTGCAAATTTCAATTTTTAACAAATTAAATTTGTACATGACAGATGTTACATTTTTCATTCGACAGACTGAAATACTTAATTATAATAATACACTTATAATAATAATTATGCACCAATGTGTCATTGTTTTGAGGTTGGAGTTTTAGTTATTCAACATATGACATCTTAACTATTAAAAGTAAGTACTTTTCTATAAGTTTTCCATTTAATTTTCCATGTGTACGTGTAATTTTCCTGTGCTTGGCTGGTACGTTACATGCTGACAGTCAGGACAGGTTGTTTTTTGTAGCAGTGAGTCTGTTGAAGAGGGTCGGACTGTCAGACAGCAGCCTGGCAGTAATGACATTGAGAGTGATGAGAGGGATAATCTTTGGAGTTTCTTTAAACTAACCAGGAAACGCTGTTTATTCTCACGATAACCTAAAAATAGTTATCAAACCGTACCAAAAAAAATTTTGGTTCGGCTTGAAAACCTGTGTTAGGTTATCGTGAGATATTAAAAGTGTCAGAATTATTGATTATTATGATATTTTATTATTCTTAAAATAGTGTCAAAATTTTTTCAAAAAGGTTATTTTGTTGGGTACTTTTGAGCAGAGTTCCTGCCTGGTTAGTGTTACTGTTGTATTCATAGAAAATAGTGTTGGAGGGGTTCACTTAGCCACAATGAGACTAGAGTAATCAAGTTCCTTAACAAGTAGTCTGTAAGTACTAAAATAAAAAGCAAAAAGTATTTAGGTGGAACCAAATTACAGAAGCAGCCATACCGACCTAAAATTTGCAAATATTTGTTCTGATTTGCCAGCTGGAAGGATTTCCACGAAATTAAGAACAGTTCCTCGTTTTCCAGGCGAGAAATTTTTACTTCAGAACAGTTATATTTTTCCAGCTAGGAGGTAAAAAAACGGGAGGTCGTCAGTAGTCCGACACTTTCTAGTCCGACAGTAAAAATGCCCGGCGTTGGATTTGACGAATGCGTCAGTATTCCGACACGAATTTTGTCCGACAACGAGTCAAAAAAAACATAAAACGAATTATGAATCGCCGAAAAAGAGGCACATCTTTTATAAGCAACCACATACTTATGAAAATCCAAAGTTCACACTCCGAGGTTGGACCCCAATACACAGCTTTTCTTAAATTTTAGGAAGCTTATTAGGATTAGGCTTCCAAGAGTCAAGAAATTGGATTTAGCTGTTTTTACGACACTCCTTTTTTTTTTTTGGGGGGGGGGCTGGAATTAAAGTTTGTGATTTACAACCCTTATAGCATAATTCTGAACATGCAAAAAAAGGGACCCTTAAAGGCGGTGGATTCTTTTTGCTATAAATTATCTTTACGCAAATTTGATTGGTCCTTTATTTCTAATTCATGTCAAAATGCCACCAAAATGAACTTTTATTAATATTATCTCAGTGAAAAACCCTTATTCAACATTCGACACTAAAATCTTTCGTTTTCGGACAAAAGTTACGTCGGAAAAAAAGACTTCAAAATTGTAAATTTATTATATAGATTCGGACTATTTTACTGTCGGACTAGAAAGTGTCGGACTAGTGTCATGCACCCAAAAAAACTTTCGAAATTACCAGGCGATTGATTTTATGCGAGTTAACTGTTCTTATCTACCAGGGCTGACAAAATCTTATAAGAACAGATCGCTAAATTCCAGCTTGACATTGAAGGACTTTTAAGAACAGAAACTTAATTTCCAGCTAACAGTTCGAACAGATCCACAATTTCCAGGTGTTTTGTAGAACAGATGGAGAATTTTCAGCTGCCACTCCAGGCAACCACATTCAGGACTTTTTTTAAATTCCCTCAGAACAGATAGGAAATTCTTAGACACGTTATTTATAAATATAAGATATCAGACTATTTTTTCATAAGAACAGATCATATTTTTCCAGCTGGTACCAATCTTCAGTAGAACAGATTATATTTTTCCAGCTGGTCCCAATCTTCAGTAGAACAGACCATATTTTTCCAGCTGGTCCCAATCTTCAGTAGAACAGACCACTTTTTTCTAGCAGACTTTTTTCTTTAGTTCGGTAAGAACAGACCGCCATATCCAGCTGGAACGTGCCTTCAGAACAGATATTTTGAAGTCCTCCTTCGGTGGATGCTTTCGAAATTAGACTGTTAGAAAAAATATTTCTTACCTTGAATGAAAGAGGCTAGCAAAAAGCCCCAAAAGCACGTAACATATACCACCAACCTGCATAAGGAAAACTGAATAATCCTTGTACACTTTTGATGATTGTAGAAAACTGAAGCTAAATTGCAAATACTTACCTTTCTAAGAATGTATGAATAACAAAAACAACTAAAGATGTAAAAGTTTCAAAACTTGAAAGGTGGCTCCTCCACCACCCAAAATTGAAACAAAGTGGTCTGTTGGCTTTTCTCCCTCCAAAATTTAGGAAAGCACTCCTCCGTTCTCACAACCTCCAAAATGAAGCCGTGGCAGAATGTTCTAGTCTGTATATCAGCAGCCTCTCACCAACTTTTGCTCGCTCTCCTACGCAGCTCCTATTCTAGCAAACGCCCGCCGCCTTTATGTTCCCGCCCTCTGACATGATTAATTTACAGACTAGTTTGCTAGTCTACGGTCGGGGTTGTGGATGGCGCAATACCGGATAAATAGCGATCTAGACAGTTAGCCTTACTCGTCAGTTAGACTGTTTACTCGTCACTACAAAAGTTCTTGGGTCAGGGGTTTGGAGCTCGAGTCTCGAGCGCGCACAAAGTGAAATCGTTCTAGAATATCTACAAAATCAGTTGAATTCTACATTCTACATTATATGTCGATATTAACGAGTGCCGTAATTCTACAGACGTCCGTAGAATTAAGAAAATTTATACATCTACTTATTTTGTAGATTTTCTTGTGAGACTGGCCTGGCTTTTTGGTTGTTGTTGTGAGCAAAAATGAATATCTGAAATGATTTGACACCATTTAATTCCTTCCTATTCAATTCAAAACCTAAAAAATAATTTCAGGGATATATAAGGCCTATAAATTCAACTATAACTCATCTATATTTCTTATTTTGGGGAAACGGACATTGCTCCACATCAGTATCTTTTTTTTACCATAAGCGGTTAATTAGCGTAAAAAGCTAGTCAAAACATGAGACAGGAACATCTGTAGCAAAAAATTTCTCATAATTTGCAAAGTACGAGTCCGAAACAACAAAAGTGGAATATTGCATAGAATAACTCAGATAGCGATAAAATGAAAAATGATAAACGCGAAATGCAAGGAAACTAGACTTTCCAAGAACCAGAATTGCTGCAACCACTCGGCTTCAAATTTTTTGACCTACTACTTGGCAAAATTCCTAAATACACCACTGGAACGAAAGCTTTATTAAAATTTGGAGAGCTTTCGCTTCTCAAAAGCAGGAAACAAGGAATTCTTGATAAAATGGATTGGCCATATTGGCTATATTGGCTTATTTTTTATGTTTCGGTGTCTTCTTTGCACCATGATCACAAGTTAGTAAAAAAAAAAAAATTAAAATGAATTTCAATTTACAAAATTCAAAAAAATCATAAAATTAAAAATTTACTACAGGTAATTACAAGTCATTAAATTTCACAAAGGAACGCACATATGCTCATTTGAACGGGAAGCACAATGTTCACAAAAGAGGAAGTCACCGACTGATGAGAGTTTTCCCTTTCTAGATGCTAAAATGATGAAGCTAGGAGGGAAATTTGCCATTAGCACATATTACAAACCTACCCACACTGGCCTTGACACTATTTGGTACTGTTTAGGGATATGACAAAGTTCTTGTAACAATTTTGTTTGTTCGTTATATTCGTTCAAGCTAAAAACACGAGAAAAAATAAAGCAAAGTAACTTGACATATTTACATACATAGCATCAGCTACGGTAAAGTCAAGAATATATAAGACCATAGGTGGACAAACATGTTGTCGGTATCCCTTTGATCTCTTCGGTTCGAATTGTGTCCGCAAGCCATTGTTTGGTTTCAAGCTATTGTTCGCACTCTGACGTGGAGCGTCTATTTTTAGCCAATCAGAACGCTTTATTTTCTCTTGTTTTTCCGATTTTCTCCCGGTTTTCCGATAGTTTCCCGTATTTCCCTTTCCCCGATTTCATTTTGTAAACAAAGCGCGCCAGCAAAAGAATTACCATAATCAGACTGTTCAGTGGAAAAAGATGGACGAAGACCAAAATATTTGTGATCGTTTCTTAGAAGATATAGATTTTGATGAAGATATTTCACCAGAAGAAGAAAACTGGAGTAACGACGATGAAGTTATTATCGAGAAAGGAGAAATTGAAGAGGATTGGGAAAATTTTCAGGAAGCTCCAGTGCCTAAAGTTGTAGAAGTGGTATTTGTGAACGAAAAGGAAGTAGAGAAGATAAAAGTGGTCGAAGAAGCTCCACCAGATAAGTACTAGCCATAGCTTTCACTAACTGCCACCCGCTAGTATTTTAATGCTTTATAATTATAACAAAAGTTTGGAAATGATTTGGAATAGTTAGAATGATTCTTCTCAACAGCATTTTCTTTCAGATATCAATGAATAAGCTAACATAAATGAAACATATATTTTTTCTAAAAATTTGAATCACTTTTTACAAAGAATAAAATACGAATCTTAAAACATTCATTAGGAAAAGTGTCCAGGTAGAATCAATTACAGACAGTACATAGATACTAAACCAGTCAAAGGACATGCAACTATATTTATTTCAACCAATTTGAAATATAAATGAAACATAGTAGAACCAAACAGCATTAGAAATGCTATGAGCCAGAAACATAACGAGCAGGAACCAAGAATTGACAGGTAACAACGTACTTAGGAGTTTTTCCAACGGTTTAACAAAGGATATCGTGATCCAAAATTGTTTACATTAAATGGATTTACCATTAATCTAGAAGCTGTAACAGCGTCGTGTAAAGGATGGAAGATGATAGGACGTAACATGTTAATAGTATCAGTAACAAGGCAATATTGATGAGCAGGAAGCAGGTATTAACAGGAAATAGCGTACATTCAGGACTTTTTCCAACGGCATGATAAGGGATCTCATGGACAAAATTGTTTGCATTAAAAAGATATGCCAGTTATCTTGCAGTTTAACAGCAATATCGTGTAGAAGGATGGAAAATCATGACGTAACGTGGTAATAGTAGCAGTAACAAGTTAATATTGCGTTGTCAAGTTAAACGAATCCTCATTCATAAAAAGCTTAAAGGGAAAATAAGAAACATGAAATTAGATGATATATGGTGAGTGTACTGAAATTTCCTCAAAACTAGTTCACAAAAGTTTCTTTCAATCTTTGATAATAATTTCCCAAATAGTGCCTGGTTCTGGTAAGGCGGTCGTCGAAAAATTGTTCTATTCGCATCACCTGCCGGCATCATATTTTCTGCTGATTTTCGGAAAAAGGTGCGGAGATGCGGAAAAAAATCCGGGAAAACCAATTTGTTCTTTCAAAGTATAGCTTTTTTTCTCAATTGCTCCGACGGCCATCGAAAAATTGTTTTGCTCGCGACAACACCCTCCCCTGAATTACTGACGTGATTTAAAAAAAACCTGGGAATTTTTTTGACCGCCCGTCCGCCTGCATGCATTTTTAACACCAGTTGCCACGCGAACAGAGCATTTTTTCGATGACCGCCTAAGTATCAACAAGAACACAGGTTAAACATAAAAGATTAATAAAACCAAGTCTTTAAAAGTACACAAAGAAAATTTGTACTTACTGTCGAAGTACCATAACACAGGATCTTTAAGCATTCTTGTTGGGAGTAGAGTATGTTGAATAAATTTAGTTACAGTCACAGTGGAATTTCGTTGCCAATTCAACCACCAACAATAATCAGTTTTGTCCATATTCAATCATTGGGTCGAAAAATGAATCAATCTGAATGTCTAAGACAGGAGACAGATTGTATGATCTGACTGTCAGCAAATTCACTGATTTATATCTCAATTTTTTGAAAAAAGTGAACGCAATTCGACTGCTGGATTGCTCGAGAGCTTTCAGTACATCTTTTGAACATCAAGATGGCCTAACTCATCGAAAATGTCTACTTGCTAGTTTGGTAAGCTATAAACGTTGCCGGATAATTACGGAACACTAATTAACCGGAATACCGATTACAAAACAAACAAAAATCGAGATTCCTGTCCCATATCATTGCGTGAAGCTATGTAGGCCTTCCAACGCTTCGCAAGCTCGCTACGGGCGGCAAAAACCCCAGGAAAAAACGAGAACCACTACCAAAGAAGTTTTCATGTCAAAATTGTAAAAAGAAATATGCAATTGAATACCACTTCAAAAAACACGAAGCCATATGCAAAACCAAGAAGAAAGCTAAACAAGAGAAGGGTGAAATAGCATCACATAATAAAGTGTCTTTACATGCTGTCCTTTTTTATCAAAAGTTAAGCTGCTTAAGATCTAACAAGAGCTTCTTTGCTTCTCCATACTTTTCCATTTTCCAGCTGTAAATAGTACATCCTACCCTTGTTTGCCTTAATGAGAACAGGAAAAGTTACAAACATTCTGCTAGTTATAAGGAGAATTAAACGTTTCCAATCGAATACATAGTGTCGATTAGGGTTACTTTTTTAAAAAGTCAGGAGTAAGTTTAATCACTGTTCACATTCCTGATAAACTTTTTTAAAAAGTCAGGAGTAAGTTTAATCACTGTTCACATTCCTGATAAACTTTTTTATCAATTTTCAGGTCATGATCTTTTATTATTATAATGTAACAAAGTTCTAGGCGCACGAGGGCCTCTGGAACTGATCGTGATTATACGTATTTTACAATTGTCTTGTGTTGAATCTTTTCGGGTGTTTACTCCATGCAGTGTTGAGTCTTTCTTTGAAGACTTTGACTGTCTTTGCCTCAGCGACATCTTTTGGCAATTTATTCCAGGTTGGTATAGTTCGATAAAAGAAGGAATTCGTTTGTACACCACGGAGTCCATCGCTTCCAAAGTTTGGAATCATCTCAAAGTTGTGCCTTCTGTTTGGTCGCGTTCGACGGGCTATCTTGTTTGGGATGGTATCTTTTTCGTAATAGTTGATGTGCTTGTAAAGTTGGACCATGTCACAAAAGTGTCTTCTAAACTCGAGCGTAGGAAGATCTAATTCACGCAATCGTTCTTCATAAGACATATCACGACATTTTTGAACAAGTTTTGTTGCCCGTCTTTGTACTCCTTCAATCAGATTTACGTGTTTACGTGGAAACGGAGACCATACTGACTGAGCGTACTCCAGATGCGGGCGAACAAACGCACAATACAATGTTTTAAATGTACTTGTACTCATATTTACAAATCCTCGATTGATTATGCCAAGTATCGCGTTTGCTTTTTTGACTTGCTTTGCAATGTGTTCTTCAAATGTAAGTTCTGAGTCAATGAGGATTCCAAGATCTTTTTCTTCAAAGACGTGTTCCAATTGGCGTCCATCTAGGGAATATGGATGAGCATGTTTGATGTTTCCAAACTTTCCTAGCGTCAGAACGTGACACTTTTCAGGATGGAATAGTAATAGCCAGTCTTTCGACCATTCTACAAGTGTGTCTATATCATTCTGAAGGGAAACAGAGTCTTCGATGCAGTTGACTTCTTTGAAGATTTTGGTATCATCAGCAAACAGTAGGATCAATGAGATGACCTTTTCAGGAAGATCATTGATGTATAGCACGAACAGCATTGGTCCCAGTACACTACCCTGTGGAATACCACTCACTACAGGGTCTGTAGTCGAGAAGGACTGGTTCACTTTTACTGATTGAGTTCGACCTGTTAGAAATGACGTTATCCATTTTAAGATTGAACCGTTGATGCCATATGCTGATAGTTTCTTGCATAGTCGACGGTGGGGTACAGTGTCGAAAGCCTTCGCAAAATCGAAGTAGACACTATCAACAACGTTTCCTTTAGAGATGCTCTCATAACATTTATCCAGATAGTACAAAAGCTGTGTCACGGTTGAACGGTTGTTAATGAAGCCATATTGTTTGTTCGATAAAAGATTATGATCAGAAAGGTGCTTCATGATGTGTTTCCTCAGTATTGATTCCATTAATTTGCACACTACTGATGTCAAACTAACAGGTCGATAATTGACTGCCAAATTCTGAGGTCCCTTGTTTTTGTAAATAGGTGTGACATGTGCCACCTTCCAATCTTGTGGTAATGAGCCTTCAACTAAAGATTTGTTCATGATTACAGCCAAGGGTAGAGACAGATAGTCAGATAATTCCGCTAGTATCCTAGGGTGTATTTCGTCTGGACCGAATGACTTATTATGGTTGAGCTCTTTCAATTGATTCTGTACCATCTCCTCAGAGATATGAATATCTCTGATGGATGAATCAGTTCTCTTTTCAAATGCAGGAAGCTCACCTACTGCTTCTTTTGTGAATACACTGCAGAACTGTCGTTGAAGTATATTAGCTTTTTCGTGATCTTCATGCTTTAACGAGGTTTTGACATTTGGTGATTCAAGTAGTGATGAAACTGTACTAGAAGATTTCATCTTGTTACGCACATGTGACCAGAAGATCTTCGGTTTGGTCTTTGCGTTATCACAAATTCTTTTTTCGTAGTTCCTGTGAGCTTGTCTCATCAATTTTCTCACTCTGTTTCTTACAGGGGTGTATTTTGCTCGATTGTATTCTTTTTCTTCGGGCGATGATTTCATCCATTTCCGATGGAGGCGTCTCTTCTCTGCTATTTCTTTCCGAAGTTGAACTCCAATAGGTATTTTACCTTTCTTCTTCCAGTTTTGACCACCGATGATCTTTATGGGTACAAAACGGTTTCGTATATCCAAAATCTTCTTTCGGAAAAGCTGCCAAAGCTCCTCGGTTGACTTAGAATCAGCCATCTCCGGGAATTGCTTGTACCAATCATCAGAGTTGAGATCTTGTTTCATTGCTTCAAAGTCTGCGTCCTCGTACTTGTATCTTTCTGATTTAGGTTTCAATACAGCATCACATTTGATAGTGAAGGTCAAGCAACTATGATCGCTTAAACACAAAGGACTGAGATACTCTAGACATAGAGCTTGGTTAGCTTCACCTGTTAGAATGAGATCGACTAAAGATGGGTCGTCAGTCCCACGGCACCTGGTTGGTTCTTCTACACTTTGGTGGAGAAAGGAGTCGCGAAGGGCATCAAGAAATTTTTCTTCTTTACTTTCCTCGAGATGTGGCGTCGTCCAATTTTTCCAATTGATTGTTGGGAAGTTAAAGTCCCCGACAAAGCATTTATGAGAGTATTTGTTGTTTGATGCGATATCTTTGATTAGATGATTCAACTTGTTGTTATTTTCAGCTGACGTGTCATTGTTCGTAGGGGAGCGATAGATACAGGAGAAGACCAGGAGATCGTTTCCGGATAGACGAATTTCGATTGTGGATACTTCATTGAAATTGACTTGGTTCATTGATTGGTTGACATCGGTGACCAAATGTTTGATCGATGAATGAGCAAGAATAATTATCCCGCGACCGATGCCAGTGGTCATGTTCGTATGACTGACACATTTATAATGTTTAAGCTCGTGTTCGTGTAGCTCTCGCAGTCCACCGTGCTTTGGTTTCACCTCACATATCGCAATGATGTGGGGATGATGTTTCTCTACATCAAGCACCAGTTGTCGCTTCTTCTCAGGTGTTAGCGTGTCGGCGTTGCAATAAAAGATCCTGATTTCGTTGATCTTTATTTCAACATCATCTACTTGATTTACGTTATGGTTTTCTTGAATTATTGTTCTCCGATTGTTTTCGTTTGAGCAAGATTCTTGGCGAATACTACATTCTTCGTGTCTGTCTTCTTTGTTTGGGATCTGATTTTGACCTTGATGATGTCGAATCCGTTTTTTGAGTCCCCTCGAACTCTCCATTTATAGATATCAGAGTTATCATTCTCATTTCTAGTTTTAGCTTTGAACGATAGTTCCCTTACGTTCTTTCTTTCATCTGGTGTTAGATCTTCAGTTATACTCGTTGTCTTGTATTTTTGGATGCCCTTGAGAGAAGGAAGGTTTCCGAGAAGTGAAAATTTTTCCTTTTCGCTAGATAGACAGATTAATAAAGGGCGCTTCTTTTCCTGGGATGGTTTTCCGAGGCGACTGACACGTTTGATAGTAGCGAGTGTGTGAGTGTCTTTAACAAGACCTTCGGCCCATGAACTGTCATCTTCTTGTTCTTGTTCTGCTAAGCCATGGATGACGACGTTGCGAGATCTTTTGATTTTGTCATTTTCTTCTGCTTCTTCTACACGCCATGCATCCCTAATAGCTTCTCTGATAGTTGTTTGCTTGGCAGATACCTCAGAGGTCTTTGTAGCGTCAGCGTAAGACTTTTCCGACAATGTCTTCATTTCTGTTTTGATAAGTTCTTGCATGCTGTGCTTGAATTTCTCCATGTTTATTTCAATCTTTTGTTCAACGTATTCCAAAGTGTGGAGTGCTGGATTGTTGTCCAGTTTCTTTTTGAGGTCAGCGAGTTCTTTTTCTCTGGCATCGGCCGCAATTTTGTCTGCTTTGAACTTCTTCAGAAGCTCTGCTTCTTTCTCAGCTTTGACCTTGATAATGTTTTCACAATTTGCCACGTCCCTCTGCAGAGATTTCACCTTTTGGTTTGGGGAAGTATATGCACCAATATTCTTGGTCATAGTCACGCAGTTCACGCAAATGAACTTTATTCCTTTCGTCTTTCCAACAATCAGCTGGATGTAGTATGGAGGAAGTTCAGAACACGAATAGTGAACACTTCTCTCGCACTCGGTGCATTTGAGTCGATCTTTTTTCCTGTCGGTGATACATCGTGATGGTGTACAAGTCTCCAGATCTTGTGAGCTTGCACTCAATTCTTCCAATGATGATGGTGATTGCAATGGTGAAGGTGTGACTGTTCGACTGCTCCGAAGAATTCTCTTCATTATGATGGATATGAATGAGATTTCCGTTCAAATAGTCAAAAATGTTGTTTTTTGAGGATTTTTGAGATTTTCTTGAAAAAATGTTGAGCTGTGAAAAATGCGTGTGCTCTAGTTGACGTCAAATAAAAAATCATGTCATCTTGATGCAAAGCTATTCGAAATGTTTATCTGTCCGTCAAGGAAGCAATTGATAGTGCCTTGGAGGACCCATTTTTTCCAGACGCAGTCAAAAATCAAGCCAAAATTCTTAAGACAATGGAAAAAGACTTAAAGTCATATTCTGACACAATTAGTGACGAATATTTTGAAATGTTAAATGAAAAGGACCCCTCCAATGGAAATTTAATGAAACACTTCAGCAAATTTATCCAGAAAAAGAACACATTCAAATCCTGGCAAGGGAAGTTGAAAGTGGATTCAGATTCAATTGGGCTGTATAATTATTTTCACCAAAAAGTACTTGAAAAATTTAATCGCCTACAGGACAAAGTCTTTGTTTCCAACACAAAGGAAAGTAGTAACAGAGCTGACGAAAAACGAAATCCAATCAATAAGATATGTTGCCGGGTACATCTGCTACAGCATCAAAAAAGCCTTCTGAAAGTCCAAAACTGCAGAAAGAAAAATTATTCATGAAGTGATTTCCAGTTTCGATCTTGAGTATGAAGGTGGACTCATGGATGACAACTGCATGTACAATTTTCTTGAATATACAAATGAATGGGTGGCAGAGGTAAATAGAGGAGGATTGTTTGATGTGAATGACCATTTTTTTCTGGTTATAAAAGCAAAAGCAATGGAGATTGTTGTAAGATATACTCTGACTGTACCGGGTGCACCAAAAAAAAGTATACAGGTTTGTCGAGTTATTGTGAGCTTCAGGATTTAATTGTTCTATTCATTCTTTTTTAATCGTATAGAGGATGCTTTAACTTAAACTTTGAGCTATCATACATTAAATTTGAAAAAGTAGTTCGAAAGTTATTTAAAAAAAACTGACTTTTTTTCCATGTCGAAATTTCAAAAAATCATTAAAAACAGCAATCACGCTATAAATAAATAAGACAAAATGACAAAAACACAATTTTATTGTTTTTTTATTCTTTTTTTTTCTTATTTATATTTTGCCAACAGTTTTTCCATCTTATTTGCAAGTCATAAACATTTCCAAGACGAGCAAACTCAATGCAGACCCAAGTTCTTTGAGCAACTAGTCGAGCTGAATGGTGATCCATTTTTTCAAAAGTTTTCTCACATAGCACACACGTGACATCAAAACCTCTCCAAAACTTTTTTTCAGCTTTTCCAAGTACATTATCCCATCATGGGAATAGCTTGTTTTACCATATTTTCAAATCTCTTAACAAGTTTTGATGAATACAGTTGCATTTTTTGCTATTTTCATGTGTAAAGAAGTTAAGTGTCAAAAGAAAAGTTTGCTCACTGTTTTTCATGATTTTGTGAAATTTCGACATTAAAAAAAAGTCAGTTGTTTAAAAATAAGTTTCGAACTACTTTTTCAGATTTAATGTAGAATAGCTCAAAATTCAAGTTAGAGCATCCTCTATACGATTAAAAAAGAATGAACAAAACATTTAAATCCTGAAGCTCACAATATCTCGACAAACCTGTATACTTTTTTTTGGTGCACCCGGTAGACTTCATCATATGTTACACTGGTCAAGATTTTAGACAAATTTTGTTTTATAAAATTATCAATGATTCAGAGGTAACAAGATTATGGCAGCTCACTACACGAAAACTCGACAGTAGAAAATTAGCAAATAAAGTTTCGTGTGAAATTATACGGAAATGGATCAATGTGTGTGTGTCAAATTTTGTAAAAGGGCTAATACAAGTAATGAAACTGAATGCATATAATAAAAAGAAGCAGGATAGACCCAGTGAGGTTGCTCAACCTGGGTTCAGAAAAAGACTTTCTAAGTGTCTTTGATCTTATGATAGTTTTATAATGTATTGTATTAGATTGATTTTCCTAGAACTAATTTCATTTTCCATATTAAACTTATACTGTAAGTGCATTCATTTGATAATAGCATGAGATATACTTTGTTTTCTGAACTTGAAGGAAGCAATTGAATGAAAATTGAAATTTTAAGATTGGGAACCTATTTAGACTTTTAATACTCAATAGGTTTGCTATACTCAAGACATCCAACCTGGTTTATTATTCTATGGTATATTGGTATATTCTACATTCTTTTGTTACATATTTAATATTTAATCTGATATTTTACAGATGCAGTATGTGTTCTTTATTTTCAAAATATTGGAGTAAATTTTTGATTACTTTGGAAATTTCATTTGTGTCCTTTTTCATTTCTTTGTGTCTTTTTTTCAAGTATTTTTTGTTTGAAGATTTGAAATATTGTATCTTTTTGAGCCCAATTCGACCAATCCCAATCAGAACTTCACTTATTACCTTAAATATAGAATGAAAAAAGAATTCTTTTGACAGAGATGAAATTCGAATTCATGGACTATTTGCTAAACTTAATTCTCAAAATAAATCTAATATAGTCTCCGTTTCATCCTTTTTAGTTAAAAACAGGTCGTTCGCCCAAACTTATTCTTGCTAAATTTAAAAATTTCATTAAATCGTCAAAATAAATTTCACCAAAACTGACGAATGGTCAAGTTTTCAGAAAAAATTCAAACTAACTCTCCTCCTTGGTAATTATTTTTCATGAAAAATGACTGTTTTTTGAAATAGACTCTAAATATTAAATTTAAATCTCAATCAATCCCATTTTTTCACTTTAGAGGCAAAAGAGAGACAAAAATAAATCGGAGCTAATTGCCAAAGGAGTTAAAAATACTGTAAACTTTGTGAAAATAATCTTGGGAAAGTAACTCCGATCACTTTATGGTGACTCTCCCCTCCCCCAATTTTCTGGGTTTTATCTTTGAATAAAATAGACGTCCGCAATGTTGGCACGAAAAGGTACCATAAAAATGATAAAAATACCACAGAAGCCCTATAAGTTTTAAAGCATATATTGACTTCAGCAATTTGTCAGGTAAGGTTAAGGCGAAAGCAATATGATAAAAGTCAGAAGGCTTTTTAAAAAAGATTTCAAATCAAATTTATTTTTTTATTACTTGGGAGCATTTTGTCTGTATTTTACTTAATTGATTATAAAAGCGAATCATGGATAAAGTTTTTACAAGCATACTAGCCTAGAAAGTTGAAAACACAAGATTATGTACAAAAACTAGGGTAGTCAAATACGTGATAAAAATACAAAAGTGCCCTAAAAATTGAAAGTGAACCTCTCTTTTAAATCAAGAGCAGCCACCGGCTAGGAAGTATGAAATATCTGTTCTTGAGGTCCCTTTCTCCTGGAAAAAAACTATCTGTTCTGTATCCTGGGCTCTCCTGGATTATATCATCTGTTCTGGGAAAAAATGGGACTCCTGGAAATGTATATCCGTTTTCCAGAAATATTATGCTCCTGGAAAAATATAACAGCTATTCTCTAAGGAAGTTAAAATGCTCCTAGAAAACCCTTTTAAGAAAATTATGAAGCTCCCTGGAAAGAAAACCTGGCATCTGGTTGTGTTTTTCACAATTTAGCTCCTGGGTTTTTTTAACAGATTGTCCACTGGAAAAAATTGTATGTGCTTTTCCTTAAAATGTGCTCCTGGATTTTAAGAACAGATGTCTTTTAAAGGCGACCCCTGGATTTTACCTGGGTGTTTTGAGGAAAGTCTCTCCTAGATTTATCCATAAAAAAGAACATATATTTCAAAAAATTCTGCCTGTGGCTGCTCTTGATAAGTGGTGCATTATTCCTTATTCTGTTGAAATAAACTATAATCTCAAATATCAAAATATACTGTATTGTAAAATGTTGAAAATTAATTCAATTTAGCTTTCTTCGATTGATTATCTGTCCCTTCTAGCTTTCTTTTAACTCGTGAAGGTTGCATTCTTTTGAGAAGAGCTCGTTCTTGTGACTTGTGTTTCTTTGTTACGTCCTCTAACATTTGAATACATGGGATGAATCATGTCATCTTTTGCAGCTTGCATTTTTCTCTCAGTGAGACTGTACTGTTCTCGAGTAGGATTGTCACTACCTCCGATGGCTCCTCTTTGTCGTGAAGAATGCTCTTCTATTGGATCCTGATTGAGTTTATCGGAGAGGAAGAACTAGACACCATCTTCTTTCAAAAATGATTGGACAAACTCAGTGAAGGTGTGAACTGAAACAAATCAAAAACAATATTGCAATATTGAATAAAACAATATTGAACAATTACCACCGAAATATACGATTTACAATCGAGACCCAACCAACTAAGTTTCTGGACACTGATATAACAATGATGAATGGCCAAGTTATAACATCTGGTCTTCTAAGGTACCTAAAAGGTATAAACGTAATACGATCAATGGTGACCTAAATCGATCATATAGAATCAGTAACAATTATAATAAAGAAAAGGAAATTATCAGAGAAATGTTTAGAGAAGCAGGTTACCCAATTCGATTCATCAAAGATTTTGAAACGAAATTAACTGATGATTGCATCATACCTGATTTCCTTTTCAAAGAAAAACGCAAATTCATACTCATTGAGGTTCCATTTTCAGATACCAATGAACAACTTGCAAAACGATTCATTGAAAAATTTTTTTACCCGACGACAAAATTGATTTTGCTATAAAATGGGCAACAAAGAAAGTAAAACAGTTATTTAACTCGAAGGATAAAAATCCACACCCAGCGTGTAAAATTTACGAAGGCACGTGTTCTTGTGGATTGAATTATATCGGCGAAACCCAACGTAATGTTAAAACCAGGTGGTCAGAACATAATAACTTTGAGCACAACTCTGAACATGCAAAGCATCTCAAAAACCACGAATTCTTATGGAAAAAAATCTGGAAGCCGCATTAATTGCCCTTAAGAGACCACGTCTTAATGACCAACTCGAAATAGTGTAACATTCTTTGCCACGGAAAGTCATGTGTTATACTTTTCAACCAATAGGATTTAATTATTGCGAGGGGAAAACAAACACTATGGTTTAACTCACTAAAAGATTTTGTTTAATGATTACACATAATTATCTTTAGTAAGTGTTCTGTTTTCCACCAATTGTGACGTCATGTCGTGGCAAAGAATAGATTTTAATAGAAAAGAGACATTCAAAAATCCCGTGAGAATGCCTCTTTTCATTTTTAATAGCTTTCTTTTATAATTTTAATAAATTTGTAACTTTTTAGATTTTCAATTTTATTATTCTATAGCACTGATGATGGAAAGACCGAAAAGCTTTTGCTAATTTTAAATGTTGTTGTTTTTTATTTTTTATCAATATGGGAAACATTGATCATAAATATTGCAACCTTTATAACAGTTACTGTTACCCAACAGTGATCAAAGACTGGAAATCTATTTTTAATAAATAAAATAAACCTCGCAAAACCCTAGGTGTGTGATCAAAGCAACACTTAAGGTCGTTGTCGTAACAATAAAAAAGAATATCAATAGATAGAAGAAAGAAGTTTTTTTAATACTTCAGCATTTTTGTCATGAATGAAAGGTTTGGACCAACATTATCCCAAACTTACAACCAAAATTAAAAAACATAATAGAAATATTTACTTGAAATAGTAATTCCAACCATTGTTTGACTGCTGAGGAAAAACCGTTTCTTTCTTCTTTGGGTAGGTCAAGGTCTTCTACTTCTTTGCGTCATTTCTTCAAGCCTCCCAAAAAGCCGTCAACAAGCCACTGTAGAAAAAAATAGAAATCTAGTGTTTAAGATTTGATGTCTTATTTTAAAAATTTTAAAAACGAAATGACACAAGGCTAGCAATATTAAACGATAAGAACCTCCAATGCTAAATCCAATCTAAAGCTTTTAAATACTAAGAGATTGAAAAAAATATCAATTACAGTAAAGCGTGTTTCGAAGGGGTCACCACTGAGAAAAGATTGGGTTTTTTCTTCTTTTTGCCAATCCATACATTGGTTACATTGAAGCAATCAAAGAAATCATCAATATCGTCAAAAAACAATCGAGTTCCAATGGTTCCGGGTTTGTCTTGTTGATTAAGTGCTTTGATAACGGTGATATGTCACATGTTCGACAACTCACTTGTTCGACAAATTCATAAAATTGTGAACAAATGGGCGCCCACTCGTTCGACAATCTATAGTTGTTCGACACCCACCCACCGTTTTTTTAGCATTTTCTCGAGATTTCATCATTTTTTTCTGATTTTTTGCATGCACAAAGATGCGTATTAGCAATGTCCAAAACATGGCCGAGTCCGATTTTTGATTCTTTTCCGGTCGAAAATCCCGGAAATATGCCGGAAATCGCCATTTTTTCAGATTTTGATCAGACTTTTTCCTTATGTTATATTTCGTTGTTTTTTTCATAGAAAAATATCATCAATGGCAATGCCAACCTCGTCCCGTGTGTCCCAGATTGAAGCATCAAAAAGCTGATGATACGAGGATACGTGTTGTTGCTTGATCAAGAATTAATTTAATTTAATCTATACCCTTCGTGCTCTTAACGGAATAGCACCCCCGTCCGATAAACTCTTTTTTTAGAAAAAGACCCTTTGTTTTCTCGCTACGCAAGTTTCTGCGTAAGTAGCCGGGGATTCTATAAGGCCGGAATACCGGATTCTTCCCAGTCGTTTATACAAACTAAATCCCGTAAATCATAATATCATATAACATATATACTTACGGTATTACACGCATAAACGACTCCAGTCTATGTAGTCTCGATTTCCGGACCATTATTCTCATTACGCGAAATAGGGCGGCAATTCTACTACATGTATGTCTGTCATAAAAAGCCGCGCTAGAGAGTGTTTTGAATAATTTTCCTCTTTTCATCTTTTGACGAGCGCACTTCTCTTTTGCAGTACTGTTCACCTTTCAGTGTTTGATAATTAGGTGGAGCTGATTATTGACCTGGAATTTTTAATTTATAAGTCTAGATCTAGACTACAGGAGGCCCCCAGCGGTTTACGTGATGGCGTGATTGGGACTTTTTTCTTGCGTGATGGCGTGATTAGAGATTTTTTTGGCGTGATGGCGTGATCAAGATTTTATCGTGATGCGTGATAGGGCAAAAATTTGAGGCGTATGTGTGATTTGGGCTATTTTTCGCTATTTTTTGCGTGATGACAAATTTTAGCGATTGATTTTCGTGAAGCGTGATGGAGAAAATTTTTTTGCGTGATGGCGTGATTAGGGGTGCCGCTGGGGGGCTCCTACAGTCAATGCTTTTTGAGAAAAATGAAATCCGAGTTGATTGCTAACTCGAAAATCCTTTTGGGAAAATGGAAAAGCGAGTAACAGTTAAGTGACGTCATAACTTTCACTTCATCATAATTTAGCTAACTCGAAAATCACTAACTCGAAAATTTTCTAACTCGAATTTTGGTAACTCGATAATTCCGGGCCTAGGTTTTCCGGGCCTCGTTTCATTTCCGTTGTTTTATTTTGTCGAACTGATGCGCTGTCGAACAACTGATCGCTTAGTTGTTCGACAGACAACTTGTTCGACAAATGAGTGTCGAACAAGTGGGTGTCTAACAACCATACAGTCGAACAAGTGAATGTCGAACAAGTAACTGTCGAACAACTGGTCTGTCGAACAACTAAGCGATCATTTGTTCGACAGCGCATCAGTTCGACATTTTTTAAGATTTGTCGAACAAATGCACCGTCGAACAAGTATACTGTTGAACAAGTGGGATTTCCCCCTTTGATAACCTTTTTGCTAATCACTTAGAAACACAGATGTGAAATCAGCAATAGAAAATTTGTAACCGCTATTACCAAAAATTGGCTGCTGATATTATAAGTTTAGTTTTATTTGGCCTTTCTAGAAGTATTTTCATCGGGGGTTTAAAATTAGGTAGATATCATTGTACTTTTACTAAAATCTCCTGATATTCCAGTATCTTTGTTCGAAAAAGCAGAATCAAAAGAAGTTATAAAAAATCACCTGAGCAGCCAAATTAACACGCATACAAGATGAACATGTTCATGGGTTAACTTTGATAACTTTCCTAACCCAATGGTTGAAGTGTCTGGGTCCAAATCTTTTCCATACATGTCGATAACATGTTGCCAACTGATGACGTTGCCCCCACACTACAAGATTAAAAATTGAGAAAACAATTACTATTTCAATCAAAGTTGTCTTCACAGTTTTGGCAGTTTGATGTCACTTATCACCAATAAGTAATTTTGAATAAGACAATACTGTCACTACAATAAAACAACTTCTACCTCCTCAAAATGTTAAGTATTATTTTGCATTTGAACCCTTTTAGGTAAAATAGGTAAAATAGTTGAGAAGGTACCCCTAAATACCTTAAGGGAACTATTTTTTGCGGGAACTGATTTTCGCGGTTCGCAGTTCAAGATTTAATATTTAATATTTGAGGGAACTTAATTTTGCGGATTTCTCACTTGAAGGAAAATTAGAGACGTACTTTGAATTATTCGAGCTTTTTTCGCATTTGAAAAATTTTGGCCGAACTTAATTTTACGGTTTGAGCTTTATCGGTTTACGATTTAGTTCCCGCAAAAATTAGTCCCCTTAAGGTAAAACATTTTTTTATTTGAAAAATAATTCTTACGATAAGCTTTTTGATATTTTTGTTGGCTTCTGAATTTTCAATGTTGTTTCTGATGGTCTTGATTAGGTGAGGAGGGTCACAAATGAAGTAAATTTTGGAGTTAAATCGGTATTTGTTCCAGGTCCAGTAAACAACACCATCCTTAACATTTTCGTTGTCTTCAAGAAATGAAATCTGAAGAACTTTCGATTGGGTGCAGCTCCACCACAAACAAATGTTCTCACATGAAAACCTGCAAAAACAATCATGAATTTTATATTGAAGATCGATTTTATTATTAAAGGACAAATTAAAAATGAAACCCTGGTTAATGATTTTAAAGACCACAAAAGATTTATAGGCCAGGTGGAAATAACAAAGCAAAACGTAAAAAGTGATGACTAGAAATCATTTACATTGTCAAGCAAGCACACTAAAAAATTGTTGGTGAGAACAAAGACAACATGACTGATCTGATTAATATTAAAACAAAACACGACTCTTCAGACAGATATATACCTTGACTTTCGCAAACTCTGACTGCTTCCCAAACCAGTGGATACAGTTGTGATGCATTGTATCCATGATTTGAAAAGAAAAATCCAATTGGGTAGTTGTAGTACCGAACCAGTCCTCTCACCACGAATGTGAGTATTGTTGTTGCCAGTTCACGCTCTTCTTCTTTTGATACTTTCAAAGAGAATTTGTTGAGCTCATCATTGATTGATCCCATCTCAGTGAAGCCTACTAGTCTTCCAGTGGAATGACTAAACACCAGGCCTGATTTTATGTGCATCTCATCAAACATTAGAGATAAATTTTTCTTGTGTTCCTTTAATTCATCAAACTTGATGTTGTGATTCAGTCTGTCAATTACATCTTTGTTAAAACCAGCTCCAGGGTCAGTGTAACTGATGTATTGTTGGAGAGTGTTTTGTCTGGAAGCTGAATGAAAGGGCCATCTCTCAGATGCTCGTAGGTAGCTGTAAACAATTAAAATATTGAAAAAATCTTCTATTGACTTTCCAGAGTAAACAGTGAAAATATGCAGTCACAAAATCACAAAACTTTAAATTATTCCAAACAGAAGGTTAAGAATTTAGATAAGCAATTTCTATATTAGGAAGTTTTTTGGGCTTAGTTCATAACCAGGCGTTACAAGAAATTATCTTCCTGTGTAAAAATCTTTAAAGCTTTTTCAACAGTCTCAAATTTAAATTATTCATAGAATAAAGCACAAATAGAAAAATTTATCTCAGTAAGATCAGTACTCAGGTATGGAAATTTATATATGAACAACAAACCTGCGGATTTCAAGTAGACATCGACGAATGATTAAGGGATGCCATCGCATACCCTTCGAACTTTCGAGCTCAGAAATTTTCTTCTGTTGCTCCCAAAGTAGCCCTTGGGGTGTTTCGATTTCAAGTGGTAGCTTCTCGTTTGTCAAGATCTCTTTTAAAAGGGTGTGGTCCTCTTCACGATTCTCAAGGTTTTGTCTTTCAATGATCTTATCTAGCTGTGTTTCCAAGCTTGTCACTTTTCTTTGAAGCTGCCTATTGGTCACTTGTAACAAGGTTGCTTTATGGAGAAGTTCTTCTTTGCTCATATGAATGTTTGGTTTGTATTTAGAAGGAATTTCAGGTGATTTCTCTTTTCTGAAACGCATTCTGTTCAGACTATTGTGTCTTTACTTGCTGCAGTTACTGCAACGTGAAGAAGAGGGATCGACCAACAATTCACAGTTTATTGTCCTGATTGTTATACTGTCAGGATCGATCCTGTCGAAAGCTTTTGTTTCAAGATATGCTATTGTATTTCCACTATTGTCTTTTAAGTCAATATTGCCATTGATTTTGTCCTTGACAATATCTGCAAAGTCATCATATCCAAGACATATATTTGTTTCTATCATGTTGCTATCATCGCACAACTTTTCTGGAACATTATTTGAAAGCTCGTTACTAAAATCAAAGTTGAATAAAGTTTCAATTTCTTCACGAAATTCAGCAACAAAGCGAGGTTTAGATTTCAACCTGCCACGACACAAGCGACAGAATAATTTCAAATGTTTTTCCATATCACTATCATTATTATTTTCTATTTCTTTTCTATTTTCTTTCTTATTTTTCCATACATAATTCGTTTTATCTTCTCTAAAAAATGTCGACGAGAAAAAAGTTTTTTGAAGTAGTGCAAACTTATTACTTTCATGGATGATGATAAATAAAAGATTTAACAAACACTGCTTTTTTCTAAATAACTAGTGCTGAATAATCTGCTTTAGTTTTTTTTACAGAAAAATAAAAAGCCAATGAAGAATGAACCAACAAAGTAGAGGAAAAATTATAGCTGTTTCATCTCTTCAGAAGGGAAAGAGAAAGTTTAAAAGAAAAGGCTGTATCTACAATGTCAAAACACATGGAGTTTCCAGGACAGAAAAATCATGATATCACCGCGTGCCACCAAAAGCCCTTAATTTCTTCTTGTAATACTACAGTGTGTTCCGCAAAAAAGTATACTCAAAAAGTAAAGCGTAGCTCTGAAAAAACTATCTATATATTAAGCTTAATTTTTAAACCAGTTAAAAGCATAACCATCAAACTTTTTGTGGTCAAAAATTCATTGCAAACGAATTTTCGATTCAAGAGATATCAAGTCATAAGTAAGCAAAGGTGTAGATTTAAAACATCGGAGATCAAGTAAATTTTTTCATAATTACTTCAGTAAAAAATAACGTTAATTTCAAATTGGAAGAATGATAAAAAAAATCTAAATTTTTAATGCAAAGAAAAGAAATCATTCTTCTTTCCACTGCTGAAAGAATTCCTTCGGAAAAGACTTTTGTTAATGAGATAATTAATTTCCAAGCTGCATAGGTCAATCTTTCAAAATGCAGAGTTTCATCAAATTGACAAAAAAAACAGACCTGTCAATCAAAAATTAATTAACTCTGGTAGTAAAAATGATGCATCTCGACTTTTTTTAAACTCCAACAGGGTGCAATAAAAAGCGTCATATCTCACTAAAGAAGAATTGTTCGAAATGAAATTTGTACAGTAGAAAGCTGAATAGCTGCGCTTTCAGTAGTTTTAAAAATCATTCAAAACAGATCATCATTTATTTCAAAAGTTGACTTTATTTATTTGAGTATACTTTTTTGCGGAACACACTGTATATTTGAGGCTTAATTTAAAACAAGAATCAGCACTAGAAACCCCTTGTACGTTGAAAAATACAACATTTTCGAAGCCATACTTTTCAAAATGTCTAGCACAGAAATGCTATTTCTCATCTAAATAAAATACAAAATACAAGAACAAAAAGAGAAATCACATGATCAAATTAAACCAATAATCTTTGCTGAATCAAAAAATATCATTCTTGAGAGATAGATCGTTCTCAATTAAAAGCAAGTACTCAAAATATCTCGAGCTTATTAGCCCCCCAGCGGTTTGCGTGAATGCGTGAATGGGCATTTTTGGTTGCGTGAATGGGCATTTTCGGTTGCGTGAATGCGTCAAAATTGAAAAAAAATTGCGTGAATGCGTGAATTGAAAAAATTTGCGTGAGCGTGAAAATCCACTTTTTGATTGCGTGAAAGCGTGAATCTGGGCTATTTTGTGCGTGAATACGTGAGTTTTCCCTTTTTTCCACGAATTATGGGTAATTTTCCCGATTTTCCTATCTTTCCCCAATTTTTCCCGATTTTCTGAAAAATCGGATTATTGTGTAAAACTCGAGGAAAATTTGCGTGAATTTTGAAAACAATTTGCGTGATTCCGTGAATTGAGGGTCCGCTGGGGGGCCTCTATTAGAAAGATGACTTTTAGCTGTTTCAAAAAAGGCGCCATTTTGTTTTAGAATCATCATTAGAACACCTCTCAGAAGAATTTATACCGATAAATCCAGAAAAAATATTCTAGCACCAGCCCATCCCATCAAAACTAATTCATCCCACAAACGTTCTAGTCGAATCACAAAGCTGGACAATTTATACGAAGATCTGGACGACGACAACCTCATTCCCAAGCTGGACATTTTATACGAAGATCTGGACGATGACAACCTCATTCTCAACTCGACACTTTGAAAGTGACAAAGCGTGAGGTTCTACATATGGCCGAGCAGAACGAAGGCTTTATTAAAATATGGAGAGCTTTCGCTTCTCAAAAGCAGGAAACAAGGAATTCTTGATAAAATGGATTGGCTATATTGGCTTATTTTTGACGTTTCGGTGTCTTCTTTGCACCATGATAACAAGCTAGTAAAAAATCACAAAATTTAAAAATTACTACCGGTAATTACAAGTCATTAAATTTCACAAAGGAACGCACATATGCTTATTTGAAAGGGAAGCACATGAACATTATGTTCACAAAAGAGGAAGTTACCGACTGATGAGAGTTTTCTCCTTTCTAGATGCTAAAACGATGAAGCTAGGAGGGAAATTGCCAGTCGGACATATTACAAACCTACCCACACTGGCCTTTGCATAACGATGACGTCATAAAAATTAAAAATTGAATATCTCTATAAATACTCATCAAAATCACTTCAAAATTTCACCAAAATTTCATTTGAATCGATAAACTGTTTCGAAAAAAAAATTTGAAATTTTTGATGACGTCAGCAAAAATCAAAGAAAACGAAAAAATTAAATTTCTGATGACGTAATCAAAAATTTTAAATTTTTTTATAACAATCGAAATAGTTTATCGATAGAATTTTTCGCTAAATATTTGAAGTGATTTTGATGAGTATTTCTGGAGATATTCAATTTTTAAGTTTTATGACGTCATCGTGATGACTTTTTCTTTTTTTGGCTTCAAAGATCAATTCCAAGACAGCAATTTTGTTAATTTACGTTGGAGTACGCTTCTTTCGATGTATGAATGAGTACCCTAAAATGAATGCTATTGGTTTGCATTGAAGTTTGACAAAGTTCTTGTAACGATTTTGTTTGTTCGTTATATTCGTTCAAGCAAGAAAAAATTGTACAAGCTTGACATACATAGGCCTATGTTAGTAGTCGGTTAGTCATGTACAAGCTATAACCAAAGTCTGAGCCAGAATCTAAGTCAAAATAGTCCAAATAGGAAAAAATGGCACAAAATAGCATAGAAAAATATGTACAAGATAGAAATATTGTGGGCAAACTATCCCAAAAATAAATAGAAGACTTGACTTGATTGATAACTAGCCAGACGCTATCAAACTTGAAGTTTTGTCAAAGTCAGACATGACATTTTCCTTCACTACTAAAAAGTAATTTTCTCTCTCACATCTTTCTTGTGTCTTGTCAAAGAGAGAATGTGTCAAAAAGAAGGCGTTCAAAATATTCTATATAAAAAAGGCAATAAAAAACACTATTTACTCCGGCAGGAGAGCCATCATACCAAACCACTCCGACGGAGAGCCAATTCAAAGGCGTTATGCACTTGGGAGTTTTTACCAAAACACTCCACCCAACAGAGATGGCGTATCTCCAAACCACCAGTACATTTTACAAGCATTTACCATTTGACCAACAAATCATTCAACCGCAGTGCGTTTCATGTAAAAATTCGTTGAGTTACCAATGCGATCAACTCATATCAAAGTTCATTAGTAGAATTTAACACAACAATACCATAATTACAACCAAGCTGGATTTCGAACCACGCTCGTTGAGACCATTTCATCGAAGACAACGATCACTGGACAGCTTCCAGTAATCCTAACCTCCCAACGGCTCGTTTGAAAGTACTCCCGTCCTTCGCCCTGGCGATTGCCACTCCTGTTATGCCGTCCTCTGATGGAATTACGCTTTGGATTCGTGCTAACGGCTACTTGTGTCTGGCAATTGAGGTCTCCATGATGACCACAGCGCGCGTTTCCTGGCTTCATGTTTCTCGTTTCGCTCGTCCATTCTTTTCACTTCGGATAACCCTGGGGTTGCCCCTTCTTGTCCTGTATCCTCTAAGTGCTAGGATAAAACTATCAGTGGACATGCCTGTCACCTGCTAGCTCGAGATGTATACTTCGTGTCGTCATGGAAGTGAACAATGCACCGTATCTCTTTGCTGCACCAGTGGTTCTTCTGGTTCGTCTTCCTTGTGTGGTACTTAGGCGGTAATGGGTATGTGCGAACGGTAAGGGTCGTTTTTTTTTCACCTTTGAAAGTCTCTCTAAGGGTCGGAAAAATCAGAAAGTTTTAAATTAGCCTCTCTAAGGGTCGGAAAATTCAGGATTTTTAGGAAATCATTTGATTTCGAGCTTTAAAAATCGTAAAAAAAAATCAAAAAGTCTCTCTAAGGGTCGGTTTCGGCGAGGTCCCGTCCGCACATACCCCTCATTCGCCAACCCTAGTACCCCCCCGGGTGTGACTAGCATTGGACCAAAGTAGTCCACTCTGACATTCTGGAATGCGGTACATCTGGAATCAACTCTTTCAAGTGATAAGTCAGCCATCAGTGAATGTTTCGTCTTGGCGCTCTCCTTTTTGCAGAAGAAGCATTTCGTTAATATCTGTCTCACCTTCGATTTTGTGGCTGTGATCCAAAATTCCCCTCTCAGGATGGACAATGTTGCGTTTCTTCCGATGTGATGATGTCTATGTCGGATGATGAATGTACTGGTCGGATGTTCTTCGGACAAGATGATTTCATGCTTCGCTTGGGTAGGTAACAGTGCTTTTGAAAGTCTGCCTCCTACAGACAGAAGTCCTTCCCTCTTTGTTGGCCGAAGATTCGTCAGTCTTTGTGCGGACAAACTTGCTCTGGATTCTTCCTGGGAAATTTTCTGCAGAGCTCTCGGCTGGCTCGTTGAAGAATATTGGGGTTCAAAATTGACCAACTTGTCTCCGAGTTACCATGTCGTTTGAATTCTACCAATCTCCTTTTCAGTTTCGTGATCCATGCGTGAGCTCGTTTGATTTTGTCCCATTCTGAAAACTCCTCCCATCTGATGACATCTGTCATTTGATCTTCTAATCTTTGGATGCTAGCTGTCGATGCCTCTATCGTGATTTCTTCTGGTAGGGGGGGTTTGTGTACTTTACGATGCACGATCCAACGATTCGCGATTCGCGATGCGCATAAATTATGCATAAATTTTCATTATTTACGGATAAACCAATCAAGCTCATTCTCGGAAATTCACTCGAATTCGAGTTGAGGCGAGTTGAGGAATAAATATTCGAGTTGTTCGAATCGAACTTTCGCACGTGCAGGAGAATGACAACTGTTGTAGGGTCAGTTTGAAAGAATCAGGCAAATTGAAGAAATGGATCGTATAGAAGAGCTGAATTTCTTATTTTCTCTGCTCGACAGTGAAAAGGTAAGTCTCATTTGCTTCAACTATTTCTCACTCTAATAACATAACAAAAATGGTACCCAAAGCTTTGCTGTTTACAGCTGGGGAATCATGGTTGTTAAGCGTTAAGAAGATGTATTAATCTACAACTTGTAAGTAGCTGTAAAAACTCTGTTCTGCTGTTCGCAGTACAAGAAGTCCTTCCCATACATAGTATTAATATCCAGGCCCTCCTTTTTCATGAGATCACAATGCCATTTTTATTTGATGTTTACCCCAGCTCTTTTTACTATCAATTTCTATGGTTATGCCAGTCTGGAAATGATGAGAAGTCCACACCGAATTGTTATTTGTTTAAATTGCAGCCAACGCCAAAAAAGTTCCACTCGTGGAACAGCAAGTGGATGTGGGCCTACAGGGCTTACACTTCTGCTCCTTACCTTATGCCAATACGCCAAAAGGAATTTTACAGCCTCACGTCAAATATATTTGGTGGACTGTGCATCATTTCCAGACTGGTGGTTATTCCAGACCCTCCAACTCAATACAATTGATAGGTTTTTCCAATCGATGGATTGGATATCGATTGGTTCAGATAATCGATAGACAATCGATAATAAGGATTTTGAGGGAGGCTTGATTACCTATTGATTGATCGATTGGTCATTGATTGGCTTGTTAATGATCGATTGATTATCGATTGACTCTTTAAATGATCGATTACACTGTAGAACAGATTACCAATCGTGCGCCAATCGATGATAATTATCAATCGATGATCAATCGATCAACAATCGATAGGTTGACCAATCAATAATCAGGATTTTAAAGAAGGCTCGATTACCTATCGACCAGACTCGATCATTCGAACTAATCGAACTGATTTTCTAATCCAACTAATCGAACTTAATCGAACCTAATCGAACGATTAAAGTTGGATTAGTCGAACTAATCGAACTTTCAGATTTTCTCCAAAATTGTGAGTGTTCGATTAAATTCTATTAGTCCGATAAGATTCGACTATGTTCGACTAGTTCGATTCAGATTAAGTTTGATTAGTTCGAATTAATGGAAGGACCTATCAAACTAATCCAACTAGTCGAACTTAATCGAACTAATCGCCAGACGACTTATCGAACTAATCGAACTCAAATTTTACCAAAAATTGTGAGTGTTCAATTAGGTTTGATCAAGTTCGATTAGTTCGATTAGAAAATCAGTTCGATTAGTTCGAATGATCGAGTCTGGTATCGATTATCAGAAGCAATCGATATCCAATCCATCGATAGGTTATCGATTGGAAAAAGTTATCGAGTGGGAAAGTCTGGGTAAATGGGGGTGGACGACACTGAATTTCCGAGGTTGAAATGATTTTGTAAATCTGGAATTTCCAAGACATTTTCTTAAAAATGAAGGGAAAACGCGTAATTTTCCAAGGCATTTTCTTAAAAATGAGATAAAATGATGGAATTTCCAATACCTGTTAAAAAAATCCAGTTAATTTCCGAGTATATTTTGAATTTCACATCGAAGTTCTGAGGCTTTATTTTTTACAAAAGACCGTGTCGTCCACAGGGGGTAAACAGAAAATTTCTGGAATAGCTCAATCAGGATTAATTACCTAGGCTCAATTACGTACCTATCAATTGATTGATGGTCATTGATTGGCTTGTAAATGATCGATTGATTTTTGATTAAGACTCTTAAATGATCAATTGGTTATCGGTTACTGCAGTACAGACTAACAATCAATAGCCATTCGATGATGATATCTATGATATATCTATACCTATGTAAGATCAGACGTGATTAATCCATGGTGGCCAGCGACCCTTGAATTCCTTGAAACCCTTGAAATACCCTTGATTTTTTTCCTGCCCTTGAAAATTTGCTTGAAACCCTTGAAAAATCAATATTATCTTAGGGACCCTTGAAGTGCAAGATTTATACCCTTGAAATCCTTGAAATTTCAAATTTTCAGGCCATTTTCAGCCATAGAAATACAAATTTTTCTCCACTGCGTGGGATATAAACATCAGTGAATCAAATGAGAAAACTTCTTTTGGAACCCTGAGATTCAAGGGTTATTCCACGTTCATTCTTTAGGAGACTTCTTCTTCTTCATTCTTTTGGAGTTTGCCCTTGAACCTGTTAAGTGCGACTTGAATAAAATTAGATCGGCAGGTCTGAATTGTGTGCATTTTCAGCCAATCCAAAGCACTGAAAATCAAAAATTTTATCCGTCGGGCCCAACTATAGTGGGCCCTCCTTTACCACAACTATAAGGAAAGTATCTGCTTGAAGAATGCCTTTGAGATTATGTTGAAATCAAGGGCAAGGGATTGAGAAGACTGATTTGTTAGCTAGAAAGATTTCAAGGTCTTCGTGATTTTGTTAAAGAAAACGTTTTAGGGGTAATTTGTGCATTTTAAGGGGGTTGAAAATTCAGCACTGGCCAATCAAAAATTCAAGCTGTCTCCTAATGTCGACAGATTTCCTTGAAATCCTTAAAAACTAGCAAAGATCAACCACAAAACTCTAGAAACCCTTGAAAATCGGGGGTGGAAATCCTTGAAACCCATGAAAATAGTCAAAAATGACCCTTGAAACCCTTGAATTTGTTGAAAAAAAAGTGCTGGCCACCATGTAATCGAATAATTCAATTACCGAAGTCATCAAATTTAAAATTGAAGCTAATCAAAGCAATTATTTTTCAATTAATCGAACTCATCAAGGACTAATCGAAGCTAATTGAGATCTGAAAAAGTTCGATAGATTTAAACTTTAATTACCATTGATCTTCTTTGATTACCTTGATTAATTTGATCGAAGTTATCAAAACTATTCAAACCTCAATCGAAACTAATCGAAGACTAATCGAATTCATTTAAACTATCGAACTAATTTGAGTTATAACATTTATTTTTAAAAAAGGGGGACCCACCCCCTATTGGTATCAATACCAACCGAGGATCTCTTTTTTCTAAAAAATGGGACCACCCCCACCAATACCAACTTGACTTTTTCAAAATTTAAAGGAAAAAAGACACCACCACCCGGCTATGGGTTGGTATCTCGATGTTGACCCCCCCTGATTTATCTTGATATAAGAATTTTAAGAAATTATTATTCTATGGGAAAAAAACTTGACCTTTTTTGTCAAAATTTATTTTTGGGTGGCAAGCGCCCTCTGCACCCTATGTGGGAAATTTGCAGCATTATTGTGTGCTACTTCAATAGAAATGTTTAGCGTACCAATTGAACAAACTCATAGGGGGAAGGAAAATTTTCTGGGGGACCAACCTGGAGAAACTACAGATAAGATTTGAAAGCCAGTTTTTACCATCTAGGGGTGGAAGGCAGTGTATACAATTTCACTACAATTCACTGGAAATTGATTTCATTAGCATAAAAAGCTTTCATTTTTCCCTTGTACAGGAAAGGGTATGCGATGTTTGTTAGGTTTTTTAGGCTCTTATATTATGCAAATAAATGCATAGGAATAGAAATGGATCAAAAATGGTCCAGTAAGGCTAAAAAATATAGCCTAGAAGTCTGTCAACCCCTCTCAAATCAAAATATTCGATTAAATTGAAGAGATAGTTCAAAATCGACTTGTTCGTCTGAACTTAAATCGTGGAAAATGTAAAATAACCGGAATTCTCAATATATTTTGTGAGAGATTGTAGTTTTACACTTTCTTCCCCCACGTCATACTCTTAGGTGCCAAATAAATGGGGGGGAATAAACGAGAGTTTGGAAAATTTTTAACAAGCGCGGGTCGTTCATTTGGCACCTAAGAGTCAGTGCTGAAGAATATTCATATTTAGCAAGTCTGAGCTATGGATGGATTTGGTTTTTTTGGCATGAAGAGAGTCATTTTCGCAGTGTGCAGTAGCAGAAAGCTGGGAGTTAAGGGGGAGGTGTGTATAATCAGACTTTATTAAACAGGGTTTTTCAGCCTTATGACCCCAGGAATTAAATGTTGATGTAGTAAAGATAGAATAAATCTTTTTTGGAATTGGAAAGGCAATTAACCCAAGTCCATTTTTGTTTTACTTTCAGTATCACCGTATGCCTTATGGCCCATTGGTTCATTACATTACACCAGAGCTCGATGACAAATTGGACCTTAGCCATTTGCGTGAAGCTTTTGCAGTTGACAATCATCAGGATAGTATCACACTACAGGCTCAAGCAAGAGACTACCATATTGATCAACCACTTATTGTAGTAAATGAGTTTGATGACATAATTTATGAACAGTGCAAAGAAATTTTGGATGGTATTACTGGTGATATCCCAGCATGTCTAGTTAATGTTTTCCTGGATGAAGGAAAGAAATCGGTAAGTATTTTTTAATTCTTAGATAAAAGTAAACAGGGTTTTGAAACCACAATTTTTGGGCAACATAATTACCACTTTTGCAGAACAAGTTGATTTTAGAGATATTTAGTCGCTGTCATTGTCATTTTCAATGAAAATCAGTATTTAGCTTCTTCTATGTGCAAAGTCATTTAGTCGTTAGTTGTTTAGTTCTCTTTTATGTCTTTTCCAATTACTTGTAAAATAAATAAATTATTCTTTTTTTTCCTGGTAGTTGTTCAATAAAGCAAAGTATCCATGCAGAAGTCAAACGGAGGAGTCAAGTAATGCCCCTGATGGATTTGAAGATACGCAAAATGACGACATTGTAAGTTGGAGGTGTATATTATATAGAAGTAGAAAATATTGGTTTTGCTGTCCTCTAAGTAAAACTAATTGAAACTTGCTGACCCAATTAAAAATCAATTTTTGTTCCAAGAGGCAATATCATACTGAAAAATTCCTGGATCAATAAAGCTTTTTTCACATGTACGTAAAATTTTACTTAAAGTCTTAGGAAACCCCTTTCGTAGAGGAGCTACGAAGAGTTTTGCTCCTCCGGACCATGCTGATGGCCGCTGTCACATGTACGTTTGGTTACTTTGTGAAGGCATGTTTTCATTCGTAAAGCCCTCTAAAAATGACGTCATCGAAACATTCGATTCAGTTTTCAAATCTTTTCACGTTCGAAATGTATCATTCAGTTAGGAACATTTTGCGAGTTCCTGTACGTGGCAGCAATCAAAAAAATCAAAGCGACACTCATAAAAAAATTATGTTCGTGTCATTTTTATTATTTTTTTGCGTAGACAATACAGCAAATATATTAAATATTAGCAAACTTTGCCTTTAATGGGCTGTAAAATTATTTTGCAACGGTAGATTTTTTTCCAACTATCAACAATTGTGGAACAATCCTTAAGATTTCACTGTCCAGATATTGTTTTTGTATTTAGCAAAAATTTCAAATTTGTTACGAATTTTTCAAAAAAGGTTTTTTGGTTCCTACA
Source organism: Clytia hemisphaerica (assembly GCF_902728285.1). Lineage (NCBI taxonomy): Eukaryota > Metazoa > Cnidaria > Hydrozoa > Leptothecata > Clytiidae > Clytia > Clytia hemisphaerica. The sequence goes on from NW_027103890.1 coordinate 1,414,491, forward strand.
CCACTTTTGTCATAGTTCACATAGTAACAGCATGACCCCCCGACCATGCCACTGACCGATCCAACTCAGCCACTGACCAACTAAACCCAAATTTATAAAGTTATACCTCAAAATTTAAGTTGGACTGGACTGTCCTCTTTCCGATAAAAGTATTTGTTTTGTTTTTGTGAATGTTATATTACTCAAATTTTCTTTTTTTTACAGGAGTCTTCCGAACCCTGTGATTTCTTTATGGACTCTTCAGTGTCGAATAACGGGATCTCACTGTCAAACACAGAAGGTGCCAACTTAGGGCCAGATCCTGAAATTAATGAGGACATTGTTGTTGATAAGGTATATCAAAATACATTATTTTTTGTTTTTGTATAAAGCACAAGTTTCAACTTTTAAAATAATAAGAAAAAGATTTCTCTCTGGTACTTAGTAATTGGGGGGTCTAGAATAAGCATTTTCATTAGACTTTTCCTGATATTTCGCTGTTACACAAAAACATTCTTTATAACAATGCCCACCATGAACCATGGTTCAATTGTCAATAAAACTGACTTTCTAAGCCAGAACTCTCTAAAAATCGCCGGAAAAGTCAATTTCGCTGGAAAAACAGTATTTCTTGAAATTCTCGAGCTGTACTTAACATTTTTTTTCATGAACGCTGATGCAAAATTCCAAAATACCAAAATTGTGACGAAGCCTGATTTTCAAAAAAACATTTTTTTACGGCCGAAAATGCCGGAAATCACCGTTTCTGCAGATTTTCATTGGATATTTTTCTTTATTATTACGTTGTTTTTTCACTCAAAAGTGTTTTAAATAACAATATCAACCACCTTTCATGGTTCAATTGTTAATAAAACTGATTTTTGCAGCCGAAACTTTCTAAAAATCACGGGAAATGACCCTTTTAAGAGATTTTCATTTGACTTTTTCCCCCGCTGTTTCCTTATATATTCTGGTTTTTTTTCGGCCCCTGTATGTTTCTTATTTTACTTTTCATTTCCATTCTATATACATCATAAGCAATGTGCTTGTTGAATATTGAATAAATTTTTCTCTTTTTTTTGTACTAGGAGTCTTCCAAACCTTGCGATTTCTATATGGGCCTTCCAGTGTTGAATAATGGGATTTCGCTGTCAAACGAGGAGATCACCAGCTTGTTGTTGAACCCTGAAATTAATGGAGAATTGATCTGTGATAAGGTATAGAAATACGTGATTTATGTTTTAGGGGGTTTTATGATTTTATCATGATTTGAAATTATCATTAGGGAAGGGTTATCAATCAGGATTTTTGAACTTTTAGGGGGTCAAGCCATTAAGGGGGTTACGATTTCATACAGAGAGGGTTTTGATGTAACTTTTTTAGTAACCCCTAGAATAGTTTTGCCTATCTTCGTAGTTTTTTATGAATTTATTTAAAAACCATAATACTGTCATTGCACTTGCTCTTCCCTGAACAATCTACTCTCAGGTGCCCAATGAGTAGGGGGTTGAAACATTTTATCAAATTTCAATAAACGGAGGGGACCTAGTTGCCAGGCAGGGACTTGAAAATTGGGGATCTGGAAAACTCCGAGTTACGATGAATTGACATTTTATGACCTCATTTTCGTACAATTTTGACGTCATTGTGAAAATTTTAACTAGGTTGTTTTTCGAGCCTTTACGTTTTCGAGTTATTTGACATTTTTAACTCAGTTTCCACGATGACGTCCGGGGGTTGGAAAAAGTCGAAAAATTAACAAACGGGGGCCGTTTATTAGGCACCTGAGAGTGTCTAAACTGGATAAAATTTTCACCGTGGTCGCATGAGTTTTCTTCAGGGGTTACTAAAACCTTTGCAAATTTTGTAGCTAAGGGGGATTATAATTTTTTATAGGGGTTTCGAACCCTTCAGCTATATCAAGAAAATTTTAAGCAAGTCAGCCCAATCCAATACAGTATTGGGCATCTATTCGCTAGCTTCTCATTTTTTGCAGAAAGACAGATGACTAGGTTTTCTAAAAGATTATTCTCTATGTATTAAATACTGTCTAATTGTTGTATTTATAGGTTCCAACAAAATGTCAACGAAACATGAGCTTTATCGTCAATTTGAATGCCCTCAAAATGCAGTCCGATATTAGCGCAGACGACAATGGCTCGTACATGAATGGTTACAGTCGACCAACATCTGTTACATTTAATGGCGACTCTTACATTATCTCCAAATATAACGGCACTTCGAACTCCTGCAAAACCTTTCATCGGAAAATCATAAGATTGCGAAAGGATGGTGGCGAAAATTACTTTCAAATACTGCCTTTTGCAATACAATTTTGACGGGGAAGAAAGGAGCTTTACCGTGGCGTCTCACGGAAACGCCAAGAAAGCAGGCTCTTACAACAGACACAAAGCAGTGTAAGAAATATGTGAAGACGACCGGAAAGTCGAACAAGCCTTCAGAGACGATGAGGAAGGTAAATAAAGAACTGGGCGGCACACTAAAAGCCACATCATCTGGCTCCTTACCAAGGAACAATTGTCAGGTCCGCAATCTAAACAGAGCAAACAAAGGAGAAACATCTAAAAAGGACACTCTTGCTATGATGATGGAAGAGTGCAAGAAAACAATGAAATCTAGTAGATACTTTATCCGCCGTGTCGAAGGGGCCCCTGAACCAATGTGTATTATCGGATCTGAAGCAGCATTTCAGGATTTAGACAGATATTGTTGTAAAATGCCTCAAGGGTTAAATTCAGTGTTAACAGTCGATCCGACATTCAATTTTGGTGATTTTTTTTTCACTCCGATAACATACCAAAATCTAGCAGTGTTGAGGAAGTCTACAAACAAACCGAAGATTGATATGGGTCCAGCACTTATACACTACCGGAAGATGTTTTCTTCATATCATTACTTCTCATCGAGCCTCGTCGGAATTCACCCTGAATTAAGCGAGTTGAAATGTTTTGGAACGGACGGAGAAGCAACACTTCAATCAGCATTCTCGAAAACGTTCCCGTTCTCTGACCAGCTAAGGTGTTTTATCCACTCCAAGAGAAACGTTGAAGAAAAGCTTAAAGAACTTGCACTTCCGATGACATCCAAACAGACCATCATCCACGACATTTTTGGCAAAGTAGAAGGAACCCACAAGTAAGTAAAGTTTGATTTTATTTCGGATTTAGAGAAAATCGCCATCTGTATAAAATTTGCGGTTGAGCTGCTCTGACTTGAAATTTCACGAGGACTTATCGCGGATGGAACAATATAGGAGATAACATGTTCACGGTTTTGTGCCTTTTGACTGCCAAATTATGCATGTGGCACCCCCAGCCCCCAGCGGCGGTTTTTAGAGGGTGCCAAAGAGGAAAGCGTGCCAAAAGGCGCCTAAAAACACTAATTTTGGCGCTCATTTCCCTTTTTTACCTCGCAGATTTTAACTTAAGAGGAAGAATTGTCTAACATTTTCGCGCTCGCTTCGCTAGCGTCCTTTTGACACTAAATCTTTGAAGTAACAAGGCGCCAAATTACCAATTTTCTCATTTTGCCTCCCTGTTGGTGGAGCCACCAGCGCTTCTTTTATGCCAGCAAACATTTTGAAAGTAATAGTACTTAGTTTTGGTATTCTGTAGTATTTTTTTAATTCCTAATCGACGTTTATTTTCCTTTTTACTTCCCAGGATTGAGGGTTTGGCACATGCACCAGACGCCAACATGTTTGACATCTATGTTGAATCCATCAAGAATAAATGGGACGATATTGAGTTGCCTCATGTTCCAAAAAATCAATCACCCAAGTTTCACGAGTGGTTCACCAAAAATGTTGTGCCTTATATGAGGTCGCACATGTTGACTAACATCCGACAACGCAATGGCATCTCTGAAGATTTCTCCACAAACCAGAGTGAATCCCTTAACGCTAAAATCGCCGGAAAACAAAGTATCAAGCACACGAGCTTCCAAAATTTCTCAACCTCATGCAGGAAGTATATGACACCCAATTGGAAGAAAACAGGTCAGCGTTTCACGGAGAAGGAGATTTCAAAATATCCGAACTGTTTCCTAAATTCCAGATAGGAGACTCCTATTACAATCTTCCTGATGATGAGAGAATCACAGTTGAAAAAGCTTTCTATGAATCTACCGTTTCTGATCAAGATGAAACACCCGACGAAGGTATCCCTGGAATCGATTGCACCTATTCGAAAAACATAATCGCAAAAGCAGAACGAATCATTGCAGCTGGTGGTGTCGTACCGTTTGCGGAAAGCGGAACATATCACGTAATAAACACCGATAGTTCGCGCCCCCATTATGTCAAACGAAAAAAAGATGGATCATTCACATGTGACGACCGGACCTACGCGCCGGTTGTGTGGGATTCAACGGAAGCGGTGTTTGTTCCCATACATACGCAGTCGCAAAGGTATCAGGCCAATTAGATCGGTTTATGGCTTTTCTTAGAGCTAGTAACACATCTGCAAATTTGACCAACATAAGTAAATTTAATATCAGCTCTGGTGCGGGTAAAAAGTCAGGGACAACCCGAAAAAGGTATAACCGAAAAGTCGAATCATCTACACCAGTTGGGGAAGTTGTAAAGCAAACTACATCCGATCATAAGCCTTATCGTTTGGTGTACTTAAAGGACCATCCTAAAGTCCGCAGTTGCGGTGGCTGCCCAGTTCCGATCGCTCGACCGAGTTCCAAAGAAGTTTTCCCCCCTCCTGATGACATTGCTATTACTCACATGGAGATAGCAACTTGGCGAGATAAGAACACCGGGCTCCTGAGAAATCAAACAAGGCGAGCGCAAGATATTACCACCTGAGCCCTGTTTGCATAAGAAAGGGAAATAGCGGAGCAAACAAGGACTTCTCATTCGAACAGTTGGATTCCACCACCATCCAACTTTTAACAGAGCATAAGAACCTTATTAAAAAAAACTTTGGAGTGGATGTTTAGGTCTTGCTCAGTTCGTTGTTCATTCATTCATTCATGTTCGTATTGACTTTGTTTCATGTTATTTTCTTCATGTATAGTTGACGCACTCTAATTCGATCTTCAAGGGGAATTGGATTCTCATCGAATGAGGGGAAGCTCCCGAATAATAGAGCGTCGTACATGAGAGTTTCTTGTTGACTGTGACTTTCAATTTTATCGAATAAGGGAGCGCACCGAATAGTAGAACGTCGAATTAGAGAGCGTCAACTGTATAAGTTCGTTCATCCTCCTTTGGATAATCGCTAACAATATTTGTCAAATTACAGCGTTTGTTTAATAAATCACATTTTAATATTTGATTTACTATGGTTTGGATAAACGACAATCATTTGTTTACACGCTTTGAGAATCGACTGCACCGTAATTCCACAAATTTGATTGAAATCGTGGATTTTGCATTCTGAGATGGGTCATTTTTCATTCTATATTTTACCATCAAGGTGTTAACGAGACTAATTTGTAAAACTACTTATCTTTTAAGTCGGATATTAGAGTTATGTCTTAGAATTTCTTCATTTCCCAGTCATTTTCTAATCAGCGCCGCATTAGGAAGTGCGGCGCTTATTGGAGGGCGGCGCTCATTAGAGGGCGGTGTCTTAAATTTTTGAGGTTTTCGGTGCGGCGCTCTTTAGAGGGCGGCGCTCATCAGAGGGCGGCGCTAGATAGAGGAAATACGGTATCTAAAGAAATCGAACGGACTGAGTCATTTCTGTCGTCCTATCGACAGTTCGTTAAATTAGTATTTTTTTAGTCTTGCTGCTAAATGTGTTTACGGCAATCGTGTAATTTAAGCTACATTCTTTATCGTTTGAACAAAATTCACGTTCTTGTCTTAGCTTTTAATCTGCGATAGTTTCAAATGGAGTTATCTAACCGTAACTTTTTAATTTCGCCAGCAAATTTGTCATTGAAAATTGCTTAAAAACGTCAAGGCTTTAAAAGAGTTTGGTTAGTGTTTGAGATGTTTTTTATTTTTCATACTTTTATTAGCAGTTTTTTTAAAGTAGGAATTTTTAAAGCAGAGTCATTTTTAAAAACGAAAACTTATACATATTTTAGAACATTGTAGAAAATTGTCTTTTTCGTTTCCCTTTAGTGGCGCCTTTCCTTAGATCTGCTGAAATCTAGTTATCGGGTTATCTTGCGCCTAGTACTCACCACGGAGCAACCAATCTCGTAAATTTTCCTCTACACTTTTGTGCTTAATTGTAGGGGGGGTCACTTTGCAATTTTTGGAAAAAAAATCACCCCAATTTCACTTTATAATAACCCCCCCCCCATTTTATGAATTTTTCCCAAAAAAGTCTGAAAAAGTGCCAAAACCTACATTTTCCTAGGGGCTTTTGGGAAAATCACCCCAATATCATTTTATAACGACCCCCCCCCCATTTTATGGATTTTTCCCGGAAGTACCCAGCCTCCCCGCTTATTCCACCCCCTACAATTAAGCACAAAAGAGGTACTCATCTTTCTTTGCGACGGTTGGAAAACATCTAACTCACTCTACTTAGATAATCGTTGATGACTTTCAAGTGAAATTCTTTTCTTTCAACCATCGAAAACAATTGAGATGGGGTGGTTTGTAATAAAGACATATCCAAAGCCACCGAACTAATGGCCTTTTGAGAGTTTCTGTTTCCTTTTTAAGTATTTCAGCGTTAAGTACCTTTTTCCAAGAATTGGTCTTGAAAATACTATAGTGTATGGCTTGTTTTGCTCAACTTTGCAACCGTGCCAAAGCTAAAATAACCGGAAAATTCGGGGTCTTTGTATCTTTGGTGCGTTCAAANATGAATGTAATATAACTGAAACATTCTTCCAAGAAGTATTTATTTTCAATACAAATAAGCAAACAAAGATTTGAAAACATTAAACTAAATTGGTCGTATCAGTTAGATGCAACCCATATCAACACTGGCAACAGTGACTTCAATGAATGTAATTTAAATGAAACGTTATTCCAAGAAGTATTTCTTTTCATGAAAAAAAAGCAAACAAATATTTGGAAACATTTAACTAAAATAGCCATATTGGTTAGACGCAAGCGATATTTACGCTGGCATTTCATCCAGCTCAGAGTGACTTCAATGAATTTAATTTTACTTCAACATTCTAAACAACCTTTTATCAACGAAATAGATCAGGAGAAATTCCTCGATCATATTGAAGTTGGAGGTCTCTCCCCAGAAGAGACAGAAAACTCCGACAAAGACCTGACCAAGGAATATCTCCTGGATGCTCTTAAAAAAATGCCAAACAGAAAGAGCATAAACTCGGACGGTCAGACAGCCGAATTCTCCAAAAGCTATTGGAGTGTTCTAGGCTTGGACCTTTTCAAAGTAGCAAATTCATCTTATGAAGTGGACAAATTTTCCTCTAGTTAACTTTTCAACACATCCTCACAGTTACAACAATTTAATGTCTCCAAAAAAAGGGAGACATCACACAGATCACCAACAGGAGGCCTGTAAGCTTTTAAATGTTGACCACAAGATACTTGCAAAAGTCTTATCCCTTAGGCTTTTAAACGTCTTACCTTCCATCATCTCTGAAGAACAGACTTGCTCCGTCAAAGTCCGCAAAATTTTTATCAACCTTTCAAGGATTTGGATGCTTTTATGATTTTTTTAGACCAAGGCCCTATCAAAAGCATATCTTGGAAATTCTTTTTCAAACTGCTTCATAATATGAAATTCGAATGGAAGTAGCATAGCATATCTTCTAACGTCAAAATTAACAGCATGACAAGTAAAAGTTTTTATTAGGAAGGAGGGTCAGGCAAGGATGTCCCCTCTCACCACTTTTGTATGTTCTTTCTTTTGAGATCATAGCCCTTTTTGTTAACACTGACCCAAAAATTAAGGGGATATGTGTCAACTCGACCGAAGTTAAACTTTCTCAGTACGCTGACGATCTCACAGCAATTATGAGGGGGATTAAGTCACTCCACGCTCTTTTCAAATTCCTGAGGTCGTTCGAGTTCGTGGGCGGTGCACTCGTCAATACAGAAAAGCCCAAAGCCTTGTTGTTGGGCAAAAAAATCGAGCGCAAGGACGCACCCTTGGTCTGGAATGGACTAACGCTTACATCAAAATCCTCGGCTTGCCTTTTAAGAATTCTCCTACCATATTGGACAAGCTTTGAAACAGAATTTCTTCGATCAAACAGTGTTTGAATATATGGCGTGAAAGCAGACTTTCCCTAAAAGAAAAAGTCACAGTCATCAAGCATCTGATTATGTCTAAAATTATCTACGTTGCAAACATCTATCTTCCCTCTGACGCACAATTTAAACTAATCAGAGCTGTCTTCGAAGATTTTCAATGGTGGGATGGGAGAACGAAAATCCCCACTGACATTCTCCAACTCCCTGTTTCCCAAGATGGACTTGCTCTTTCCAACGTCACTCTGGCCGTACGTTTCATTTTTCTCGTTTGGGTTAGAAGTCTCATGATGTCCGATTGCCTGAACTGGGTAAATTGTACTTTCTATTTTTTAAACCAATACAAAAACTTCTATATTTTTAAAGAATTTTTTAAGATCGTCCTAACGAAGCAGTCCATAAGACAAGCAAACATACCACGTTAGTATGAGTTTTTGTTTTCAAGTTGGCTATGGTTCACACAGAATTGTAGTTCAAGCAATGTTGATCCCGCCTTAGTGCTGGATGAGCCTCTATTCCTAGATCCTCTTATAAACAAAACGGTCCGTCTAGGCCAATACAATGGGCAATCCATCCTGGACCTGTGTTGCTCGGGGATCTGTACGAGGAGACAAGTCCGTCGACTCTGACACAGATCAAAGAGCAGCTCGGGTCAAACCTGTCATTGCGACGCTTTCACACCCTCAAGATCAGACTTCCATACCAGCTCTTTGGCATAAAAGTATCGTTTAACAACACGCCAACGAGCCTTCAAATTCACATCTCAAAGTATTTCTTAAAATATCTACCTGCTTTTCCCTCATCACATGTCACTTCTTTTAGCGAGTCTCCCCTTTTTGTACAGCTATTGGTCAATGACCCTTGGCAAGATCAACTCTCCACTCTATCCACTTTGACAAAAAATCGACAGACATCGTCTATCGGTTTCTTCACAATTCCACGACCACAAGAGTGAGACTATTCAACATGAAATTGTCAGATCACAAGCTCTGTACTCGATGCTATGTCGAGCCAGAGGCAGAACAACATCTCTATCTCGAGTTCGAGTACACCTTAAAGATCTGGCAAGAAAGTTTGAAGCTTCTCATTCTCCTTTCTCCTAGCGTACCGAAAATCGACAGGAGAAGAGCCATTGTTGTCGGATTTGCAGACAACAAACTCTTCACAGACAACCTCCAACCTTTGGAGGATGTCAGGTTGGCTTTTTTTCAAAGCAACCTACGACGAAAGAAACCTGTCGTTAGGGATCATATCATCCTAGATTGTTACCGCAGGCAGAGACAGGGCGTGAAGATTTACTGAATGTTCGTGATATTCGCTAAAATATAAGGGAAAATTCTACTAAGTCACAAAGGTAATTTTACTAAGTTCCACAAAGTTAAAAAGGGCAAAATATATGTACAAGTCAATGAGTAAATATACTTACTAAACACGTATAATCCCATGAGCTCCGGTGCGGTATAAAAATGTCTTCTATATTTCGGTTATCTGGTTCTCAATCTCAAATCAGTTTTCATTCACTCTGATTTGTCTATGTAAAATTTGTACCTCACTCTTCTCTCATCAAAATTCAACTAACAGAGAAAGGCAACAAAAACAACCACAGAAAATGCAAAAGCGAGAGAAGAGAAAGTCCCAAGGCACTGGGCGAAATAAGAGCTTTCCACTTTGGAAAGATGTTGGAATGTTCATCTTTAACATCTTTCCTCAATTAACGAAAGACCATTTTTACAATTTTGTGGAAATTTGTTGAAAGATCTCATTTCTTCATATTTCCAATTTTGGAAATTTCATCTTCACTATCTTTCCAAAAATTTGAAAGATGATATTTCTATGATCGTGGAAACTCGTTGAAAGGCGTTCTTTCTTCATTTTTCCAATTTTCAAAAATATGACTTTTACTAAATTTCCTAATTTTAGGAAGAGTGAAAATTCCAATCTATGGAAAGTTGTTAAAAGTAGATTTTTTCCAATTTTCCAATTTTCGAAAATATGACTTTTACTAAATTTCCTAATTTTAAGAAGAATGAGATTTCCAATCTATGGAAATTTGTTGAAAGATGATTTTTTCCATCTTTACAATTTTCAAAAATATGACTATTACTAACTTTCCTAATTTTAGGAAGAAGAGTGGAATTTCCAATCTATGGAAAGTTGTTTTCTTCATTTCTTCACTTTCAAATTTTCAAAAATATATTTACTATCCCCGGAACCGGATCAAACGATTCAATTAAGCAACCCTACTTATTCCTATTATCCCTTAATTGAAAGCTTCACTTTTTTGGCATAATCTATTCTATATAAAATAGTGCCATTTTAAGGCATATCAGCATATGGCGCGCCAAAGCGGAAATAAATACTATCTTTCATTTCGCGACACTATCTTTCATTTCGCGACACTATCTTTCATTTCGCGGCACTATCTTTCATTTCGCGGCACTATCTTTCATTTCGCGGCACTATCTTTCATTTCGCGGCACTATCTTTCATTTCGCGGCACTATCTTTCATTTCGCGGCACTATCTTTCATTTCGCGGCACTATCTTTCATTTCGCGGCACTATCTTTCATTTCGCGGCACTATCTTTCATTTCGCGGCACTATCTTTCATTTCGCGGCACTATCTTTCATTTCGCGGCACTATCTTTCATTTCACGAAACTATCTTTCAGTTCGCGATACTATCTTTCAGTTCGCGACACTATTTTCCCAAAAAAACATTATCTTAATTGAAACAATACTATCTTTTTCACAAGATACTATCTTTATTATGGACGCCGAGAAGTGCCATCGAGAAAAAAATATCTAATTTTAGAAAAAAAATATTTAATTTTAGTATATAGTAAGAAAAATTAAATTTAGAAAAAATATCAATTTAGAGAAGAAATTAAGTTCACTTCAGAAAAAACTGTTTTTAGAAAAAAGATTTTTTGGGAGAGCCTGATTCCGTGCATGCTTACAGTTACACCAAAAGTCCACCGTCTGAAAAAAATTTGAAAAAAGAAAAATTTTTTGGCCTGATTCCTCCCGGGCCACACACTTACTTACAACTTTCGTTTTCATACTTCCTGGATTTGTTTTTGGATTTGACTTTTGTTCAGACCAGATTATTTTTTTGCACATCACATAGATGTCAATCCACAAACAATTCAAGTTGACAGAACCGATATTATGCTCAATATTTAATACCTTTTATTTATTGGGGAAAAAATGTCGAAGTTTTATTTCGCCAGGGAAAAAAATCGTCACCTAGAGGTATTTTCTTCACTTTCTCCCGACCAACATTTCGTCACTTTTCCCCGACCAAATTTACGATTTAGTTAGTCACTTTCACATGACTAAACTGTCCAAGTGAAATGGTTTTCTTCACTTAGCTCGAAAATAGATCTTGTAATTCGACGTTTATACACTAATTTCGGTTAATAAAAGGTGTAAAAAATTTGGATTTGAAGTTTGGTTGGGGGAAAAATTGAGTAAAAGATTTTGGTCGGGAATAAAAAAATCGGGTAAAAAAAGTTTTGGTCAGGTGATGAAATGTTGGGAATAAATTTTGTTGGGGAAAAATTTCGTCACCCCTTCAAAATTTTCGTCACTTTCCGCTGACATTTTTTCCCATAATAACAACGTAGGTAAAAAATTTACTAAAATAAAATTAAATATTTTTTTCCCAATTTAAAATATTTTGTTTCTAAATCTAAATCGTTTTTCTAAAGTAAAATCAAATATTTTTCTCTGAAATTAAATATTCTTTTATTCTAAAATTAATTATTTTTTTCTGAAATTAAATATTTTTTTGTCGATGGCACTTCACGGCTTCCATAAAAAAGATAGTATCCCGTAAAAAAGATAGTATTGTTTCAATTAAGAAAATGTTTTTTTGGAAAGATAGTATCGTTTTAAAAAAGATAGTGTCGTTTTAATAAAGATAGTGTCGCGAAGTAAAAGATAGTGTCGCGAAATGAAAGATAGTGTCTCGAAATAAAAGATAGTGCCGCGAAATGAAAGATAGTGTCGCGAAATGAAAGATAGTGTCGCGAAGTGAAAGATAGTGTCGTTAAATGAAAGGTAGTGTCGCGAAATGAGAGATAGTTTTTTATTAAATTCTCTTTCATCACCAATATGGTTTGGTATATATATGTTATGCCCCTTAAAAATATATACAGAGCGATTAACTACAATATGTATATTAAAATTTCGTTTTTCGAACTATATAACGTTGTTAAAAAAGCAAATGAAAACAGTCAACCTGGATGGGTTGGAGAGACTCCGTACACCCGGAGAGCGCTGTATTTCCGCTACGGGGCCTATCCGTACAGAAGTAGAGCCTTCCCCAGGCGACACTAGATCCACTCGTAACCCATGCGGAAAAGAGGGAATCGCCTAAGTAAAATTAAAAAGGGAAAAAACCTCAGCTCTCGGCGATTCCCAGTAAATATGAAAAGAGCGAATAAAAAGCCGAAGGCAGCACTAAATATAAAGGAAAACGCGTGAAGAAACAGTCCAACTGACGCTACCTAATAACTGAAATTATAAATTTCTCATAGTGTAGACAAAAAAAAACAAAAACTAGAGCGTCTAAACTACAATGTACAGAAAGTACGATAGTACGTATAGAAAAGCTGAAAAGTGACACGTGTGACTAAGCTCAAATATGAATAGGAAACTACCCAACGAAGAGATAAGAGGGGACCTAGTATTGCCTGGGGAGGGCTGTGAGTGAAATGCTATGGGGCCTATCCATGCATGACTAGGGAGACCGCTCCAGGCAATACCAGGACTACTCAAACCCCAGACAAAAAGGACAGCCCAAGTATTTATTTCCGCTTTGGCGCGCCATATTAGCATATCAGAAAATCAAAATTTGTCAACCCACTTTTCAAAGTCTAAATGGGGCTAAATGTGCACTGTATTATTTTAGTCATTATTTATTTCATCTACAAAAATATATTTTATATAATGTATAACAATCAAAATTAGTTAAAACTTTGTTTTAAAACCTGAAATATGAAACTCAGGCCATGAAAAGATCCTCCAAAACTGTAATTTACCACTCCGAAATTTTGATTTTACACACTGAAATTCGGCCAAACCCAGGCCTGGGAAATCGCCATTTTCCATCCCGAAATTTGGAAAATCCAGGCCTCGGAAATTGCCATTTAACACCCCGAAATTTGGAAAATCCAGGCCTCGGAAATCGGCTTTTTACACCCCAAAATTTGGAAAATCCAGGCCACGAAAATCGTCATTTTACACCCCGAAATTTGGAAAATCCAGGTCTGGGAAATCGTCATTTTACACCCCGAAATTTGGAAAAACCAGGCCTGGGAAATCGTCATTTTACACCCCGAAATTTGGAAAACCCAGGCCTGGGAAATGGCCATTTACCAGGCATGTAGTTGTTTCACTTTTCCAGGGCAAATCCCAACCCCGAAAATGGCCATTTCCCACCCCGAAAATGGCCATTTCCCAGGCCTGGGATTTTAAGATTTTTTCCTGTGGTGTGCGCGCGCTTTTTTGGTTATGGCGCGTTGGCCATCTTGAATATTAATGAAAAACATAAGATTTCTGGGGGTCAAGAATAACTTGTAAAAATATCCTTTTTTCAACTACGTTTCAATTCATGATTTATTTTCAGAATATATAAAAGTCTAAAATAAATTTAAAATCTCTATGCACCTAGCAAAGTGTAAACATTGTGCTAAACGTGCTAAATAATTAAAAACGACTTTGAGTTGTTCGGTTGTAACCCCCGGTTTTCATTTTCGTCTACAAATTCATAATATTGGAAAAAACAAGTCTTTCAAAATTCTGGTTGATGGAAGCAGGAAGCAAGCCAAACCAAGTTGTTGGAAGAAGAAGCAAGACCTGATTTCTCCCTTAAGACTTTGTAAGTACCAAATTTAGCTACTTTTCAGAGTTTAGCCTCTTGAATATTAGAACTGAAAATTTTCTCTTTGTCTTAGCTGGAATAGTTTTTCTGAGACTCTTTCACATGCTGCTTTCTTTGGCACTTTTTCAGCAGTCTGTCACTTTTTTGTGAGAGATGCCTCTGGCAATATCAAATTAATGCCTTTTCAGGGGACTGTGACTAGATATTTTCTTTCTATGATTGTTGTTTCTAGTGAATGTATTGCAACAATAAATACTGTATTTCTAAAATTCTAAAGAAACAGACCTAGACATGTTTTACGAGACTTTTGTAAAGTTTATTCAAATTAAATAAATAGATATAGAAATAGGTTCAATGGAAACTTGAATAGCCGTCCTTTATTGGGGGGGGGGGTTTGTACTTTTACTGTGTGACGGGGGTTGGCCATTTTTAAGTCGAAAAAAAAGAAGGGAAAACGGTATTTTAAAATTAGACGGTGACGGTATTTGGGCTTATTTTTTTTGTCATTAGCCGGTATTTGAACTTGTACAAACCGGTGTGAAGGTGTTATTATTTTTTTCAATTTTCGAGATTCCGGGATTCAGCAAAAATTTAGACGTGAAAACGGTATTTCGAACCCCTAGAAACCCCCCCCCCCTTTATTTGCACTTGATATGTTGCATTCAGGATGTGATTTTCAGCAGTTTTCTATCATTTTTGTGGAAATTCCATGCAGTCCAATTGAGGCTAACAAGGGAACAACTAAACTAGGAACTAAACCTTGAAAAACAAATAATTTTTCCTTCCAACCTACCCATCTTTAAAATCTAGGGTTTGAGGATTGACAAACCAACCTTTTGAAGTCCAGCCTGGTCCATTTATTATGAAAGGGTTGTGCTCCATATATTTTTTCAAGATTTACAGAACAGCACAAAGAAGTATGAAATCTATATATTGCATCTTATTGCCGACCCAAAAAAATATCAGCATTTTGATTGGTCGAGAGCATCGAGATATTTGCGATATTTCATATTTCTTTAGTCTGGAAATTGACTTTGGGGGACTGGGTAAGCGGCGGGAGAAAAATCAAAACAAAACAGGACTTGGCTGGGAATCAAAGGGAAAAACGCAACAAAAATATGTTCAGATTAACTTTTACTTTGGAGTTCTTCCATAAAAGACACTAAAATCAAATCTGATGAACAAAGAATTAATTATAAAACTACTTGACACGACCCAAATATTTTCAACTTTTGGCAAATTTGTCCGTGTGATAACCAAACAGTTTTGTATCAATGCATACAAAAAAACTTGAGATTCTTCAATATTTGCCAATAAAATTTCTCATAACATAACAAGGAAAGTGTAATGTCTTGTATTAAACCAAATGACGAGTGATTTTTATAAAAGTTCTCTCCTAATTCTCGTTCTCCACAACAACGTACGTCATTGACTTTTCAACTCATCAATCATTACAGTACATCTTTCTTCTAAAATTCGAAACATTTAGAGCTTGACGATAATCAAGAAAGCATCCAAATTGTTTTGCTGTTGAAAAAATGTTGTTCTTTAACCATTATTACAAGCATACATTTATTTTCCATCGTGGGACTTCCTTTCCTCTGCTATTCTTTCCCATGGCCATGTCATCGAAACAAAAACATAGAAAAAGACTGAATGTTATCAATCTGATTAATCCAATGATGGAGGGTTTCCTCTCTATCGAAACAATACTGTACGTCATCTGCATTTTGAATTATCAAATTATCAATCTACTTTCAAATACATTTCTGAAAAATCTGCAACTCTTCAAAACAAAACTTCTGGATCGAAAATGATCGAAAAATGTTTCTCTATTTTGTTTTTGTGTGAATATTTTCAGCGGGAAGTTATCGAATGTTTCGTTCGAATCCAACGTTCGAATTAGATTTTCGAATAAAAACATTCGAATCTACACAGAAGCAGAAGAAGGCGGAAGTAATTTTTAAAACAAAAAGAGGACAATTTTTTTGAGTCGACAATAAATTAGTTATCACATGACTTCTCGTGCAATACTCAATATTTTACTCGTTCCGAGATTTTACCTATATTTTTCCTCGCCTAAAGGCTCGGAAAAATATTACGGAAAAATCTCGGAACTCGTAAAATATTTCTCGTATTGCACTCGAAGTCATGCGATAACTAGTACAAATTGTCTCTTGAAAATTGTAATTAAAACAAATTAGCTAAAAACTAAAGTGAGAATGAATTAAATTTTTGGTTGTTTTGGTTTTTTCATAATGCTAGAAATAATTGTTCTCTGATTACACAAAATGTTAGGCATTTTAAATGGGATGGATAAAAGAATAAAAAAGTTTCAGCTTTAAATGCTTTTAGCTTTTTTACAACTGGGATTAGATAATTCTTTAATTCAAGCTGGTGTGTAAATATGCTTTACTCTTCCTCACCTCAGGTCACAACGTTCGACAATGTGTTGAAGTGAACATGGATAAAATCATTGTCGTTGTTCTGCAATAAATTTTATATTGTAAGTATGTATTTTTCTTCAAATTTCTTTTGTATTCAACACAATTAAAATCAGAGAGTATCCTAATTAGTTTAACTAATAAGAGCATTACAAACTGAATTACGTACTAGAAACTTTTCTCCTTCAGGCATCAGGGAGATGCAAGCAACAACTTGACTGCTGGTATCATGTACCAAAGTTGATAGTTTCTAAGATTTCTGGCAGACTTGATGAATTAAATGTTTTTGTATTTTCTTATTTTGATCAGGAGAGATGGTCCAATCAAAGTGTTGTAGGATGCTGTGATTTTCAATATCGATTAAATCGACTTACGAATTTATCCCAGCCATTATTCAAATGATTGCTGCATACCAATTTTTATAGCTATATAGTGGAAGCTGACTTTTGAACAATTATCAAATGAATTTGATGTAAACTTGGTTTTGCTTGTGTGTGCTTCATGTTTTTTATCCAAGTTTCCTCTTTGGAATATATACAGTTTAGCATTATTTTTAGTTTTTCATTTAATTTGAAATCAATGGAAATTAGATTATCTTGGTAAGAGTTTTTCATATTATTTATTATTTATTTATTAGTTTTTTAGATCATCAAAATGATTCATCATTATACTCTAAAGCTTTTTAAGAGTGTCCAGGCAAGATTGACAATGATTTTTTTTGCAACCTTAGAGATTTCTAAACATTTTAGAAAAAGATAACCCTCAATAGATTAAGTTAAAATCTGGTTTATGGTGGCTGAATTTGATTTCTCAAGCTTTCTTCCTCACCATTTTTAATTCTTTCAAATTATTATTTGTGATTAGATTAATTTTTTTAAAGAATCGCAAGACTCAAATATTTGCAAACTTTTAAAAATCATGCTGAGCCTCAAAATATTTTTCAGTTAAAATTTATTTGTCTTCCATTTATAAAATAAACAAGGCTTAAAATTATTCTTGGGCTTTTGAAATTTGAATAATTTCAAATTTCAAAAGCCCAAGTTCTTGTTTCCTTCCTCTTTTTCTCACGTTTGAGACAATACTTGGTAGTTGAATAGAGAAAATTTGGACGATTAAATGAAAGATATTCCAAAAATTGAAAAATTTGAGGCTTTCCCGGATTTATGTAATTCTTATGAAAACTGTGTACTTTAGATTTTATTTCCATATCACATGCATGATTACGTGGCTTTTAACTTATCGATGTAAAAGCATATAATTATGAAATATTTTATTAGTCAAAATTTTACTCTTAAATTAGTAGCATTAATAGCAAGAAACACAACTTGTCACTAATTATATAACTTCTAATTTCTTGTGGGAATTAGAGCTTTCAGCTGTTTGGAAAGAATTTCAGATTTCAAACCTTTGTAACTTTCCATTATTGTTGAAAGATCAAATCCCCAATAGCTTGGAAGATTTAGAAATAACGTAAAGTCCACGTTTTTATAACCTTTAGAAAATAGAATGATTGAAAATGGCCTAACTAAATTTTCCAATCAATGTGAAAATATGAAATTTTTGAACTGTATGGAAAGATGTGGAAGATTGATATTTCCTCGTATTTCCACTTTTTCGAAATATGGACTTTCTAATTGTTTGAAAGTTAGAAAGATGATATTGCGGAAAGATAGAAAGGTAACCTTACAAACTTTCCAATCGATGTGGAAAGATGAAATTTTTGATCAGTTGAAAGATGTAGAAAGTTGACATTTACGTATTTCCACCAGTTTGAAAAGTGAAATTTCTAATAGTTGGAAAGTTGGAGTAATGATCTTTCCACTGATTGGAAAGTTAGAAAGATGACCTTGTGGAAAGATAGAAAGGTAACCTTATTAACTTTCCAATGAATGTGGAAAGACCATTATTCCACTCATTGGAAAGATGTGGAATTGTCACATTTCCACGCCTTTCCACACATTGGAAATCTCTTTTTTCGCCCAGTGAGGGACGGACGCAACAAAACAAGGACAAGCAAATGGGAATGCGTGTATATATAATTACCCTATAATTATAATAAATAATGGCATTTACATAGATAGTCCCTCTCTTTTCATAAAACACATGAATTCCACATTGCAGACAAGGTATGATTTCGCAAGGAAGGCAAAGTCTTCTTTCCGAATGTTCAGCCAAAATCTGCAATGTAAAAAGTGGAATTGCTGCAGTAAAACGTTCTTTAATACACTAGAAATTGCAAAACTTTATTTTTCAACAACAATTCTGAGTTAGTGTTAATAGGAACTTTCCCTTTGTACAATTACAGGCACAGGCGATTTCTAACCAATATGTGTTGTGGTAGCATAATCTCTAGCTTCTCTAATTCAATTGCGTGTTCATCTAGCCTGTAAACAACGCTACCTGTGAGGCGTTCCCTTCGGGTAACAATGTTTGATCGCAGTGTGGGCGTGCCGCAAGAGAATAAGGACGACGACGGTGTAAACGAAAGTGACCTGTCCTTCTGCGTGGCGCGACTTTGTAGAACTACAGTAAGCTATAGTTCTCATCAATGATAATGTCATTGAGTAGATACTCAGTAAAATCCCTGACTAATTATTCACGTCTTCCGGTTAATTAGTCTGCCGTAATTATCCGGCAACGTTTATAGCTTACCAAACTAGCAAGTAGCTTTCGCTAAATGCGCGGCGGACGTTTTTCGTTATTTTTCCCTTCGGGGTTTTTTGTTTTTTTCTGTCGTGCGTTAATTTGTGGATTAAGTTTTCAAACGCAGGTAATTCTATGCACATTTTCGATGAGTTAGGCCATCTTGATTTTCAAAAGATGTCCTGAAAGCTCTCGAGCAATAGTCCAGCAGTCGAATTGCATTCTTTTTTTTCGAAAAATTGAGATATAAATCAGTGAATTTCCTGATAGTCAAATTATACAATCTGTCTCCTGTCTTAGACATTCAGATTGATTCATTTTTCGACCCAAACATTAGAACAATGATTGAATATGAACAAAAGTGATTATTGTTGGTGGTTGAATTGGCAACGAAATAATTCCACTGTAACTAAATTTATTCCACAATCGTCATTCAACATACTCTACTCCCAACAAGAATGCTTAAAGATCCTGTGTTATGGTACTTCGACAGTAAGTACAAATATTTTTTTCTTTGTGTACTTTTATAAGACTTGGTTTTATTAATCTTTTATGTTTAACCTGTGTTCTTATCTTGTTGATACTTAGGCGGTCATCGAAAAAATGTTCTGTTCGCGTTGCAACTGGTGTTAAAAATGCATGCGGGCAGACGGGCGGTCAAAAAAATTCCCGGGTTTTTTTAAATCACGTCAGTAATTCAGGGGCGCGGGTGGTGATGCGAGCAAATCAATTTGTCGATGGCCGTCAGAGCAATTGAGAAAAAAGCTATACTTTGAAAGAACAAATTGGTTTTCCCAGTTTTTTTTCCGCATCTCCGCACCGGAAAATCAGCAGAAAATATGATGCGGGCGGGTGATGCGAATAGAACAATTTTTCGACGACCGCCTTACCAGGCACTATTTGGGAAATTATTATCAAACATTGAAAGAAACTTTTGTGAACTAGTTTTGAGGAAATTTCAGTACACTCACCATATATCATCTAATTTCATGTTTCTTATTTTCCCTTTAAGCTTTTTATGAATGAGGATTCGTTTACCTTGACAACGCAATATTACCTCGTTACTGCTACTATTACCACGTTACGTCATGATTTTCCATCCTTCTACACGATATTGCTGTTACAACTGTAAGATAACTGGCGTATCTTTTTAATGTAAACAATTGTGTCCATGAGATCCCTTATCATGCCGTTGGAAAAAGTCCTGAGTGTACGCTATTTCCTGTTAATACCTGCTTCCTGCTCATCAATATTGCCTCGTTGCTGATACTATTACCATCAGACCATGTTACGTTCTATCATCTTCCATCCTTTACCCGACGCCGTTACAGCTTCTAGATTAATGGTGAATCCATTTAATGTAAACATAATTTTGGATCACGATATCCTTTGTTAAACCGTTGGTAAAACTCCTAAGTACGTTGTTACCTGTCAATTCTTGGTTCCTGCTCGTTATGTTTCTGGCTCATAGCATTTCTTATGCTACAGCATTTGCTATGCTGTTTGGTTCTAATGTTTCATTTATATTTCAAATTGGTTGAAATAAATATAGTTGCATGTCTTTTGACTGGTTTAGTATCTATGTAACTTTCTGTAATTGATTCTACCTGGACACTTTTCCTAATGAATGTTTTAAGATTCGTATTTTATTTTTTGTAAAAAGTAATTCACATTTTTAGAAAAAAAATATGTTTCATTTATGTTAGCTTATTCATTGATATCTCAAAGAAAATGCTCTTGAGAAGAATCATTCTAACTATTCCAAATCATTTCCAAACTTTTGCTATAATTATAAAGCATTAAACAGCCTTAATTGGCCCAGCGCTAGCGAGTGGGCCTTTAAAGAGAGTGTCACTATTTTTTTTCCGTGTTTCCTTCTGTGTGTCCGTTTTGGTAGAAACGGCGCTTTATACCAGTAACACACTTTTTGCCGTCTGGAGAGGGAAAAGCTTGCGAAAGTCGGGTACTGGCTAAAAAAGATATATTTTCTGATTTCGCGCTCCTTAAACAACAAACGTTTTCAAAACAAAACAGATACAAGATGGCGGTTGAAGCGAGGAGATTGATTTCATGTGTTGATTCTTACTTTCTTGAACATTTTCTTTGCTTTAGTGGTCAAGAGACTTTCAAACCAAAGAAACTTTGTAGTGATTTTTTTTTGTAAACTTTTTCAACATTCTGTCATATGTTATAGTTTTCATAAAGCTTTCTGAGTGAAAATTCTATACCTTAAATCAATTTCTGACTTTCACTTTTAGTTTCTTGTTTTCAAAAAGACTTGATTCTGGAATTTGCTGATGAACACTAAAATGGAGTTCATGTGTAAATTATAGCAAGATTGGAACTTTTTCAATCATACTACGTGTGAAAATGGTTATTTCTAGATCTGTCTTAACAATTCTTAACGAATTGGTGGCTTGATTTTTCAAACTCAACACGGAATTATTTCAAATACCGATATTAAATGGAATATGGCAATGGAGACTAAAATGCAGCTCATGTGTAAATTTGAACAAGATTGGAACTTTTTCCATGATGCTACGTGTGAAAATGGTTATATATTTCTAAGTCTGTCTCGTTTAACGAATTGGTGGCTTGATTTTTCAAACTCGACACGGAATTATTTCAAATACCGATTAAATGGAATATTGCAATGGAGACTAAGATGCAGCTCATGTGTAAATTTGAACAAGATAGAAACTTTTTCCATGATGCTACGTGTGAAAATGGTTATATATTTCTAGATCTGTCTCGTTCAACGAATTGGTGGCTTGATTTTTCAAACTCGACACGGAATTATTTCAAATACCGATTAAATGGAATATGGCAATGGAGACTAAACTGCAGCTCATGTGTAAATTTGAACAAGATTGGAACTTTTTTCATGATGCTACGTGTGAAAATGGTTATATATTTCTAGATCTGTCTCGTTCAACGAATTGGTGGCTTGATTTTTCAAACTCGACACAGAATTATTTCAAATACCGATTAAATGGAATATGGCAAAATGGAGACTAAACTGCAGCTCATGTGTAAATTTGAACAAGATTGGAACTTTTTTCATGATGCTACGTGTGAAAATGGTTATATATTTCTAGATCTGTCTCGTTCAACGAATTGGTGGCTTGATTTTTCAAACCCGACACAGAATTATTTCAAATACCGATTAAATGGAATATGGCAATGGAGACTAAACTGCAGCTCATGTGTAAATTTGAACAAGATTGGAACTTTTTCCATGATGCTACATGTGAATATGGTTGTTTCTGGATCTGTTGTGTTTTACGAATTGGCGGCTTGATTTTCAAACTCGACACAGAATTATTATAAATACTAATTTTAAATGGAATATGGACATGGTAAATGTAGACTAAAATGCAGCTCATGTGTAAATTTGAACAAGATTAGAACTTTTTTCATGCAATGATGTTGTTTCTTATGGAAGTTGAATTTAATGATATTTTGAATTTGATTGTTTACCTTCGGGTAGAAAGTTTCGAGCTTTCAACATTCAATTTATTTTTGATTGACTACTGTACATTATGTTTCGTTTATTTTTTCACTTCCCTGTTCTAAGAAATGAAGAAAGGGAGAATTATCCTTGTCGACTTATTTTTCATTTTATTTTGCTCGACGCAGTAAAATTTTAAATCCTTTGGACATCCCTTTCCTGAAATCTTGTTAAACATTTTTTGGAATTTTTGGAAATCGCGTAAATTACGCTTTTGCTGGGCCTTCACGCCTAACGGGCTTCTTGTTAGCATTAATTAGTTTTTACAAGCATTTGTACTAGCGGTTGGTAGTTAGTGAAAGCTATGGCTAGTATAGCAAAAGGATAGAAATAGACACCATAATCAAGCTACAATAGTCAAAATGGTTGTTTTACGCATTCGGCACGTCGCTCTTGATGAGACAGGGTGAGCTTACTCTTCAATATGATATATTCAAAGATAAGGAGAGACACTCTACGTTGGAGAAAGGGAAAAAACTCGATAACCAAATTTGTCTGGTCACTGGTCGTTGGTCGCCGGTCGTGGTCACCGGTCGTGGTCACCATTTCTGGTCGATGTTTAGAAACTCCCAAACAACACACGCCATTTCTCTATCAAAACTCCGCCTCATCTTGAGAAAACAGGTATTACACGATTTAGCGAATTTAATACCGCTATGAGTTCTAATTAATCTTCTTATCTTTCTTAGCATTTCGCGCTGACCTTCCAGCTGGTTAATTTACATTCATTCAAGTCACTCTGAGCTGGATGACATACCATTGTTTATATTTGTTGCTTAAACCAATCTGGCCATTTAACTTGTTTTTGTTGTTTTATATGTTTTTATTTGAAATAAATACTTTTTGAAAGAATGTATCAATGTAGAATGTATCCCGAATTTTCCGCACCTCTGACGGTCACTTGCGCAGTCCGAATAAAACTGTTGCTCCTGCCCTTGAAAATTCAAAAACGTTCTCCGTTGCCCAACAAGGGCGGGCTTTGTCAATTTACTCAGATATACCTCAACCCACCAGTTGTCAAACTATTTTTGATATGCATAAGTCAAGATTACGTCATTTTTCCTATCGGAACACTCGGAAAAGCTTGAATTTGAACCCTGTTTATTACTAAAAATAGAAAAACAGAGGTCAAATTTCTTCCAGATTTTTTGGGTGTTTCCGATAGGAAAAATGATATAAACTTGACTTATGCGTATGAGAATGCCGAAAAACTGATTGACGACCAAACACACAATCATTTGTGGGCAAAAATTAAGTTTATATATTAACGGTATTTTGTCGATTCCAATGAATCTAAGCGTGGTCTAAAACCTAATTGATCCATAGAATATCAGCGTGAAAACTAAATTCTCTATGCGTAATAGCGTGAAATCGAAATAATTGGCGTGATCGTGAAAATTAAACTTTGCAGGCGTGATAGCGTGAAATGGAAAAAAAATTGGCGTGATGGCGTAAATTTTGGGTCCGCTGAAGGAAGGAGGACTCTTTAATCATAATATCTTTACTGGACTTTTTTAATTTTTTTTTAGTTTTGTAATACTTCGACGATGGTATAATTTGTGGTTTGATTGTCAACAGAAAACACATTTAAGGAATCTGACCATAGTGAATTTCTTAATTTTTGCCACGTGCAAAAAACACAAAAACTGTGGCATGTTATACATTTTCTGTTAGGCCAATTATCCTTGAGTCCATTTAAGAATCGCAATGGAAAAATTTGTTGAAGAAGAAAATGCAGACTTTTGCAAAGAAGAGTATTTCAACTTTGAATAGCTTATTTTCGGCGAAGGAAAAAAATTTTGAATTTATTTTTCGGCAGATGGTGTGTCTTTTATCGAACTAAAAATAGATTTCCAGAAAATTTTTCAAAAAGCTTATTTGGCTCAAAATCTTGAAAATAGTGCTTTTTGGCCAATTTCTCATCCCAATTTGTCATAGAAAAACAGACATAACTTTTGATGCATTAAGTTAGAAACTTTTTCCGAAAAATTTAAAACAGTTTAATTGATTGCGGACAGTTTGAAAAAACTTCGAAACAAAAAGGTTAATTACCAATTAAAACTTAGCACTTTTTATAAAAGAAGGTAATGCAACATATTTTTAACGTCTTTTTAATGTTTATAGCGTCATTTTTGCAATTCAATTCTTAATGTTCAAATACTAAAGTTAATTTTTTGACTATGGTCGGAGCCCTTAAATTTTTGACTTTCACGAGAGCCTGAAAAAAGATTAATACTTGAATCATCGACTCTCAACTTAATTTTTCCTCTTCCTTCGATCTCGATTTTTAATTTGTGATGAATAATTTGAAATGTCCGCTCTTTTTCTCTGGACATAAACTCACCAGGTAGTTCTTACATAAAAACGGGAATTAACATAGTGCCATTCTCGTCTGGCTCCATATCAAGTGAAGTTAAATTTCTCAATTGTGTCTCTACATAATCATACAACTATCTCAAATTGACCGAGATTTTAACATACCTTTTCAAGGTTAAAAGTTTTTGTAACATGATGTAAAATATAGAAATAACTCAAATTGTTGTTTCTTCTTCAAAGGATTCGAATAAAGTTTGAAAGTGGGTAGAATAACTGATTAAAAGTATAGGCAATTAACTGTTTTTTTGTAAAGTAGCAGTCAACTTTTGAATATCGGAAACTTGAGCAACCGGAGCAACACCCGGGAAGGGAAGGGGAAGGGAATAGGGATGGGAAGTCTAGCCTGTCTATTCTGAAGAAGTATTTCGAACGCTTCTATCTGTGTTTAAAGTTTAAATTATAAATGCATACCATTTTCCAGTTCTTTTTTATCAGGACCATTCTCATTTATAGTATTTTCGTCAATCTGATTTAATTCCACGATAATTGATGATTGTTGTTCGAACATACTGTGTTGTCCAATTTAGAAATAGAATAAACATGTCGAAGGATAACCCTAAAAATGTTTCTTATTATCCTGTTAGGAACAAAACCACAAGTAAAAGTTATACATCAACAATCAAAAGGACTTGTATAGGCGTTTATCGCCTGCGTTTATTGCCTTCCACTATCCACTCAAGTCAAAGGTACACTTCCTATGTATAGGCGTTTATCGCTGCGTTTCGCCCTAAAAGCCTAACCAAGCAAAATGACTCACCGCGTTTGGCTTGGCAGGGTAAACGCGGAAATTGAAAGCCAAAATTAGGGCTTTATACTTGTTCTAAAGGCTGTGGGGTGGGTTTATTAAAGGCCTAACCAAGCAAAATGACTCACCGCGTTTGGCTTGGCAGGGTAAACGCGGAAATTGAAAGCCAAAATTAGGGCTTTATACTTGTTCTAAAGGCTGTGGGGTGGGTTTAAAAGCCTAACCAAGCAAAATGACTCACCGCGTTTGGCTTGGCAGGGTAAACGCGGAAATTGAAAGCCAAAATTAGGGCTTTATACTTGTTCTAAAGGCTGTGGGGTGGGTTTAAAAGCCTAACCAAGCAAAATGACTCACCGCGTTTGGCTTGGCAGGGTAAACGCGGAAATTGAAAGCCAAAATTAGGGCTTTATACTTGTTCTAAAGGCTGTGGGGTGGGTTTAAAAGCCTAACCAAGCAAAATGACTCACCGCGTTTGGCTTGGCAGGGTAAACGCGGAAATTGAAAGCCAAAATTAGGGCTTTATACTTGTTCTAAAGGCTGTGGGGTGGGTTTAAAAGCCTAACCAAGCAAAATGACTCACCGCGTTTGGCTTGGCAGGGTAAACGCGGAAATTGAAAGCCAAAATTAGGGCTTTATACTTGTTCTAAAGGCTGTGGGGTGGGTTTAAAAGCCTAACCAAGCAAAATGACTCACCGCGTTTGGCTTGGCAGGGTAAACGCGGAAATTGAAAGCCAAAATTAGGGCTTTATACTTGTTCTAAAGGCTGTGGGGTGGGTTTAAAAAGCCTAACCAAGCAAAATGACTCACCGCGTTTGGCTTGGCAGGGTAAACGCGGAAATTGAAAGCCAAAATTAGGGCTTTATACTTGTTCTAAAGGCTGTGGGGTGGGTTTAAAAGCCTAACCAAGCAAAATGACTCACCGCGTTTGGCTTGGCAGGGTAAACGCGGAAATTGAAAGCCAAAATTAGGGCTTTATACTTGTTCTAAAGGCTGTGGGGTGGGGTTTAAAAGCCTAACCAAGCAAAATGACTCACCGCGTTTGGCTTGGCAGGGTAAACGCGGAAATTGAAAGCCAAAATTAGGGCTTTATACTTGTTCTAAAGGCTGTGGGGTGGGTTTAAAAGCCTAACCAAGCAAAATGACTCACCGCGTTTGGCTTGGCAGGGTAAACGCGGAAATTGAAAGCCAAAATTAGGGCTTTATACTTGTTCTAAAGGCTGTGGGGTGGGTTTAAAAGCCTAACCAAGCAAAATGACTCACCGCGTTTGGCTTGGCAGGGTAAACGCGGAAATTGAAAGCCAAAATTAGGGCTTTATACTTGTTCTAAAGGCTGTGGGGTGGGTTTAAAAAGCCTAACCAAGCAAAATGACTCACCGCGTTTGGCTTGGCAGGGTAAACGCGGAAATTGAAAGCCAAAATTAGGGCTTTATACTTGTTCTAAAGGCTGTGGGGTGGGTTTAAAAGCCTAACCAAGCAAAATGACTCACCGCGTTTGGCTTGGCAGGGTAAACGCGGAAATTGAAAGCCAAAATTAGGGCTTTATACTTGTTCTAAAGGCTGTGGGGTGGGTTTAAAAGCCTAACCAAGCAAAATGACTCACCGCGTTTGGCTTGGCAGGGTAAACGCGGAAATTGAAAGCCAAAATTAGGGCTTTATACTTGTTCTAAAGGCTGTGGGGTGGGTTTAAAGGCCTAACCAAGCAAAATGACTCACCGCGTTTGGCTTGGCAGGGTAAACGCGGAAATTGAAAGCCAAAATTAGGGCTTTATACTTGTTCTAAAGGCTGTGGGGTGGGTTTAAAAGCCTAACCAAGCAAAATGACTCACCGCGTTTGGCTTGGCAGGGTAAACGCGGAAATTGAAAGCCAAAATTAGGGCTTTATACTTGTTCTAAAGGCTGTGGGGTGGGTTTAAAAGCCTAACCAAGCAAAATGACTCACCGCGTTTGGCTTGGCAGGGTAAACGCGGAAATTGAAAGCCAAAATTAGGGCTTTATACTTGTTCTAAAGGCTGTGGGGTGGGTTTAAAAGCCTAACCAAGCAAAATGACTCACCGCGTTTGGCTTGGCAGGGTAAACGCGGAAATTGAAAGCCAAAATTAGGGCTTTATACTTGTTCTAAAGGCTGTGGGGTGGGTTTAAAAGCCTAACCAAGCAAAATGACTCACCGCGTTTGGCTTGGCAGGGTAAACGCGGAAATTGAAAGCCAAAATTAGGGCTTTATACTTGTTCTAAAGGCTGTGGGGTGGGTTTAAAAGCCTAACCAAGCAAAATGACTCACCGCGTTTGGCTTGGCAGGGTAAACGCGGAAATTGAAAGCCAAAATTAGGGCTTTATACTTGTTCTAAAGGCTGTGGGGTGGGTTTAAAAGCCTAACCAAGCAAAATGACTCACCGCGTTTGGCTTGGCAGGGTAAACGCGGAAATTGAAAGCCAAAATTAGGGCTTTATACTTGTTCTAAAGGCTGTGGGGTGGGTTTAAAAGCCTAACCAAGCAAAATGACTCACCGCGTTTGGCTTGGCAGGGTAAACGCGGAAATTGAAAGCCAAAATTAGGGCTTTATACTTGTTCTAAAGGCTGTGGGGTGGGTTTAAAAGCCTAACCAAGCAAAATGACTCACCGCGTTTGGCTTGGCAGGGTAAACGCGGAAATTGAAAGCCAAAATTAGGGGTTGATACTTGTTCTAAAGGCTGTGGGGTGGGTTTAAAGGCCTAACCAAGCAAAATGACTCACCGCGTTTGGCTTGGCAGGGTAAACGCGGAAATTGAAAGCCAAAATTAGGGGTTGATACTTGTTCTAAAGGCTGTGGGGTGGGTTTAAAGGCCTAACCAAGCAAAATGACTCACCGCGTTTGGCTTGGCAGGGTAAACGCGGAAATTGAAAGCCAAAATTAGGGGTTGATACTTGTTCTAAAGGCTGTGGGGTGGGTTTAAAGGCCTAACCAAGCAAAATGACTCACCGCGTTTGGCTTGGCAGGGTAAACGCGGAAATTGAAAGCCAAAATTAGGGGTTGATACTTGTTCTAAAGGCTGTGGGGTGGGTTTAAAGGCCTAACCAAGCAAAATGACTCACCGCGTTTGGCTTGGCAGGGTAAACGCGGAAATTGAAAGCCAAAATTAGGGGTTGATACTTGTTCTAAAGGCTGTGGGGTGGGTTTAAAGGCCTAACCAAGCAAAATGACTCACCGCGTTTGGCTTGGCAGGGTAAACGCGGAAATTGAAAGCCAAAATTAGGGGTTGATACTTGTTCTAAAGGCTGTGGGGTGGGTTTAAAGGCCTAACCAAGCAAAATGACTCACCGCGTTTGGCTTGGCAGGGTAAACGCGGAAATTGAAAGCCAAAATTAGGGGTTGATACTTGTTCTAAAGGCTGTGGGGTGGGTTTAAAGGCCTAACCAAGCAAAATGACTCACCGCGTTTGGCTTGGCAGGGTAAACGCGGAAATTGAAAGCCAAAATTAGGGGTTGATACTTGTGTTTAAAGGCTGTGGGTGGGTTTTAAAGGCCTAACCAAGCAAAATGACTCACCGCGTTTGGCTTGGCAGGGTAAACGCGGAAATTGAAAGCCAAAATTAGGGGTTGATACTTGTTCTAAAGGCTGTGGGGTGGGTTTAAAGGCCTAACCAAGCAAAATGACTCACCGCGTTTGGCTTGGCAGGGTAAACGCGGAAATTGAAAGCCAAAATTAGGGGTTGATACTTGTTCTAAAGGCTGTGGGGTGGGTTTAAAGGCCTAACCAAGCAAAATGACTCACCGCGTTTGGCTTGGCAGGGTAAACGCGGAAATTGAAAGCCAAAATTAGGGGTTGATACTTGTTCTAAAGGCTGTGGGGTGGGTTTAAAGGCCTAACCAAGCAAAATGACTC
This sequence comes from Clytia hemisphaerica, assembly GCF_902728285.1. Taxonomy (NCBI): domain Eukaryota; kingdom Metazoa; phylum Cnidaria; class Hydrozoa; order Leptothecata; family Clytiidae; genus Clytia; species Clytia hemisphaerica. The sequence goes on from NW_027103890.1 coordinate 1,444,106, forward strand.
ACCGCGTTTGGCTTGGCAGGGTAAACGCGGAAATTGAAAGCCAAAATTAGGGGTTGATACTTGTTCTAAAGGCTGTGGGGTGGGGTTTAAAGGCCTAACCAAGCAAAATGACTCACCGCGTTTGGCTTGGCAGGGTAAACGCGGAAATTGAAAGCCAAAATTAGGGTTGTTGATACTTGTTCTAAAGGCTGTGGGGTGGGTTTAAAGGCCTAACCAAGCAAAATGACTCACCGCGTTTGGCTTGGCAGGGTAAACGCGGAAATTGAAAGCCAAAATTAGGGGTTGATACTTGTTCTAAAGGCTGTGGGGTGGGTTTAAAGGCCTAACCAAGCAAAATGACTCACCGCGTTTGGCTTGGCAGGGTAAACGCGGAAATTGAAAGCCAAAATTTAGGGGTTGATACTTGTTCTAAAGGCTGTGGGGGTGGGTTTAAAGGCCTAACCAAGCAAAATGACTCACCGCGTTTGGCTTGGCAGGGTAAACGCGGAAATTGAAAGCCAAAATTAGGGCTTGATACTTGTTCTAAAGGCTGTGGGGTGGGTTTAAAGGCCTAACCAAGCAAAATGACTCACCGCGTTTGGCTTGGCAGGGTAAACGCGGAAATTGAAAGCCAAAATTAGGGGTTGATACTTGTTCTAAAGGCTGTGGGGTGGGTTTAAAGGCCTAACCAAGCAAAATGACTCACCGCGTTTGGCTTGGCAGGGTAAACGCGGAAATTGAAAGCCAAAATTAGGGGTTGATACTTGTTCTAAAGGCTGTGGGGTGGGTTTAAAGGCCTAACCAAGCAAAATGACTCACCGCGTTTGGCTTGGCAGGGTAAACGCGGAAATTGAAAGCCAAAATTAGGGGTTGATACTTGTTCTAAAGGCTGTGGGGTGGGTTTAAAGGCCTAACCAAGCAAAATGACTCACCGCGTTTGGCTTGGCAGGGTAAACGCGGAAATTGAAAGCCAAAATTAGGGGTTGATACTTGTTCTAAAGGCTGTGGGGTGGGTTTAAAGGCCTAACCAAGCAAAATGACTCACCGCGTTTGGCTTGGCAGGGTAAACGCGGAAATTGAAAGCCAAAATTAGGGCAAGATAATTATATTTTCTATTGAGTTTTACACCCTTGTGTCACAAACTCGCTGGGACACAAGCCCCACCGGGAAATTTGCCCAAAATTTCGTCCCCGGTGGAAAAAAATTCCCTTCAATTTCAGCCCAACGGAGAAATTAATCATCCCCTTTGAATTTTTTGGGCTCGGAACAATACAATTTTTACCCCCATTGGAATTTCGATGGGAAGTTTCATCCCCACGTGATGTGAAAACTTCAAACGGAACTGCGAGACAGGCGTGTTTTAATTTTATCTCCCACTCTGGATAAAGAATCCTCTCTGCATCACTGAGAGAGGGGTGTCTATTTAACAATCTCAATAGAGATTTATTAAAGAGAATCCCATGCTAAGGGATCACTACGAAGTGGAATTCAAATCAGGGAATTTTTAAGGTTAAATTTCAACAATGGGGATGATTCTGGACGCGAAACTCAAGTTAAGGCTAAGGGGGTCTTAACACTACCAGGAGCGCGGGGCCGTTAGACAAGCTCCTGGCACCTTCTAAGGTTGAACCTAATGCCTCCACCACCTGTATATAGCATTCCTCAGATATTTTCATCTAACCACTAAGTTTACAATCATATTTTCGTGACAAAAGTCATTTAATGAAAGTAAATTAAATCTATAAATCTACTCAATATGTACTCAGCCTGTTACATCTCATCAATTTTTGGTTATATATTTGTTATAAATTGCTAGACGAAAACTTTAAACACATGTTGGCCTGGCAATTAAAACAAATCGAGTTTTATAGCAAATTACCATCAATAGTGTACATATTTATTATTGGTGTCGTTTGCCAATTCATTCATAAATGCAGCAACGAAAAACGCATATTCAAATTGAGTCATGAAATTTCCCAATACATTCAAGATGAAAGTTTTAATTTGCGTTTTCTTGACAATCGGTGCGACGTGGGCATGGAACGAACATATGGAAGGTATTCTTTATTTATAAAATAGGGCACAGCCAATAAACATCTTCTGATGTATTTGAAATGCTACTTGAATATACAAACTTAAAGGTGAAGCAAATCTTTTGCTTGTGAGTTTTTCGTAGTGAATACCCTTGTGCCACAGACACCGGAAAGATTGACAGAAATTTCGTCCCCGGTGGGAAAATACCTTAGAATTTCACCCCCATTCGAAATTCGATGTTTAAAAATTGCACTTCAAAACCATCGCCACTGAATTTTTTACCCTTGGAACAAGGGAATTTCTATCACCATTGGGATTTTGATAGGAATTTTTATCCCCACTGAGAAAAAGAATTCCACTGGGCTGTGAGACAGAGGTGTTAGTAAGTTTTGGTTGAATTATCTCTTAACCTAAAATACTAAGTTGTCGTCACTTCTTAGCATTTGCTCACCGACCACGATGATTATGTGAATGTAGCGTATCTAAGATTTATTTTTACTTCTGTTACTTATAGACGCGGGCCTCTATGAGGGTGATATCAAATTATCTTACAAGCAACTTTTGTTTGGTTCCATCAGAGGAAAACGTTGGACTAACAACATCGTCCCATATGTTGTACATTCAACTCTTGGTAAGAACAATGCATTATAAATTATTACCAAGCATGACGATTAGTGTTTATACTGTCAAAAACCTATATCAATCCGAAAAATTAGTTGAATAAGATTTTCTAGCATTCGAGTTTATTTTCCGAAGGGCTAGAGGGGGCAAAGGAGATTATCCAACCTTTCATAACCTTTCTTTTTATCCAGGATGTGTTTTCCACAACCCTAGCGTTTTTTTGCTAATAGCTCATTGACAATTTTTTTTGACACTCTGAAACTAATCTTATAAGTGTTATTACTACATTGTACACCCACTAGACCAGGTTTTATGACTAGGCATGCCTTAAAAAGTCTGTAAAATCCCGAAACAAAACTGATCACGTCATCAAAAATGACGTTATTATTTTTTGAAATATTTACTCATTTTTTCAGCATAGATTTTAGCAGAGTTAAATTATGCGACAACTTAGTGCTATGCACCCATTGGAAAGATATTAGTGAGTTGAACAATTTGAAATACTAAAAATGAAGATGAAAATAAAGAAGAAAAAAATGAAGATCTTGTAAAAAAATGCTATAACTATCATTTTCACTGAAGTCAATCCTTGATCATCGAACGTCATTACTGTGAAATAAATTTTCAAAAATAATCATTCAGTCAAAAGATATCAAACACAGTTATAAGCTAATTGACGTCTAAAATCGCTGTTTTCTGCTGTTTTCTGCTGTTTTTTTGGGGTCAATCACTTATCAACTTTGTATCATAACTTTATATTGAAAAAATATTTTAGCAAAATATTATAGGTTATAGGTAAAAGAAAATAGAGTGCACTCTTATCGTGAACAGACTTTAAATCCAAAATCTTTTGTTGCTGATTTGAAAAACTTTCTTATCATCTTGAAATAATGAAATACTCTTGCATGTAGCCAGCCGTGAGAATGTGATCAATGATGCCATTGGTGTTTACCACAAAAGAACATGTTTGAAATTCGTTAAACGCACCAATCAACCAAATTATATTGAATTCTTCCAAGGCTCTGGGTGAATATCTTTTATAAATACAAGTTTACCATTACCTTAACCCATTAATCAGTAGCGTTCTCAGGGGTGTCGGAAAATTTGTGTAGGAGGAGAGCACAATTTTGTTACGAATCAATTATCTGCTCTCCTACACAAATTTTCCGACACCCCTGTGAACGCTACTGGATTTACATAAGGCAAGAAGTATCATAGAATTAAAATAACAAGCCAAAATATATTTGGTTCCTCAAAGCATTCTCACAATTTTGAGACTTTTAGTCAAAAATCTCTCGCAAGGATCTCTTAGCCTCTTGCTTTCTTGATCTTTGACCACCATTAGTTACACTATTATATTCAATATTTTGAAAATAGATGCTGGTCATTTGTCGGTATGAATGGAGGAAAACAACAAATCAGTCTTGGTCCTGGGTGTCTCTGGACAGCCACAGCTCAACACGAAATCGGACATGCTATTGGTAGATTAATCTCTTTTATACATTTTATTCAAAAACTGTACGTCATGAAGAGTCTGTAAATTATAAGTATTCGCAACCTTCTAGCGGATTATAATACAAACTCATACCCTGAGTATCAGAGGTTGAGTTTTCAAAGAATAAACCAACCTCTGAAGACCAATAATAGAAATTGAAAGTGAGTTTCTTTCGAAGGAAATATTTTACATGATCCCCAAATGTATAACAGTTATTACTAAACTATCAATAATGGAAACTTTGGTTACTTCAATTGAATCGAAATAATAGACAGACTTAATGTTATGATTCTCTATCACTGACTCTTTTTAAAAAGCATTGATTACATTTTTGAGTTGTGTTTTCAATGACGGGAATAAGAAATATCAACTTTGAACTTAATCCAAGATCTTGGATTGTCGTCATGGTTACTTTTCTCTGCGTTGATTGTGCGCTGAATAAAATCTGGATTGGTCGGCACAGGTCGATATACGATTTCGGCCTGTCTGCTTTTCACGGTAACAAACTCACAAAAAAAAGAAAAAATATCAACACGAAAGTGAAGATGCCTAGAAGAATTTGATAAAAAATTACCATTTTATTCTTTTTAGGTCTTCAACATGAACAAACCAGACCAGACAGAAATCAATATGTCAAAATTCATCTTAACAACCTCAACGATCAAGGTAAGTCGGCGTTCTTTTAAATTTGTCCTCAGGCCCTTAGTTTAACTCGGTGAAGATTTTAAATCTTCAGCTAAATCAATGATATGGAAGTATTCATGGCGTTCTTTTAGGGGGCAGTGAGGCAACACCCCCCAGCAGAGCTTTTTTAGGCGCGCAGAACAGCAAGGGAAGAACATATTTAATCAGTTCTTTGCTAATCAGTGCTCTCTCATAGACACTGATAGTGTTTTACCGCATCAAAAATATGTAACTAATCTTAGAATAAACAATATCGCTCTTGATGAAGCCAAAATCTTAGCCCTCATTCGCGCACTTACGACTAACAAAGCTCATGGTTGGGATGACATCTCCATACAGATGATTAAAATCTGTGATGAATCCTTGGTTAAACCTCTTATGAAGATCTATCAATATTCTTTAGATTTTTGCATTTTTCCATCAAACTGGAAAAGAGCAAATGTTGTTCCTGTGTACAAAAACAAAGGGGACAAGAGCGTGGTAAAAAATTATAGACCAGTGTCTCTTCTGCCTATTTTTGGAAAAATCTTTGAAAAATGCATCTTTGACTCCGTCTACACCTATTTCGAAAACAACAATCTTTTCACAAATTCCCAGTCTGGTTTCCGCAAGGGTGACTCTTGTGTGTCTCAGCTGTTATCCATAACACACACAACATCCTGAATGGTTTTGATGTTGATCCACCCCTAGATACTCGTGGAGTGTTCCTTGATATTTCCAAAGCTTTTGACAGAGTTTGGCACGATGGTTTAATTTTCAAACTTAAGTCATATGGTGTTTCTGGCTCCCTTCTTTTATTAATCCAGAATTTTCTACACGGGAGACGGCAGTGGGTTGTTCTTGATGGTCAAGCTTCTGATTGGACGGAAGTCTTGGCAGGTGTACCTCAGGGATCTATTCTCGGACCCCTCTTTTTTTTGATTTACATTAATGACCTCCCTGAAGGAATCATTTCCATGATCAAAATTTTTGCTGATGACTCATCCTTGTTTTCGCTTATCCTAGACCATATTCGCTGTTCTCAAGAACTGAACAGTGACATGCAGAAGATAAGTGAGTGGGCTCATCAATGGAAAATGTCCTTCAACCCTGATCCTTCTAAACAGGCAGTTGAAGTGTACTTTACTCGGAGGTTAAATCCAGCTGACCCCCAGAAATTATTTTCAATAATGCAGCCATTGCAATTCAGGATCATCAAAAACATCTTGGTCTCATACTTGATCAAAAGCTGGTCTTTGACCGTCACCTTGTTGAAAAAATAAAAAAAGCTAATCAAGGTATTGGTCTTATTCGCAGACTTCGTAAGTTTCTACCCAGGGAATCTCTTGTCACTATATACAAAACCAATGTTAGACCACACCTAGATTATGGAGATATCGTATATGATCGTCCTGGTAATTCTACATTTTCTGAAAAACTTGAGTCTGTTCAATATGATGCCTGTCTTGCAATTACTGGATGCTTCAGAGGAACATCCAGAGAAAAAATATACCTTGAAAAGCCTGGCAGACAGACGGTTAATTAGAAGACTCGTATTTTTTTATAAAATAATCAATGGCTTTGCTCCTGCTTATCTTACGAATATTCTTCCTCCCCAGAGAGGAGAGGAAGAACGCAATGCAGGGCGAAGGATAAAACCACCACTCGAGGCACCTTTCTGTAGAACCGAGCGTTATCGTGCCTCATTCTTTCCTTTTTGCACAAATGAATGGAATAACCTCGGAGATCATATACGGAATCTTCCCACTATTAAGTCTTTCAAGCAAGCAATTCTCCGATTTCTCAGACCCAGTGCTAACTCAATTTTCAGAGTTAGTGACAACGATGGTGTTGTTCTCCTTAACCGATTAAGGGTTGGTTTCAGTCATCTTCGTGAGCATAAGTTCAGGCATAATTTTGCAGACACAGTTGACCCCTTCTGCAACTGTCGACAAAATTCAGTAGAAACAACACAGCATTTTTTGATGCATTGCTCTGATTACTCTAATGACAGACTTGTGATGTTTGACAGCCTTCTTCAACTTGACATAACCTTGTTTCCATTTAATCCCAAAACATTGTGTAAAATACTTCTTTATGGCGACCCCGATTTTAGCATTGTCCAAAATCACGATATATTGAGTATAACAATAAAATTTATCCGTGATACAAGCCGTTTTGGGGGACCGTTATTTTAGTCTTTTACTCTAACTGCTCTCCAAGCTCTTTTTTGTTTTTGTTTTTTATTTTTTGTTAGTATGTATCCTCTGTAGTAAGTTTTTTTTTTCCATGCATTTATCAATTGATTTATTAATTTATTGTTAGCTTAGTTTGGGTTCCTTCCTCCTGGCGGTATGATCTGGTGGTCCTTTTGCGGGAGGTCAGGAACCCTTAGTTTTGTACTATTTGTTCGTGTTTCATATACAATAGATAAAAGAAAAAAAAAAAAAAAAAAAAAAAAAAACAGCAAGGGGCACCAAAAGAATTTTTTCTGAAGCACCCTATTCTTTGAAAATCGAACTCTACAATCAAATTCAATTCTATTTTTTATGTAGTTGTTGTCTAAGAAACTGCTGGGATGGGGACACCATATTGAAATCTAAGGGGCGCGATTTGGAAAAAAATAATATTGGCCCCTGCAGAATATTTTCCCCAGAAGGTCACTAAATTGCTCTGGGTGCTAGAGTCACACTCGTTCATTTTAAGCTTTTGCTTTTTAGACAACGCTTATAATTTCCATCTGAATAGAGACATTGATTCCTTGGGAACTCCTTACGATTTCTATTCAATGATGCATTATGGGTGAGTGTTTAAGAGTTTTTTTTATTCTATTATTTCACATACAACCTTATGCTTCCTATGCAACCTAAAGCTTTCATAATCTTGAATGTGTTAAAATTTGTTGTATGTGAAGTAAAATTTTATTATTTTCAAAGACATTTTGTCGTTCGTGATGAACTGATTCCAAATAGATTAATGGCAAAATCAATTTTTGAGTTTTATATTGTTTTCCCTGAAAGTGAAAAATTCAAAAATTTCATAAATTCTGACGATACTACTGCAATGAATTACGAATTTTTTTTTTGAAAGGTTTATTTTTAAGCAATCGAGATTCCCTGCGGATATTATTCTTTTTAAGCCATTCATTCGAAATAATTACCCATGAGGTAGCCAGACTAATTGTTGTGCCCATAAGGGTTTCCCATTGGTTCGACGCAAAGACAGCCAAGATGTTTATGCCAACAGAAAGTAGCTAAAAGAGCGTAGTTGTCCTCATGATTACCCTTAATTCTTTTCGACTATGACAGTGAAATGCATATCCGGATAAACCATGTACATAGTTAACCCTTTGTTGATATTCAATCCAATGAAATGTGATTTCAATGAAATTTAGATCGACAGCATTTGCAAAGAGTGGTACCAAAACCATCACAACTTTGGATCCATCCAAACAACGAATTATTGACAACAACTACCATTATGGAATGAGTGATATCGATGCTAAACAAATCAAACTCATGTACAACTGCGATGGTTTGTAGTAAAGATTTTGATGTTTCTTCGCATACTTAAGCGAGTTTGTGTTTTTTTTTGCGACGGAGACTGTTAGCTTCTAATGTTTCTTTTCTGATATTCCGAAGCTGGATTGGCGGCTACCCACGCTAAAGCTCTAAAGTCTTTCAAAGGGGTAAACAAACCATTAAAAAACTGACTCTCTGTAAGGGTCCAAAAATCACAAAATTATAAATTTCCTACCTCAAAGGATTGTGATTTTCCAAAATTTGGACAAAAATCGAGTAAAAAATCGACAAAGGATTTGAGAACAGTTTCTTTAATGGTCCCAAAAACACTAATTTTTCCTCTATCTTGGCTCGGACAAATTATTACCTCAGGGGTAAATCTCGGACGGGAATTTTGATACACTATGATTACATAGTGAATAACAGATTAAGATTATAAAGGAGGAATTATCAAGTTAAATTCAAAGGTGAAAATTGCAAATTTTTTTTCATTTAGGTAATGGTGGTAATAATAACAATGGAGATCTCAAAAATGACGGTGAGAGATTTTATAGTAGAGCACATACTTAGCACCCCTGACATCTTCTATGTGACGCAACCAAGCCTGGTCCAGTTTAAAGAATGAAGTGCTTGAACAGTTTTTCACATAGGAGGTTTTCTGCTAAAGTCTAGGAAATCTTTTAAAACCCAAAAACTGACATCACAGGCAAAACCTCTTGACTCTAAGAATTTGAAGAAATTCCAAAGTCAATAAAACCAAAGCCACTTATACCAATCGTAAGCAGTCAAAAAAAGCTATTTAGAGGATTTTTGAAAAAAAAAACACTTACTGCAATGCCAATCTGATTCAGGTATGACATAATGACCTTTATAAGCAGCTACCACTACACAAGATCTTTATTCCTTAATGACACCTCATTGTAAGAAAATCAAATTTTACCACTGTCTTGAAAGGCTACTCAGTGCTCAATTTAAAGATTGAAAATTATGCATGTCTTTCAATTTTCAACCAGGCGAGAATTGTTACTACAAATGTGGACACAAAGGTGGATCATGCCCACAATATTGTGGTCGAACTGGATTGTGTTGTCGAGTTGGTTACAATGATCCCGGTTGTGAACAAGCATCAAAACCATGCTACTCTTATCACTGTTGTACTGCACCAAAGAAAGAAGTCAAGAATATTGGTAAGAATAGCGCTTCGCAACGCATACGTTATAATTATTACTTTTCACTTTTTTTTTTTACATTTTTACGAGTTGTAATCCCACAATTCAATGCAGCTCAATTGAAGATAGCAAATCTTTTTTAGCTTTCATAGTCCCAAGAAAGGGAGTGTTTTATGGATAATCCTTGTTAATGGAATGTTTTTTGAAGAATTTTATTTATTTTTCATAGGCAAAAATTGTTGGTATGATTGCTCATACAAAGGAGGATCTTGTTCATCAGGATTTTGTGGAAAAGATGGTATTTGCTGCAGGAAAGGATACAACGATAAAGGTTGTGAAAATGCTCAAGCTGCTTGTGATGGAAAACATTGCTGTACTGCATAATTATGGAAATTCTTAATTATATTTTGTTGAAGAATTTACATCGTAAAAAATAAAAATCTTGTTTTGTTTATGATTTCCATGAAGGGCTTGGCTTGGCGATACAGGGTCTTTTTCTGGTAAAAAAACTTGTTGACCATATTTCACCAGTTTCACCAGATTGAAGAAAATTACTTTTTCACTACCCTTGAAAATATATTTACGGCAGGCTAAATTCGCTAGCGAAAATCTAAATGCTACAGAGAAAGTCTTCACGTACGGCTATTATCATTATATATACTTGTATGCATAAAGTTTCTTTCTTCTTTGAGAAATTCGGAAGGTCTTCTTAACTACTTGCTAGTGTATTCTACTGAATATCAGAATGAGGATATCTAAAATTTTCGAATTCTGTAAGCTTTTGAAAAGTTTTTTCTCGTGTTAGCTTGTTTTCCAGATAGAATTTAAAGAAGTGCTGGCGTAGTAGAGATACTTCTTCGAATCTAATCAAGAGCTCATGATAGTGATTGACTTTTTCAGGAAAAAATTAACGTTAAAAGGAATTTTCTATAATTCTCATATATCCATCATAAAAAACTTTATAAGGGAAAAGAGAAATTTGGACTGAATTTCAAAATAGCCATCTGCCTTTATCCAATATATTTTCCAAATATGGACTTATTCACATCCTTTAAAATTGGTCTCATGAATAATTCATACACCCATTCCCCAAAGTTGAGCTCTCTGAGGTGAAATTGGGATCTGGACTATTTTTAAACCTATTGAGAGCCTGCTATGATAAGAGTTTTTGATGGAATTGTTTGTCCTCAAACGATTATTTTATTTAAATCTCCTCTCCAGTGGGTTTTATCGAGTCATAGATCTATTTTAGTGACTTATCTTAATTTGCTTGTATGGTTTTTCATCTGGGTTATTCTTGTGCTTTTTCGTGTCATCGTTATATTGAATAAAATGAAAACCTCTAAACTGAAATAACCCTTATTCCGGGGGGTGAGGAGGGGTACTAGGATTACGAGATGACAGGTATGTCCGAGCCAAAGTTCGAAAATCAACCGTTAGAAAAACTGAATTTCAAAAATTTTGTCAATTTTTTGACGTTTTTGCCAACCTTACAGAGACCACTTCCCCAAAATTTCAGCCAAATTTTAGTCCAAATTTTAAAAATTTATGACCTTATGAAGGAATTGATTATGAATTTTTGTAACTTTGGAACTCTTAGAGTGGTGGTATAAGTTGAATTTCAACCGTGGCTTTCTCGGGACAAAAAAAAATCTCTAGTTGAGTCTAGATTCTACATTCTCCGTAAGGCTTTCCCAATTGCTATTCAATGAGGTACCCTCCGACCTTTTCCGACTATTTAATATCTTATTTTGGTGGTTATGTATCATTTTTTGTATATCTTGCAAGCTTTCAATATCTGACAGGATTAAACGTTAAACGCTCAAAGACTTCTTAAACATCAGTTCCCTCTCGAAATTTTTCCTTTATTACAGAACTGCTCGTTTGCTACCAATCTTCAATACACCCCTGTCCCAGTGACCCGGTAAAGCATTGTCAAGCTACGATGATAACATAAAGGGACTTTATAGATGATGTTATCCTCCGTTACGGGGATAATAAAAGGCGGAAAACATATTTGCGTGGAGCTTACAGCCGTAATAATAATATACGGGAAAACAATCGATGTGAGAGTTTCGAAAAAACGATTGATAAACTCTACCGGCTCTTAACTCTTTTCGGCAAAAACCCGTTTGTGAATTTTGTTCGGCTTATTTCTTAGTTAGAGATTTGTCTTAGACTATTGTTCAGGTATAGTCTAGGTAGGATTGAGTGAACACCGGTTAGTAAACACCATAGTTAATGTTTGTGAGGATAGAAAATCACCTGTATGTCGAGTTATCAAATCTATCATTTAAAGCTTAGAACTTGCTTGAAGATGCTCAAACCCTTCAAATTACAATAACTTTACTAGTATGGATCAATGTTTGATAAATTTTTGTCAGGGTTTTGTTTTCACATTGTCAGAATATTTGGCCCAATTTTGCCAGTGATTTTTCCACATGTTACCATGGGTGTTCAAAAAGGATTCTTTCATGAAGATTCATACTTCCGTTGATCTTTAGAGTCTTTTAACAAGCCCGGGGGTAGTAGTTTTGCGATAACGGGTATGTTCGAGCCAAAGTTCGCAAATGGACCCTTAGAAAGACTGAGTTTCGACGTTTGCGACCATTTGAGAGACGTTTTCCTGAATTCTGAAGATTTTGTAAATTTTTTGACATTTTCACCACCCTTAGAGAGACTTTTTTCCTAAAATTTTAGCCAAAATTTTCAAAATTTAATCCAATTTAAAGAATTTATGACCCTAGATGAGAGAGTTGATTTTTTTATTTTTGTGATTTTGGAACCCTTATAGATTTAAACTCAATTGCTTTTTAATGTTTTTTTACCCCTTTGTTGAGGGTGTGAAAAAGGGACCCTTATAGCTCGCACATACCTGGCACCTATTTGCCTAAGTACCCCGGGTACCAAGCCTTTCATCAACCAGAGAAGGGAAACTGAAGTATAACTGAGGCTTGCAATTGAAAATCACCTATTCTTTTTTATTTATTTTTCTTTCTCTCTTCTCTGATAATTAAAAATTCATGATCCTACTTTGGGACAAATTGTGTGGCTTATGAGGTTTCGAGAAGAACTTTCATATATTTTTCTTGAGTTGATGTTTTTTTGTTCATTGAATGTGTTTGGATGGTCAACGATGGTATTCAGCAACAGATTGCAAAAAAATTTGTGAAAGAAGCTTTAGCTTTGTGTGGGCTTTATTTACTGTACTTTTTTTCATTTTTAGCGATTGTTATTATTCTTACGGTGGTTATAAGCAGAACTACAAGTAAAGTTAATAACCTACCACTTCTAAACACGCTGTCTCACTACTCAGGTATAATGTCATAAACATGGTCTGGTTGGTGCCAAATTGAGATTTAGGCAGAATGTTTAATGCGAGTGGGTTGGTCTTAATTGTCATATGCCCTAATGATGTGTTTTTTTTGTCAAGTCAATCCAAGCCACAAAATTTTTAACCTCCTTGGTTGGGAAAATTATTCAAAGAAAACAACGGTAGAATTTCAGAAAAATAATGCACCGTATCGTCAATGAATTTATTCCAATACAATAATGATGGGTTGGCCATATGGTATATCTGTCAAGTTTCTGTGATTAGCAAGTGGCCAAAATTGAATATAAATCGCAAAGGTGAATCAAAAGTTAGATTGTACATGTAAGCATCCCTTGAGTAGGTGTCAAAAGTTTTGTAAATTTGATACCTAAAAGTTGGCGCGTGCCGTGAAATACGAACAATGTGCTGAACTTTCCTTTCTAGTAAATTGAACAATGGGTTTTATTTGACAGCCTACTCTTTATGGTCTCAAATTCGTTTGCTGTCAAATTGAGAAATTTGAACTTCGTCTGTCGTAAAGCAGGTGTGAAATTCAAAGTTATGCTGATAATTTGAGATTCTAAAGAATCCTAAATTTAAAGGGTTTTATGTATGAATCAAAAGGATTTTATTTTCAAAATGGAAATTACTAATTGACAGTTGACATGAAAAATTACCTCAAAATTCCTCCCACTTTCCAAATTTGTTTGATCTTGGACCATTGTTGAAATCTTAGTAGCTAAGAGGTGTGAAGTTCCAAAGTTTTGTAACGAAATCTCAAATTTCTTTTTTCTTGCCTTTCTTGTTCTGTTTCATAAAAAGTTCCATGGTATCGCCATTTATTAGAAGTCTCAATTTTGAGAGCTTGACTTTTTTTAGTGATTTCAGAACATTTAGACCAAATCTAGATCAAGATCGGATGCTAAATTTTGAGATATGAGAAGTCGATCGCAAACGGTTGTATTCGTTTTTTGTTTTCGTCGATGGTTTGTCACTGCACAGGTTTGGTTATTCACTGTAGAAAAAGACCGCACTTGAAAGAAAACTGTTACAGCCCTGTCTCAGTAATTGACCAGAAACTGTTAGCCAGTAGAAATAAAACTTCTCCATATCTTAATGGGTTTGATGAATGAAATTTCAGGGCATTTTCCATAGCGAGTATTTTGTCCAATTTTTTCAGTTATTAACAGTTATGGTACAGCAGTTTGATTTTGTGGGTGTAGTTTTGATTTAAGTACGTCACTTTTTCAATCAAATGAATGAAATATGAAGGCTGACTGGTATTTATTATTGTTTTCTCACTTAATTTAGCACCCCTTCTCACAGATCCACTTGACCACCCACAATTGGCCCAAATATCGTCCCCGATGAAAAATAATTATCCTCCAATTTTTGTCCAAACAATAATCAATTAAACCAATCCTCACTGCCAGATATTTACTATTTTTCCCATCTCCGCTGAACTTTCTGGCTTGAAAAGAAGAAAATTGAAATCCCCAGCCATAAAAAATATAGGAATATCAATCCTCATCGAGTTTCAGCCGTTATTTCTATCAACACTATGGCTGAAAAAATCCTACCGAGTCTTTGAAAAAGGGGTGTATTTTGGATAACTTCTTCTTGAAGTCGGTTTCCGTAAGATTGGAATGAAAATCCCATTTCCGTTATCCTGGTTAATCACAGTTGAATTTTACTTCCGCTATCAGAAAATCAACTTTTTTCTTCTCTTTCTGTTTTAATGTCATTGCAAATGTCATTGCAAAGTACTTACATTTAGATTAAGATCTACTTGTCATCAAATTTCGACTTTTACCGCGACTTTTGTAATGGTTTTATACCGCGAAAAAGGAAAACAAACATCAAAATTAGACTTACTGCTGTATGAGTCAGATAAACTTGAATATAGTTGAGAAAATAGATTACAATAGAAAATCCAAGGTAATCGACTTAATCGACCATAATCGACTTTAGTTAAGTATTTTCTGGTAGCTGGTATGAGGTATCACAGATCATTCTGATTAATCTGATTAAAGCACTATTAATGAACAATCTTTTAAATATAGTTTAGGGTTTGTATATGGTATAATCATAAGAGTTCTTGTATTCCCAGGGGGGAGGGGGTACTTAGGCAAAATGGGTGCTGGGTATGTGTGAGCCAAACGGGTCCCTTTTTACACTTTCGAAATTCCCTCAAAGGAGTATAAAATAGTCTCTGTAAGAAGGGTTCAAAATTACGAAGATCGAAAATCAACTCCTCCAAAGGGTCATGAATTCTTAAAATTTGGACTAAAATTTGAAAATTTTGCATAAAGGAAATAGTCTATCTGAGGGTGGCAAAAACGTCAAAAAGGACAAAGTTTTCCAAATTAAGTCTCTCTAAAGGTATATTTTTTAACTTTGGCTCGGACATACCCGTCTACTCACAAGCCTAGTACCCCCGGGCTTGTATTCCACCAACGATGTAAAAATAATAGATAACCAACTTGCCTTGATTCTCAAAAAACATCCGTGTTACGGTTGTAAAAATATTAATGACTTTTTGCATCGTAAAAAGTGCAATTAAATAAAAACTTGCTTCATTTGCAACCTTCTATTGGACAGAATCGATCACGTGATGTATATTTTTCCAAAATTTGGGTTAGAAAAAGTGTATTTTCCTATAGGCAGCCTCACAGAAGGAATTTTTTAATTAGATATTATTGTTCTATAAACATTCATCTGTTTATTTTGTATCAGGCAATCTTCATGCACTTTTCATTCGTGAGATATCGCACTTCAAATCACACATATATTTTTCAGATAACATCATTTTATGAGCGTTTATTTATCCAGATGAAGATTAAGTGGTATCAGGCCGATCCGTAGTCAATTTGTCTAAAGATTGGTACCTTTATCTTTTGAAAAAAAATCCAAAATTTGCAGTAAATAACAATTCAAATTTTCTATCAATTCAGTGGATGTCAAAAAGTGTGTCAAAATCTAGCTAAAAGCATAACACGCACTGCACACAGAGCTATTTGAAGGAGTGCTCATTTCAATAGGAAAACAATGGTTGTTCTCTTGGGAGAAGTGCCTTCTAGAGGTAGTTGGTTATCTATTATTTTTACATCGTTGATTCCACTGTTATGCATCAGAGTGATTGAATCATGGTGTTCTGGAATATCTTAGAGCGCCATCGGTAGAATCCATAAAGGAACTGCAGTACATTACAGTTTTTTTTTTATTAGAAGAGCCTGGATGTGCCTATTTTTTTAGCAATTTTCAGCCTAAAATGTTCTTAAATGCGTTCTTAATTTTTCAGACTACTCTAATCGACAATGTCATGCAAAATAAAGCACTTAAAGTTGGTACAATTTGGATAATATTTGACTCTCGATTTTAGAAAATCCATGCCTAAGTTGGGTTAAAACTGCTTGAAAAGAGGAAAAAAATGTAGTTTCTTGTCATTTTTTTCCAAACTGAGGCTGGGCATGTTCTTACGATGTTCTTAATTTTTCGACAAATTTCAGCATCAATGTTCTTATAAACTGGGGTCTAATAAAAAAAAAACGTGTAACCTTCAATGGGGAAATGCATCTAATTAAAACTATAAATAAACTATATTGTTCGAGAGTTTCAACCATCATTTGTCCTTACACGATATGCAAAGTAGTAGAAAGATATCAACAGTAAGATATCTAGTTAGAATCATAATGCGAATAAAAGTTAAGAATTAATCTATCGCTTACGACAGAAAGAAATGAACAAACAAACCTCTTAATATTTGTGCATGATAAAAACAATTTTTGTCCTCACACACAAAACCATGGTAAACCTACAGATCTACAGGGTGTCCCTAATTAAAGTATCGAGTTTGAACATGCGATTGAGTAGAAAGTTTTAAGTGTGCATTCACAAAATTGTATTTTAAAGCTCTCCCTCTTTTTTCTTTGTCATTACGATTAATTTATACGTTGTAACTACCTTTTGTAATAAGCCTGTGTGATGGAGAACGTTCTTATATTTTAGCGATAACACACACAAACTTTTCTACTCAATCGCATGTTCAAACTCGATACTTTAATTAGGGACACCCTGTATAAAGCCCGAAGGGTTAGATGTCGTGCTTTGGCGGGTTTTTGAAAACAATAGCAACAAAATCTTTGCGATATTCAAATTTTTTTCTTGGGAAGACGATATCTAACCCTTCTGGCTTTATAAATCTGTGGGTACCATACCATGCGAGGCTAGGCTTGTAGCATGATGCTAAAAATTCTCAAGCTGTGTTCGTGTGTTGACCCAACTGAGAAGGGATTTCAGAAGAAATTTCATTATGCATTACTAGCTTACCACTTTTTGATACCATGCAGAGTTTTTGCGACATGATGGGGGACATGATTCATTCTGCAGTCGTTATTGACAAAATCTAATAACGAAGTGCTAATGAAAAGTAGAATTGAGACAACATTCTTATCACAAATTCAATTTGTTCAATCCTTTAAACATTTAGTTGCTGGAAGAAGGTTAGAAGAGAAACTTATTAATGTTTGGCTGATGCAGAGACAAGAGGTTATTTCAATGAAAGTTTTTGAACGTTGTGAGTACAACTTCTCCATCAAAGCAAGTAAATCTTCTACAAGTAAATAACTTGTGTGAAGTCGTCATATTCAAATCAGGTTTGCAAGTTTTTTTTATCTCAAAGCACACGGTGACTTTTATGCTTAATTTTCCTACAAAAGTATTTCAAAAGAGGAAACTTTAACCGAGTATGTTTGATTAATTCCATTCCTGCTACCATGAAATTCAAAATCTGACCTGTGAGGACAGATCCATATTTTATTCAACGTACAGTGAATAGAAATGTAAATATTGCAAAGGGTGATGATCCACGGAAAATGGATTTACCGGAGCTAAAAGTAGCCATTCAAAAGTTTTAAAAGCTATGAATGAAACTCTGTTATAACGTTGATGATCCCTGTGATTCATTATACGGACGTTAGTTACAACTCCTAGATTAAACGTTGGGTATCTTTATTGTGACATAGTATAAGATGGAAAAAGGATCTAGAGTGTTTTTATCCAAAAGATTATTATTGTGACGCTGATAGCTTGCACACAACGTTGCTTCAACATTTACTTAACGTCCACAACGTCCATATAACGTTAAATGAACGTTGAAACAACGTTGTGTGTCAGTTGGACTGCTTTTCCAATCAACAAACGAGGAAATTACTTTAGAAAATTCAAATACAATTCAAGGTTTTTTATAACCTAAGATATATTGTAATGTTACTAAAATAATACCATAGTGTCACAGATGCTATAATTGTATCTCAAAATCTGCTATTTCAAGGGAAGTTACATATCCTACTGACCTATTTATGGTCAATCTATCAATATCTTTGATTGCAGTATTCCACAGCAATTTATTTTCAAGAATATCTTTTTTTGGTTTAACTTCATCTGAATGTATAACTATGTAAGGATGCATTTTTTGTGGTATTTGGTATGCAACAATAGTAAAGGTTTGAAAAAACTTAACCCAGTAGAAGTCATATGTCTGGGTTGTATTTGCATGAGCTAGCTTGTTTTCATAAATGTTAGTTTTCCAAAACTGCTTCAACTGTTTCAAATTTTCAAGTATGTTTGTATGCTAAATTAAAAAAATCTCAAGTCAAAAAAAAAATAAAATGATTGAAACTCTCTGAGAGACTTTAAATTGGTTTAGAAAGATCCCGCTCTGCAAATAAGACACATGTAGACTACCATACAAGTGTGCCTGCTGATTCAACACCATATAAGGTTTAAACTAACAAAATCAAGGCAAAAAACTGATTAACTTCTTTAGTGAGACGTGCTAGTAAATATGTTTGAAAAGTCAATTCTTGAACACAAATCTAAAACCAACATACTAATTCTCTCGTAAGCTCTAGCTTAACAGTGACTTTGTGTCTTATGCAATGTCAACTTTGATTTGTCTGCTTGGGTCCATTAACAAGTTTCAGACGCTTTTGTATTTCGTGGAGTGCTGCTGGATGTCGTGAAAGATTGGTGCTAGGGCAAAAGGGGTACCTGATATGTGTGCGAGTGTACGAGTACTTTTTTATACTTCAAAGCTAAAGGTTACAAAAACGAATCCTCCCTCTGAAAGGATCCAAAATCATGGAATACTTAAATTACCTCACTCACGTTTTTTTTATAAAAACATCCAAAATTATTTTGGCCATTGAAGCCTTATGTTCTTATATATAGTTTGTTCTTATAAAAAGAAACGTGTATCAATGAGTGTTCAAAGTGACGCACAAACTTTACACTAGCATAGCAGCAAACTAGTATCAGCAGTTAGAAGTCTTAAGGATTTTTTGAATAAGCATCATATAAGAGCATTCTAAAAAATACTGCCCTGATAGTAGTCAGTGTAAATCCAAACAGACGCAGCTCTGAAAACAAGAAATACATTTGAAAAATATTTACGTTAACGTAATACCATTACGGTATTACGGTACCATTAAAGCCTTATGTTCTTATATAGTTTGTTCTAAAAAAAACGTTAAGGTTATCCTTTTAAACCAACCTCCAACACCCCAACCCCAGAACACTAGTGAGTTTATGTACGTGTCTATTTCTGCTACAGAGACGGTTAGCTATTCTGATGCTGTACTGTCTACATCCTGACAAACGGGACGATGTTAAACAAGCACTTTTACTGTCTTTGATTTATAGGTTAAAACTGTGGGATATTGCAATCGTTTCAGTCACTCCTCCGTCCTCAAACAGGCATAAATACATAAACTCGCTACTGCTTCACGGGGGGGGGGTTGTACTTTTACGGTGTGACAGGATTGGCCCTTTTTTAGTATGGTATTACGGGATTTGACGAAAAAAAGACGGGAAAAAGGTATTTTAAAATCAGACGGTGACGGTTTGGCCTTATTTTTTGTCATTTTGCCGGTATTTGAACCTGTACAAACCGGTGTGACGGTAATATTTTTTTTTTCAATTTTCGGGATTCCGGGATTAAGCAAAAGATTTGACGGGAAAACGGTATTTCGAACCCCTACAACCCCCCCCCCCTTCACCGGCTAGTGACAAGAAATGAAATGTAATAATTAACATGGATGGACTATGTACTTTGTTACACACTGGCGAATTTAAGACAATAGAGCAAGTACGTCGGAAACATGCGAAGGAGTGCAACGCTCGTTAAAAGACAAAAAAGACAATGAAATTAAAATCATCCAAATCTCTTCCCCTCTGATGCACCTGATAAGTTCGACATGGCTTAAAACCGCCCATGGTACAAACGCGTCTCAATTCATCAGTGAAAGTATTTTGAAAGAAAGCTTTAGATCGACTGATGATAAGAGGATGCCGACTTAATTAAAATACAAGGAAGCATAGTAGCGTTCCTATTGTTCAATTCAAATTTGATTCTAAAATTTTAATTATTTGTTTTCGTTGTCTGATACTTGTTTGAAGATTTTCCCTTATTGTAAAATTGGCTGTGTCTTTTAACATGTAAACATTTAATTACTGTTGGACTTCATTCAAAGCTTTAATGAAGCCAATTTGTATTATATGGAAGCTTTGGTTTGTTATTGTGGTTTTTGAAATACTAAAACAATAAATAGTTTTGAGTCATCGTCAGTTGGCTAATTCCTTTAATTGATGCTGGCTAGTTCAGGTTGTTGCTCGTGCAATTTGATCTGAAAAGGATTTCTGGTACACGTTTTTTTTTTTATAAGAACGTCAAAAATTTTCGAAGCCTTCGGATGTTCTTAGTTTTTTGGATTTGAAGCCTAAAAATGTTCTTAAAATGTTCTTATTCTCAGCATTTTTTGAGCATTTTGATGTAATTTCTCAAGAAATTGCATGTTTTTAAGTCTCCAAAGCCTTAATATGTTCTTAGAATGTTCTTAAATTTTTGAGCCTCGAAGCCTTATGTTCTTATATAGTTTGTTCTTATAAAAAAAAAAACGTGTATTACGTTAACTCAAGTATTTTAAGTGTATTTTTCTTGTTTTCAGAGCCGCTTCTGTTTGGATTTACTGCGTCTCTTTGGATTTACACTGACTATATACTATCAGGTCAGTATTTCTTAGAAATACCTCGTATATGATGATGCTTATTTAAAAAGTCATTAAGACTTTTATCAACTACTGATACAACTAAGTACACAAAGCTTTGTTGCTAGTATAAAGTTTCTCACTGTCAAAACTACATTGATATAGATGTAAAAATACTAGGGTACTAGGTTTGCGAGATGACGGGTATATACCGCCCGACATTTGGCGGTCGAGCCCATTATAGGGACCAAAACGAATACTTAGAGGGAGTTAAGTTTCTAGATTTACGTTGTGGAAACCTTTTCAAGTAGTTCGTGGGAATCGAAAAAAAATATTCTATTTGGTTGGTATGTTAATTGTTTCAATTCAAAACGTTTTTGGAGCAATACCGGAGTTTCCGGTATTTCAATTTTACGGATTGTTTGTTTACCGTGTTTTAATAACATTTAATACAGAACTGCTTGAAAATAAAACAATTAACGCAATATTTACTGAAACAGCGTAAACATCAATTTTTTCCGACACACCTTATCATTCGTAATTAGAGTTATTATCTACTGTTTTATCAACACTAATGCATTAGTTGTAATTTAGTTAAATGAATTTAATTAAAGTGCAATTAAGGCTTTACTTCCTTGAAGAACACCATGTGACTTTAACTGCGTGTCCAATTTTGAATGTATGAAAAACGTTGAAGTGATGAATATGTATACATCATATATCTTAAGAGCTATCTTCCCATCATTTTACTTGTATGAAAGATTTCCCTTGCCAATTTAAAAGCAATTTTAACTTGACGAGTAAAAAAATATCTTTTCTCCTTTCCCTCTACAGTAAACATTGAGAAATATTTTTATGTGATGCTTAACTGTAGCGGGGCTTTCAGATATGGATTAATTGTGTTCATTTTCAGTCTTTGAGATGTTGTTGATACAATTGGTGGAATGTTTCAATTTCAATTTGCAATCTGATTCTTCAATTTGAAAACCAACTGGGCCAAGGAAGCGACTTTTGTTTGATTTGACTGGCTGAGGTTTCAATTTCTTTCCTGATCTCCATTACCTCGAATCTGGTGATTATAGCCTAGGGGATTATATATATGTAACATTGAACGTATAAAAAGGACCTGGTCAATTTCAATCTAACTTAGTAAAGTTAGATATCAAAATTAAAGATAGGGTTTAATAAACGTTTTTAAGTCAGATTGACTAAAACAAGAAAGGTATATGATCAGATTTGCTTGACCATCACGTGCATGGTCCGTGTTTGAACGACAAAGAATAGTCACACATTGTCATTCCAAAGGCTGAAGCGTTTTAACCACGAGATCACGCAATAACGATTAAAGTCATCTTAATGACGAAATAAAATTCCCATGATTCGATCGCATGTTGCTTAACTCTTTTTCAGATCTCTTTCAGTCATTCTGAAATATTTTAAAAGGGGGTCTCATCAAGGTAGATTATCCTCCATAATTCCAGTTTGAGACTTTTCTTTGGCGGTCCTAGAACTTCATTATAAACCTTTAGATATCTAAAACATACATCATATAACATGTTTTCGGAGTTTTAGTTTTAGATTCTAAAACCATGTTCGCATGTTTCGTTTCGCTCTAAAACGAAATAAAATGAAACCGTTCTATTGGTTAGAAGTGACGTAAAACTCGAATGTAACCAATAGAATGGCTTCATTTCGTTTTGGAGTGAGAAGGAACCGTAGTTTGCGGGTGTACCTCAGTAAGGATTTGCAAGAAATTCATTTTGAAAAGTTTACCGTCGTTTTGTATAAAATTCTTGTCACTTTTTCAGGACCTTTTCCGCTATTTTTCCTGGGATAACTGGCATGAGATTGGAAAAGGTTCGTTTCTAAAAGTACGGAAAATCTTGTGTTTACTCAAAAAACAACTTAATTTCCGAAGCTTGTTTTTTAACTACCCGAAGTCCTGGCTAGAAAAGTGCCAAAGGAACCTTAGTATGCAAAACGACGGTACCAATTTATAAAATTGAACAATAAATAACTTAGTTGGATGGCACAGTATGACCAGGCTACAATCAGTAATTAAAATATTTGTAAATATTGGGATGGTTGAGATACTATGAAGCATTGAATCAATCAGGAATACTTTGTTCGAGATATTATAAGTGGAAAGTCTTAGATTTCTTATAAAAGTTAAGAGAGCACTGTGATTCGGTACGCAAAATCACAAGTCAACAAAAATGTTAACATTCAAATATAGAAATGCCCTCCTTTTTTTCTTTCTGTCTATGCTATGATTTATGGACCTTCATATGATCTTTCTGAGAGCTGCTGAAAAGCAGATGATGTCATCTTATGACTTGCTTTATTCTGTCATGTAAATTTTTTTCACATTTATATTTTTTACCTTTTTTAATTTGACTTGATAAGTTAACGCATCGGGAGCTTGCTTTTCTATTTTGGTAAGGAACATTAGACAGCTTTATGTATCGGAGGATATCGAGGGTGACGGTAAGTCGACGCAAAACAAAGTCGATAGTTGATGTACGGCTATTTATCGCCTTTGCTCACTAGGCTGGAGTCGTTTATAATGAATCTAATACAGTAGTAGTATACTATAGATTAGATTATTGTTACGGGATTTAGTTTATATAAACTGAAATTGTTCCTCCATTACTTTTTGCTTTATTTCTTTATTGTTTGAATTAGTCGTCTAGCTTGCAGACTATCGCTCACCAAAATAGACGGTATTTTGGTGTTTTTACCGTCGTCGAGCAAAGGGGACGTTGATTTTGGTGACGCAAGTCAACTTTGCTTTATAACTTCTCATTCGCTTTATCTCGAATACAAAAACTTGCTATAACTTGGGATTGGGATACAAAGATGCACGTTTTCATAAGAACTTCAGCCAGTTGGATAAAGTATTTCAAAATTGTTGAGAGGGACTTTGAATTATATTACTTACAGACTTACAGCTCACTGACATTGGAAGATTTTAATAATTTTAGACTTTTCTACAGCTTCAAATTCACTGTCACTTTATTCCCATAGAGGGGACCAAATAAATATAAAGTTCCGTTGTCGCTTATTTTTGTTTTTAACTTGTTACTATTTTGAGATTTTTCATTAAAATTCAGAATGATGTGAAAAATAGATTTTCAATGTGTTATAAATTCATAAATCATAAGTGGTATCACCTTTTTTTCCCTCTTTCTACATTCCTGTGCCAAAAATATCGGAAGAGTAGGATAAAAGGAAGATTTTTTAGTTTTGAGAAACGTTTGCGCAAATATGGTCTAAAAGTAGAAAGTAGAAAAGCATACAGCATAGATATTATGAAATATCCGTAATAACAAACTATATGTAGTCGGGTCATGGCCCCTTTTTTTCTTCAGCTTAAATATTTTTCATTTTATTTTTTTTGCTTCGAAGTGACGAAATAAAGTGAAGAAAAAGTGAATGAAAAAAAATCTCACTTTTTCCAATTTTAGATATCCCAATTTTCAGGTTTTCAAGCAAAAACGATTGAAAGTGCTTAACACTTTATATGCGCGCGCAATATTAAGAAATTTGTTTTCGATCCGTTGCCATTAGAAACCCCACAAATGGGATCCGAAGCAAAGAGAAACTTTTATTAACATTTTCCTTTCCAAGGCTATACAGAGTGAATTTTCAATATTATTTTAGTCGGATTAATAATGCTTTATACTAATAGTACAAGAGGAAGGTAATAACAGATCTATAAAATTTGAGATTTAATACGACTTAATATCTCTATAAGATGACATGGCGTCGATAGGGAAGTGTTGTCTTGTTTGAAGCTTTGAAAATGATACTACAAGTAGGATCTTGAGAGGAATTGTCATCTCTTAATTTTCTCATAGGTGTTAGACGAAGGGAGGTTGCGATGTTTTGTTTTGATCATTTTTTGCATATGGTTTGCAACGCTAGTTGTCAGAGCAGGCTTATGAAACTTATGTTTCCTTCAAGTCTTTATGCTAATTAAGCGGTAATTGGGAGTTAATTGTTTAACAAGTGAGACTTTTGATCTTTGAGTTCACATTAAAACGACAGGGTACAGAGGGGAATGCTAACATGTACGGATGCGTTGCTTGTTTTAAGCAAATTTACCGTAAATGAGTTTACTGTAAAGATTTTATGAAACAGGTGTAAGACGTATAACAGTTTGCAGGTGCGTAGTTGGTCGATCAAAATTCGAACAAAATTTTGAGGCAGTTTTATAATATTTTGATTTTTACACCCCAAATCAAAGTACGCGAAAGTTTTTCGGTAATTTCTATTTTTTGGCCGATTGTGTCGGTTGCATTTTTCCTGATATTTCTTTTTTTCTCAGAAAATCAGTTTCGATGCAAGTTTTTTTCTAATTGGAGGTTCGACAAAAATGATTGCAAGTTTGGATCAGGTACTACATCAAAGCAACCTATTCACAAGTATTATGTCCATTAATGATCTTCGGCTTTTTGGCAATTTCGAAATTTCGAGAGATCAGTTCGATGACGAGCTTCTGAGTCTTAATAATTTTAGATGTTGAAAACTTGTGAGTTTCACAAAGTCGTTCTTAAGAGTTTTGATTAATCGGATTTATTCATTGACGATTTCGTCTGGAAAGATTTCAAAATGTTGACTTTGAAGGAGGATTTCATATTAACTTATCTGATGACGATCATCATTAATTTGAGATCTTCTTAATTTTGATGAGCTCTCCTTTTAAGTTAAGTCTTCATCAAAAGGTCCGCTAGTTTCTATAAAGAGTTCCCTTTTAACAAATATCTTCCTTAAATATACTGATGTCCTGCGCTTGCTTGCTTTTTAATTTGCTAACGCTTTTTATTAGCGAGTTTATTATCCACCATTAAGGGGATGGTGGACTAATGTAAACGATTTGGAATAACCCGTAGTCCTCAGTCGAGGACGGTAAAAGTGCTGATTTACGGTCTAAATTAACAGTTTCGATCAAAGGAAAAGCGCTGCATATGGTTTGTTTTGTCTTTTATCTTTTAGGATTTTGGGTTGTTAAAATTCATTGGTCGTTTGATTGTTGTCGCATGATGTGGGAAAAGTTTTAGTGTTTTCTGAAATTTGACTAACTTCTTCAGACATAAACTTGCTATATTATGAAAGTAGGTAGGGTGTTTTTATATGTCGATGGAGTATTAGAAGCACTTTATCACTTGATTATATATCTTACTTGTGTAAACCAAGAGAAAAGTACTTGAAACATTTTATGGTCGCCATGAAGTGTCTCTTTTAGATATTATTTACGAGAAGACTTTGAGTGTTCAATTTGTTATTGTCTCTGCTTTGTTTCATGGAGGTATACACAGGAAAAAATTTTCGATTTCCAAGGTTGGAAATTCAATATTTTTGGGTTGGAAATTTTGGTTTTATAATTGAAGGTCGGAAATTTGAGCGATTACCTTAAGCTGATTTGGAAAACGTAAATTACCCATAGGTTTTGTAGAATAAACCAATGCCCTTGAAAAATCAAGTGAAAAAAAAACATGTAAATGATAATTTTCCAAGGCTGGTTGGAAAACATGACTTTTTGGGTGGGAAATTTTTATTTTCCAAACAGTTTGGGAATTGAAAAAAAAGGTCAAAAATCGATGTGAAAATACATATTTTAGTAAATTTGATACCTCAAGTTGAAAAACTAGACTTTTTGGGTCGGAAATTTGTGATTCTCCCAAACAGTTTGGAAATCGTTAAAAATCCATGTGGAAATTACATTTTTCTAAGATTGAGACCCTTTCTTGGAAAACTAGACTTTTTGGGTTTGAAATTTGTGTTTCTTCAAACAGTTTGGAAAAAGTTAAAAATCCATGTGGAAATTACATTTTTGTGAAATTGAAACTCTTTCAATTGGAAAACTAGACTTTTTGGGTTGGAAATTTGTGTTTTTCCAAACAGTTTGGAAAACGTTAAAAATCCATGTGGAAATTACGTTTTTCTAACCATTTTCTGCGCATGTCCTTGGGAAAACCACAAGCGATTTTTCGCTCAAAACTGTTTTGATGTATAGCTAACCTAGATATTAGGCTATAATGTGAGCAGTCAAGCTGTAAGTTCCCGTCAGGTGAGGCGTCTCTTCGGAGCGGCCTCGGTCAATCGCAGTGAGTTCGCACAGTGAAGCACATAGGGTACTTGTGTCATAGTTTCAAATAGCGCCCTGCTGAGCTGTGTGAGTGATCTAAGATCAACCACGTATCTGTGCGAACAATAACGAGAGATTGACCGGGAGCCATCGAGCCTAGGCTAGTGAGTGACTGTTCACAAAAACAAAAACCTTGTTTAAGATCTCTTTTCCACATCTCTGCCATCACTTTTTGGCTTTTTTCAACCTGAATTTTAAAAAATTCCAACCTTGTTAAATTTGGATTTTGGCTTTTTTCAACCTAGATTTACGAAAATTCCAACCTTGTTAAATTTGGATTTTAGCTTTTTTCAACGTGAATTTTAAAAAATTCCAACCTTGTTAAATTTGGATTTTGGCTTTTTTCAACCTGGATTTACGAAAATTCCAACCTTGTTAAATTTGGATTTTGGCTTTTTTCAACGTGAATTTTAAAAAATTCCAACCTTGTTAAATTTGGATTTTGGCTTTTTCAACCTCGATTTTCGAAAATTCCAACCTTGTTAAATTCGGATTTTGGCTTTTTTCAACCTGGATTTACGAAAATTCCAATCTTGCTAAATTTGGATTTTGGCTTTTTTCAACCTGAATTTTAAAAAATTCCAACCTTGTTAAATTTGGATTTTGGCTTTTTCAACCCCGATTTTCGAAAATTCCAACCTTGTTTAAGCTTGGATTTTGGCTTTTTTCCAACTGAATTTTAAAAAATTCCAACCTTGTTAAATTTGGATTTTGGCTTTTTTCAACCTGGATTTACGAAATTCCAAGCCATGGAAAATGCAAAATTTTCAACCTTGGAGAATGTCCCACATTTTCAGGTTGGATTTTCCATTGGATTTTATCTTTTTTCCAACTAAGAAAACTTGAAATTTCCAACCTTGGAAATCGAAAATTTTTTCCTGTGATAAAGAAACAGGAGAAGTATGCTATTGTAACCATGCTCGCCCTACGATTAAAAAAATTACGAGGTATGCATGCTCATAATCTCATATATCGTGCATTTTCAATGAGCTCTTTTGTTGATAGGTGAAATCTTATTGGCTAACTTAAATGTTGGAAATAAGATGAGACGAGATTCATTGTTTCTGACATCAGTGTAAGAAAATATTTGGACTAAAAAAAGGCCTGTAAACTTTGCAATCCTTCATCAAATGACAAGATTTTTCGATCAACATTTTCTTCAAGGTGAACCCTATTGCTTAATACTTTCCTCCAAAATTCTCCAGCGACTTTTTGTCTACAAATTGGGTCTGAAATTGTGTGTGCTTATAAAGAACTTTTTATTTTCTGGCTAGAGAAAATATCTTTTCAAAACAAAATTTAATGGATGCCAAAATTGAACGCAAACTTATTTCGTGGAGCTAAATTTTATTTTATTCTCGTATATTAGAAGGCTAGAAATCTTCGATGCTGATAGTAAGAATGTTCAGAACAGACTTGAGTTCTACTAAAAAGTCGTATTTCGTCGGGCGAGCCTAGAATTTCTTTTGATTTATTACATAAAAGAAATCAAAAGACTTTAACGACCAATTACCGACAAATTCATCTCCTGTCTTTCTTTATACCTCTATGTTTGTTTGAAAATTATCTCGAATCAAAGTCTAAGATTTACTCTGCCTTGTCTTCCCTGTTGATGTGGATCAAGCTTCTAAATTTTAGAGGAAGGTAAACAAGCCTATGGCTACAAAACCTGAATATCAAAATACCCCTGTGTCACAGACCCGTTGGGACCCCGGCCGCACTGGAAAATTTGGCCAAAATCTCTTCCACGGCGGGAAGAATACCCTACAATTTTATCCCCACTGGGGAATGGACTTTCATTTCATCCCCATTTAAGATTCAATGCAAAGAATTGCACACCAAAACCATCCTGACTGGATTTTTCGACTTAGGAAAAATATAATTTTTTATCCCCAATGGGTTTTCAATAGAAAATTTTATCACAGCTGTGGGAAAAGGTTTCACCGGGGATATGAGACAGGGGTGTATCAATCACGTGTAGTTTTAACCAGAACTAAAATATTTATTCGAATATCAATTACTGTACCATATACAAAGAATGCTACAGTATGTCAAATATCCAAAAATATGAATTGACATTTCAATCTGCTCGAAGTTTCCCTGTTTTTCTCATCATCTCAGACATGGTAATTGAATCAACGTTTCTCGTAACTACTTATTAAACATATCATGAAAGATTAAGTCCTACCAAAAGGGTATCACTATAGTTATCAAGGTTTTACAGTTTGACCTTCTTATGAAGGATACAGATTACAGGTGCGATTTTTTTTATAAGAACAAGCTAAATAAGAACATAAGGTTTCGATGAACAAAATGTTAAGAACCAGTTAAGAACATTTTATGGCTTTAGGGACTCTATAAAACACCTGTTTTCTTAGGAGAATGGACAAAAAACTCACGAAATGGGGCGAGAGAACATGTTAAGAACATTTTTAGACTTGACACTCAGAAAGTTAAGAACATCCGAAAGCTTCAAAAATTTTGGATGTTCTTGTGAAAAAAAACGTGAAGTTTGTTTACAGTTTTTCTTCACTCAAGAAGTTCTTGAAAAAGCTTAAGTTTGATAACCTATGTCGTTTGTTAATACCTCGTCGGGTCTTTAAATTTCATGTATGTTATTCGATCTTTTGTTTTTCGTATTAGGATTATAAAATTTTATAAATATAGTATGTTTATGTTTGTTTTTAATTATCTTTACGGCTTATTTACAACTATTACGTCACTATGGAGTATCTACCTAGTTAGAAACTTCAGGTTAAACCCTTGAAATTTTAGGGGTTGAGACCTAAGGAGGAATTTACTAAAGTGTAATCTTGGGTACAAATCAGATTGATATATAGAAGCAATCAAATTGATAAAAATCGGAAAACTTGTTTTTACGTTTGAAATCCCGTATTGTTTCATTTGTAACAGTCTATAGGGATAAGCCCTCCAAAAATATTTGTTTGTTATCAGTTCAAAAAGGGTTTAAAACAGAAATTGTATGCTTCGAATATCTTATCAGATTACGCTTACATTACATAACTTTTGAACCATGACCTGGAAAACTTAAAAGTACTGTATCTAAAGCTTGGTCCTCACTTGTTGAAAAAATCGCGTCTAATCACTAGACGCCCGCGTCTAACATTAGACGCGCGCGTCGAGTCCTTAGGCGCGTGCGTCTAGAAATTATGTCTTTGTTGTCCTCACTACCATGAACTTTTTTGAATTAAAGGATTAAAATATGGGAAATATGGGAAATGTGAAGTTATGAGTTTGAGCTTCTCTTCAGTTTATGTTTTCTTATTGAGTGATGGAAAGAAGATGGATAGCAGTGATGATGGAAGCTACTTTGATAATTGTGAAGATTTGCTCCTTTTACTTTTGTTACGAAAAAGACAAAATAGGAGAAAAGCGCGTCGCAGGCGGTTTTGGGTACGAGATATTTTTCAAGAAAGACCAATCCATGGAACGTTTATACTCTTGTTTCAAACATTGCTAAAAGACAGTGAAATGTTTCTTCGGAATCAAAGAATGAGGAATGACTCCATCTTATTTTGAGCATCTTCTCTCACTAATTCAACATCGTATCAGCAAGAAAACCACTCAATACGTCAGCCAATATCAGTTAGAGAACGTCTCTTTGTAACATTAAAGTTTCTGGCCACTGGAGAAAGCCAACAATCCCTGTCAGAGACATCATACCAGATGTCTCTGAAAAAACTTTCCCCTGTTTGATTCAAAATTGCGAAAAAGTGAAAAAAATACATTAGCTTGATTTTTTCGAAATCGTTTAGAGGAAGGTTTAACTAAAATTTTGGTATATCAAACTTTAAAATTGCTTCATTAGATCAAAAGTTATGAATGACAAAAAGAACTAAAAAATACGAAAAAGATATGAAAAGATACCAGAATTTACAACTTTCGGGACATTTAATTCTGTTTACATTGCGGTGCCTTTGAACGTTAGACGCGCGGAACAAAATTTTTTGTTCCACGCGTCTAACAAATTTTGTCAAAGTCCAGGCGTCTAGCACTAGACGCCCGCGTCTAACACTAGACGCTCGCGTCTAACGAGTGTACTCACTAGAGGTTCCAAACACTTAGTCGCGCGCGTCTAATGTTAGACGCGGGCGTCTAGTGATTAGACGCGATTTTTTCAACAAGTGAGGACCAAGCTTTATGATACACAGTTAGAATTGTAGTAAAAAGTTCCAATTTCATTACCGGCTTACGTTACAATTCAATAAAAAGAATTTAATAAAAAAGTTTGTTGGATTGAAATTCAATCAATAAGGGGATGGAAACTTGGTTATGATTTATTAGGTAACAAATTCTTTTTATTGTATTTTACTCGGAGGCTGTTATGTCGGCATGTTGGGCTGCTTTTACTGTTCAGATTTGTTTTAGTAAGGGCGCGTTGGCTGCTTGCTGTGTACCTTTCTTTTCAAATGGTCGTTGTATGATAGGTAAGTAAGTTAGTCTGCTCCTCTTTCGATAGCTATCTACCCGATGGTAGGGGTCTGCAACACAAGTGTATCTGCAACAGCAAAAAGCTCGTTTCTCCGTGGGCGCTGATAAAAAGTGAATTAACTCCGTGTAGAGACAAACTTGATGATGTTCTTTGTGCGAAAATTTCCCAACAGGCACACAACGCTGATTCAATGATCATCTAACGTTCACAACGTCCATATAACATTAGTTGAACGTTGAAACAACCTTGTATGCCAGCGTGGTTACAATTCAAGAAAATGGAGTAAGTGCATTTGCTTTTCGGAGTGTTTTCAATGTATTATTTCTCTGTCAAGGTCAACTATTGGTAATAGTCGATTGATTACAGAAGGTATGAGTCATTGCTGCTTGACTTTCAAATCAAAGTAAAGTAATTGCTAGGAAAATTGAAAAACACGGACTTTACAACTGCGAAAAATTTGTTTATATCAGTTCCAAACTCAACTCCGCTATTGTGATTGAAGGAAATTATTTTTTCAGGAAAATGAAACAAACAATTTTCATCATAGAGGCATCAAATGTTTTAGATGATAAGCGATACAAAGTGAATTTCTCTTTAATGTGAAACATTTTTCAGCTTTCCGCTCTTAAAGCGCATGCGT
Organism: Clytia hemisphaerica; assembly: GCF_902728285.1. Taxonomy (NCBI): domain Eukaryota; kingdom Metazoa; phylum Cnidaria; class Hydrozoa; order Leptothecata; family Clytiidae; genus Clytia; species Clytia hemisphaerica. The sequence continues at coordinate 1,476,190 of NW_027103890.1, forward strand.
CTTAGCAGACAGACGATGTTATTGAAAAACAAAATTTATTGCGATTTCCTGTACTTTTCATTCCAAATCAACATGCTGATTACATACTTGGCAAGGTTCTTTTTACAATTTGTATTTTCATGATGTTTTCTGTTCATTTTGAATGAGATACGACACTTGGATGTAAACTTTTTTTAAATGAAATGGTAAGTAAAGAAAAAGAACAACATTATCTTGAATGAGCCTTACAAACCAAAGTTTTCATCTTCTTGGCAGGTATTTAGCGTCTTTTTTATGTTTTATGAAATTGGTTCATTCTAAGACATTGTGTTTTTCTAAAAGAAGGGAGTTGGTGAATCTTAAAATAACCTTCACCGGTGTAACCAATCTAATTGCCTTTTGAGTTGAACCTTTTGGAACGTGTCAAGTTTATAAAAGAAGTGACTTTCCAATGCTTTGACGTCTTCTTGTATTATTGTAAACAGTTTGTTTTCAATCAAAATTAGAATGGTTTATCTTCCTACGCAGTGCTATTTTTGTGCCAACTTGAAGCAGTTTTAAAAGTACTTCATCATAAGTATTTTGGCAATATCGATTTGGTAAAGTATATTCTTCAATTGTCGTTAGCTTGTTCTACCTCGCGGGGTGTTATTACCAATATCAATTCAATTATTCTTCACCTCGACTCAAACTAATCGCTGCAATTACGGAACGGGGAAAGGTTCCGAAAAAACTATTTGCGGATAAAAAGATTTTCACCAAAGTAGTGTTACTTTGTTTACATTTTTCTGCTCAATCACCGTTCAAACCTGCACCGGTGGATAACCCGATAAAAATTTACCAAAATGACCTAAATTCAATCCCGGTAGGGTAACGATTCGATCCGGTCAAAATTAAACTGAAGTCTTTACCCTGATAGTCTACATAATATACAGCTCCAAACTTTAAGCCTTACTCTCGAAGAGTAGGAGTTTTACGCTCGAAACAAAGTAAGATATGACGTATCCTATTACCCTGATCAAAGCTTGGATTTTATGGTCTTAATGCAGTGCCGTAGCAACTGGGGGGGCAAGGGGGGCTATGCCCCCCCCCAATAATTTTTTCAAAAATGGTTATTTTGCAAAATGCAAAGTTTTTCTTTTTTAATTTGTCATAATTGTCTTTATGTGCATGTTTTGAGTGTATTTTTAAGCAATCTAGAGCTCAAATTTTCAAAATTCCCCCCCTCGGGCCAAACCATGGTTGGCCCTCGCGCTGTCACTAAACTTCAGCCCCCCCCCCCCAATATGAAAATGCTTCCTACGGCACTGTAATGATTTCAATTTTTCCAAATATTTCATTTTTTAGACCATGCATATATGCGGCGCTTAAAACTTATAGCTAAAAGAAAAATATTGATAATCTTACATTTTAAATTTCGAAACTCTTACTTAACAACAGTAGGATCGGGGAACAGATCTTTTATTCAGATTCCTTGGTAGGATACCGGTTGTCAAATGCATGTCAGCAATGCTCATCCTAAACTTATATAACAGTTTGTTCTTATGATACCTGACCAGACAATAGAGAAATTTTATTACCCCTTTCTTCAAATAAAAGGGTTTAAAGTAATATGAAGAAAAAGAAACACGCTGGGAAGGATTAGCCGTTTAATAAAACAAAAATGATATTGTTTCAAGTTTGACGCACATGTGCAATACAATACAAAATTGCTCATAGTTTTTTGTTTTCATTTTGGCTTTTTTCCCAATCTAATCTGATCGATTAAGATTTAATTGGTTTTTCTTTTTAATTAATGCCAATCATTTGGTACAGTTATTGGAAAACGCATTTTGATTTATTCCTTGATGTGACAGTCCAAACCTCTGTTTACATGAAGAGGGAAACTTAAAAGGCGGTCAGTCAAGACGGAGTTTTTTATTTTTCTAAAACCGCAATGCATTGTGGGATTGTTATGAGTGTATTACAATAAAAATTTCTTAGGAATTCCTCGAGGGAATTCGATTGTAATACACTGCAAACAATCCCACAATGCATCGCTTTTTTAGAAAAATCAAAAACTCCGATAAGGTCAATTAGAAAAAAATCGCTTGAAATCGTTTGAATATATTGGAAGGTTTTAATTTGACAATACTTCCCTTATTAACCAGTTAAAATGGATATCTGGATTTTTTAATTGAAAATTTAAATTCCATTCAATGCGGTCAATGATGAACTGAGGAGCTTGTCGATAATAAGGGAATTTTATTATAACTGAAAGTCAGATTGAGAACGCTTTCAATCCTTATGAAAAGGAGCATGAAATTTGAGTTCCATCATATTTTTTGAAAAGTATGTAATTGTATCAATTTTAATAATTGCCAATTAGAAGTTTACAACGAAGTAAGATTTTGGGAAAAGATAATTCTAATTTTGGAAAGTTTAAGACCTGCTGTTTATGTCTTTAAGCCCCTCTCTGCTCTAAATACAAGTGTCATTAAAGGATGTATTAGAAATCTTGATCAGTGATTGGCTGTTTCAATTTCGCAGCATCATTGTAAAATGTTAGGGTATTTTTAGATTGACTGTTGATGGGAATCACGTCAAAAACTTTTACACCGGATGAAAATTTTGCAAGAATTCCATAACCTAAGCATATATTGATTGAATATTTTAGAAATACGTGAAATATGTTTACGTCTTTATTGTGTTCGTCAAGTTTGTTGTTTTTCTTTTGTCTTTTCGTAAATCATCAACAAAGATATCGTATGTCCTTTTTACACCAAAACAAAAATTTACTCGCGTGAATTTTTTAACCAATCAAAATTTAACGTCTATTTTGAGCGACACCAAAACAAAAACATGCATAAATTATTCATTAGCACGCGTCATTTAAATATTCCATTTCGAATCTTTATAAGGACAAAGCTAATTATACTAATTATGCGTTTTACCTGACCACCCTTGGTAACTAATACCAACGCGATAGAATTTTAAAGAGGGAAACAAGATTGTGTCATCAGTATTAGATGACGTAATCTCTTTGTTAGATCTGATAAGGTATAGTGACAATGAGATTTTCTCAATTTGGATGGTAATATAATATTTGCTGTCAAGGAATACACATATGTGCGGAGGCATGTGTAAAGATAAGGTTTGATGTCTGGTCGGTAATTTTTTCAAAATTTTAGCGAGTTTCTCGACATGTGTTATTTTGACGTATTTTGATATTTTTGCCATCTTTTGTTGGCTGTTTTGTTAATGGGATTGGCACCTTTGATGAGGAAATGACGTTACATTTTTATCACCTTATAAATTAATATAATAACTATTAGATTAATTATCAACGCGAAAATTGATTACCGCGAAATAGTGGAATATCTGAGAAAGTTAATATAATTTTTTACGCGTTAAAGAGAATACTGGAGATCTTTGTATATTTATTCCATTTCCGTTATTTATATCACTTCATTAGAATCTTGTCATATCCGGTTATTGACTCCCAATAGGTTACAATTTTATGAAGAAGACAAAGGGAGTAATCAATTTCATTAAAAGAAAATATCGGCTTTTTTCGGAAGTTAATTATTACTCTAGCAAGTCATGGAGTAAACACATCGTTGTTATATAAGTCGGCTCAATACATACGAGTCGAGACATTATACAGGTCCCTACAGTATGGGGTATGGAAAGCTGTCAGTTTAGTTTGATAGTATTTGCTTATGTTGAATGCCTCGCTCACGTGAAGGCAAAATTGCTTTTATGGTTGTTCACTTCAAAACTTAACTGGTTCAACGGCTTGAAATCCAGCGAGGATAATGGGCTTTATGGAAACAGGGATGGTGTTTATATAGGTTCACAAGGTCAACGCGTTAGATTTACAAAGTCAAAATTATTCTTATTGGAGAAATAGTTTTTCAAAGTTTATTTCACTGTAATATTAATTTTTGAAATACGTCACGCGTCACGTCATACGTCGCGTGCTTTATCAGAATCGAGATTTACACCCGGGGGGGTACTACCCTTGTCGACCGACGGGGGTGCTCCGCCTAGGTTCGAAAAATGGACCCTACGTGGGACTCGAAATTTGCGAAAAAAGTGACCCTTAATGGGACTGAAATTCCAAAATTTTCTCAAATTTTCTACTTTTTTCCCAAACTTTCCAAAAATAGGCACCCTACGAGGGACTGATTTTTCTATTTTGGTGTTTTTGCGACCCTACCAGGGACTCGCGGAGGTTAAAAAAGGTACCCTGGCCAGCGGAGCATCCCCGTAACCGATTTTGCCCTAGTACCTCCCCCGGGGATTTACATGGTACTTTTACGATTTTAAATTTTTTTGAACAATAAGTTGCTTAACCTTTAAGGATGCGACAGTTGCTAGATATATTATTTAAGTATTCTTTTAACAAAGTGACTAAAACAAATATGTACTTTTCGCGTTTATTAATCGCGCGAAAATTGATCGAAAGAAATTTGAATCACCCAGACAAAACATATGAGGGATGTCTGAAAGATAATTAAAAAGAGAGTGAAAAATGATTTGAAAACAAAATTGAAGTATTCATAGTAAATTGATAAGGTGAAATCAAGAAAAGCTTGGGTAATTAATTATCATAATTATCTCAATTATATTTTTGAAAAGTCTGCCTTATATTGTCACCTTCTCACTTGGGAAAAGTTGATTATTAAATTAGCTGGCGTACTGTGTTTTCACCACACGACTAAATGGACAGCTTTTGATGTGTACCGCATAAAATAATAATGAAGGAGAGGAGCATACGTGTGCTTTGTTTCTCTTTACTTTGTCTGAACGGTCATGTCGAAACTGTCAGCTTTTCTCCGGTCAGATTGATGTTAGAATAAATACAGATTTCTTCAAGTGTTCTTTGGAGTGACACTTGAAATCATTCTACTGCGCTTTTCAAGTTTCTCACTATTTTAATGTTGATTTTTTGAAATCAAAGGGTTATATTTTAACCCCCTTTTTTGTGAAATTTTGGCTTCTGAAGAAGGGACGATTCTGACAATATTTTACATTGTGTTACGTCCTTGTTTGAATTTCTTTATGACATATTTGGCATCTTGAATTCCTTCACACATCTGTCAGTGGATAATACCTTTCTGGGAAAGAACTTGTCAATTTATGACTGTTTATAGTAATTTTTTCTTGTTTTTGATAGGAAAAAGATATCCAATAGAAATAATAAATCAACATATTTGAAATACCACATCAACTTGATAGAACCGTCAAAATTATTTAGGATACGTTATTTGAAAACATACGAAGATACTGTACTTATTATAAACAAAATGACTGCAAGCTCATCCACACCACCTTCAACACCTCGGAAAGCTCATAAAGTTGTCTTGATTGGAGATTCACAATGTGGAAAGTCATCATTATTAAGAAGATACACAAGAAAAAGTTTTGAAGAGGTGAGATTTCAATATCTAATGTATAGAAACAGAGAGCATCTTGTATATTTCTTAAAAAAGGGGTTTTGGAAAGTTTGGAAGTGATAGAGGAACGCTTGAACATTTTTATTTACACATTATAATAAAAAACTGTATATAAGAACATAAGACTGTTAAGAAAAGTTGAGAAAAGTTGAGAACATTTTAAAGCTTTTTTGACTCAAGAACACCCGTTTATTTAGGAAAATGGGTAAAAATGGTCAAAAAATATTCTTAAAACATTTTTAGGCTTAAAACGTATAATCCCTGTATTTTTCATGACATTTTGTGTAAATATCTCACTTATTCAAATGCTGTTTAAAAATGTTTTAAGAGCTGACTAAATTGTTTCGTGTCTTTGAAAATCTTACCAATTACCAGATTTGTAAGATTAGCAATCAAACAATAATCTTGAATTCGACTTTTGGACTTTGAATGTGAAGTTTCACAGGCTGGGTAAATAGGTTTTTAGAATCCACTCGCATTGCCAATTTCTTTGTGTTTGTTAATTTCAAAATATCTCAACTTTCTAAACCCCATTTTCAATGAATCGGAATGTTATTATTGCCACGACATGAAATCGTAAACTTTCTCATCAATCAAAGTACCTTTTCATTCATACAAAGATTTACGAGGTCCCTGAAATAGCATGAGAATCAACTACCTGACCCACAAACGCCTCGCTAAACGGTTCATTAGTACAAACTTTCAGACATGCTAATGTGTTTATTTACGAGTGATTAATATATCCTTATCTCGTTTGATTTCAGGATTATATGCCGACTGTATTTGATTCAGGATCCGCAGATATCGTCGCTGACCAGAATAATGATATCCAAGTCAACATCTGGGATACATCAGGTAAAATGATGCTTTAATTTAACTTCAATTTGCTATAAACATGCTCGATTGACGTTTTCGCTAAACAGACTTTTAATTTCTCAATCTCTGATTGCACTGTCGGTAAATCTAACTCATCATCAAGCCTAATTATTTAAAGATTTTTGGTTTCCTGTTACTCCAATCATTTTTACACAGTAATTAAGTTTGAGTATCTTCTATTCGTTTCTATGGAGCTTAAGGTCCGTTAAAATATTGATTTCCATGTGATGTTATATTCTACTTTCCGTTGTTATACAGACTTCCTGATTATGATCCCTTCCTTTCACTTCAGACGGAAATTTATAGTAACTGTAGCCCACTCAATGTCAATATTTTAGGTTACTATTATTTCTATTTCCATGACAATTTTAGGCTCTGGAGAATACGACCATGTCAGACCATTATCTTTTGGAGAAGCGACTGTCTTCATTGTCTGCTTTGACATCACCAAATCAACAACTTTAGAAAATATACAAAGAAAAGTAAGGAAGAAAACTAATTAGAATTTCAGATTATATACTTGCTTACTTTTAAATCTTAGTAGTTTTCAATCTATTAAAGCCTAGTTTTACTAAAATACATAGCCGTATTTGATATAAACTGGAGAAGGGAAATTTTTGTCCTTCTGAACTTTTGTTTTGATGATTTTAAATTTGAATAGTTGGTATCATATTTTCAATGTTATTATAAAAGAAAGATCAATTCAAAAACACTTAAAAGTGTAACAGCGGCCAACCCTTTGTTTCACGTAATTAAGGCGTTCAAGTGCGGTCAACAATTTACGTTCTTTGATCAATTGCGGTCGGAAAATCTTTATTCTATTGCCAAATCTGTTATTGTTTAATAGACATGACAATGAACTCCAAGAACTTTTTTTTCTTTCGTGCGTATGATATTGTGTACTCCTAATTTTTACGCAATTGGTCATCCCATATTTGTTATTTATCGTTGCGTCAAATCAAGGTTTTCCTTCGGAAATGTTACATGTTTTGAACCCTTAGCAAACACCCTTAAAAACTGTTTTTTTAACCATAATGTTTTTGTTTTTATTCTCCAGTGGTTGCCAGAGATTCGCCAGCGTCACGCCGACAGACCCATTATCTTGGTTGGATGCAAAAGTGATCTGAAAGCTGACCAGAAACTTACAAATATCCACAAACGATTAGTGCTGTCAAGCCAGGTAAATATTTACTAATATTTCTTTTAACTTTTACACATTGATTCGTATATGTCCAACGGTAGTAGATTACAATCTGGTATTTCAACATTGAATTCGCAGGCTAACAGCATTAATATTGATATCTGAAAAGAGGTGGTTATACCGTCAATTATACTATACCTTGTCGGTCCTTTTTACACCGACCCATATTACGCCAAAGTTCAGTTTTTCAATTTTTATCCCGGTCCTAATTTAATTCTAATCCTTTACGCCAGCGACGAAAATCTAACGCCAATAAGAATCGGCGTAAAAAGGACATCATGTTGTTAATCCTAAATAAATTTTGTGATTTAAGACAACTCTTTTCTTTTACTTACAGGGTTTGTTACTGGCAAAACATATTGGAGCAATCGCATATTATGAATGTAGCAGTAAAGTAGAAGATACACCTGAAACGATAAACTCTTTATTTGAAACTGCAGCCATGGCGTCAACTGGAAGTCTTGGTAAAATCTCAAAAGAACATCGAATTAAATTTGATAAAAAGAAGAACAAAGCATACGAGAAATGCACCATTTCTTGAATATGTAGAATATTGGTGAACAAGCTAGTTTGAAGAAGATGAGCTGGAGAGAGTATGAATAATGATGGTGTTAGCAGTTTCTCGTAACCTTGCGTCGACTCGTCCTTTCTCGGCTGAGCATCATTTTGGTCATTGGTTGCCCATCTGACACACAACGTCGTTTCAACGTTTTTCTAATATTCAAAACGTCCATATAACGTTAGATGAACGTTGAAACAACGTTGTGTGTCATTGGTTGTCGCTATTTCTACCAGAATCAATAATTTTCAATGGAATTTACCAAACATTACCCAAAGATGACTCAATATACATGTCATGGTGATAATGAAGAATTTAATAATTTGAAGCGACTAACAGCTCGAGTTTTACTGATTATGTAGCATTACTCGAATGTCATTTATGTCATATTTTGACATTATATTGAAATAGAATTCAGATGCCCAATGTGACTTTTATGGGTTCGATGGATTCGGCAAACCAGTTATTTGCATCAATCTTGGTTGTAAAACTGGTAACTAGAGAGATCAAACCTTTGATAAAAATATCAGAGTAATTTTGATGCTTTATAATTAATATTTTTTTTTTAAATAAAGATGCTTTGTAAATATTATATACTAAGCGCAAACTCTTTCGTTTTAGAAAGATCTTTGTAACATGTAATTATCCAAATTATGAAGATATGAATACAGAATGATCTAACCATGAAATTTTGCTGATGAACAAGCTACCTTTTTTTGTAAAAATAAGGAAAAAGTAGAAAGTTTATGAACCCTATTCGGCCTAGGGGGGCTTTTTCTGTTCGGAAGTCAAATTATTAGTAATAGCTCCTGAACAATAGAGCTTTTGCCATGAAATTTTCTATAAATTCCTAACTTTTATTTATAACTCCAAAATAAAAATAAATTTGACACCTGAAAATTTTCCCACCTTGAGCATGATGACACTTCTGACAGTAAGGTGTCACAAAAATTGACAATTTTCCAATTCAAATTTATTTTTAATGTCGAGTATATCGCTTAACCCGTTATTTATTGAATAAAGAGGATAAAATAAACCTTTTAACTCTTTCGAGACTGGTCCAGCTAAAATCATGCCTGTGGGCATGATGACTTCAAAACGCGATTGCGTGGGAGTTACGCTTTGTTACGCTCGCTGTAAAAGCTCAAATGAAAGCTCTTAAATCGGCCAATCAGATGGCTTGATTTCCAAAGCCGTACAAAGTCTAGATTTTTTTTTTCGCAGGCTAGAATATCGTGGGTTTTTCTAACCTATAAATCATAGGCTAAAATATCAACAAACTTTGAAAAAAACAAAATGGCGTCTCGTGCAAAGCCAGTGATCAAAAAGAGCTAAGACCTTCATTTTTTCTTCTTCTTCTTGCCAAATTAATTTTGAACAACTTTTTAGGCTACAAAATATACATAAACCTTACACAATTCCCTGGAAATAGGAAAATAAATCAAAATTTTCGAAAAATTTTGCTACTTTGGCCGCCATTATGGATTTCCACCATTTTGAAAAAAAAAAAAAAAAAATTTTTTTTTTAGTTTCTAAATTTTTGAAGTCTTGCGGTTCTTTTGAGGGGTGAATGATATGATGAAAACGTCTCAATCCCAAGATATAACATTTTTAAAAAGGTATATGAAAAACAGCGAAAATAGGGCAGTCTCAAAAGAGTTAAACTCAGGCAACCTTTTTCTAAAGCCTTTGTTAGAATACAATAGCTATTTATAAGAACAAAGGAAATTTTCGGTTTTTGTTCACTTTAGGCATGATGAGTGACGACATCAAAAAAATTTTTTGTCAAAAGTTACCTTATGTGATAAGGATCTTGTGTGCCAAATTTCATCCAAAAAGACCCACTAGATCAAAAGTTAAGGGGTGGTACAGGAAAAGCCCCCCCCCCCCCCCCACCTCGTAAATTGTGATTTCGAGTTTGAACCTGAAGCTAACTTATAAATACCCTCCTGAGAAAAAACGACAGAGAAAAGACTGACAAAAAAGTACTATCGAGAACTACATATTTGGCAAAAAAAAAGTTAAAGAATTGAGTCTAAATCACACCTTTCGAGGGACTGTAAGCTCCCAAAGAGTCGATGAAAGAACGAAGAAAAAAAGGTTTTTGGTTTACAATCATGGTCGAAATATATTAACATTTTAGTGTATTTTAACGTTTTTCAGATTTTAAAGTTCGGGCGAGAATTGCTATTTTAGCAATTCCACTTTCTTTCTATTTCGATTTTAGAGGGGTTCGATGGCTTCTAGGCTATATAACAATTTTTATCGGGCAAATTTGAGCTTTTAAATCCTGGGATTCGAAGGTCCTAAAGTTTTAAGTTGTAACGGCCACAGGGGACGTTGGGAGGATACGAACAGGTGTGCGATATTTTCTACTGATTTAATTACTATTCCAAACGCTAAAAGACAAAAAATACAAACTCTTAGAGTATGTACAAACGAAAAACTTTATCCTAAAGCGATCTTAACCTAGAGGGCTATAAACGTAAACACATTGGAACATAGATAGGATTTTGACCGAGTAAGGTCTTGTCTTTCTTCTTTCGAACTTTCGCATCGTAAAAAGTAGCCTGGATATCCAAGCTCAAAATTTTAGAAAAAATAAGTTTTACCTCAGCCAGACAAAGTTCTAAAATTATAGAGCTTGATTCACCTAAAAATCAGGTGAACACCTGTTGACAGATTTTCCTGCATGAGTCCCATGGCGGCAAATAAATATATGCACATAATGACATGCATAATTTCAAGATGGTACCCCAGCAGTGATAAATCAATTTAGAATGGCAGCATTGACCATAAAATATAGACAGTGTGGTGGAAAGTCTGTTTAGACAAAAAGTGCAAAGTAAATTTTGGAGAAAATTTTTTTCAAAATATCCAACCCAAAACAGCAATACAAAATTGGCAAACATAAAAGAAGAATTGAAGCAAAATAAAGATATACCTTTTTAGTTCTTTACACGATGCAACCAAGTCATTAAGAAGATTAAAACAAGAATATCTAAGTAAGTAATTGAAAAGAAAACAACCAGAACATCTAGAAATTCCCATGTTTTGATCTTCCCACTTCTTCCCTACCATTATTGTTATTTTTATTTGGATGCGTGGTCAAACACCCAAGGGAGATAATTAGATATTCCATTGTTATTTGCTTCGAAGATAAAAATCAGGGAGATTTGCAAAGCAGCGTATGCGCCTTGCTGATCGCCCACGCGGTTCACCTAAATATTTAGGTTATCTGATATTCCGATGGCGTATTGGCGGCCGCCCACGGTTAAGCTCTAAAGGAGCAGGCCAATATCTCATCGGAGAGGGATAGTAGTCGTCCATTGATGTCCGACATAAGTCTAACCCTCATTTTGGGGGCCGTGCTGAACGCTTAAAAATTGATTTTTTGAGATCTGGCGCCTCAAAAAGACCGTCAAATCACAGTCGCTAGTTACCACGTCATGAGTATGTCGGCGAAAATTACAAACAATGATGTAATTTTCAAAAAGTGTGTGCTGTATGGTTGTTTTTGGTTTCTCTTGATGGATTTTTTGTAGTTTAACTGTACTTATCACTCCCTGAATATTAGTTTTAGTATCCAGTGTAATTTCTGTATGTGCACCAACCCAAAAAATGTGTTTCTACCACAGAAAAGTTGATAATCATAACTTTTGTTTTTGTTTGTTTTAATGGCTGATTTTTTTATTCTCAAATTTTATACCATTCAAAGACCAAAGAAACTAAAGCAGGTATGTTCCTTATGGGCTTAGGCTTTGAATTTTTTTGGTCTTTCTTTGGTCTGAATCTGTTTTGATTCGGGCGTAGATTGGGGTCAAGAATTGGTTGGATACGATTAAGGATCATACGGATTAGATTAATTTTCAATTTGTGATTGTATTAAACCGAACTTCACCCAAGATAACTGCTGCTTTCAATGATAACTTAATGAAATGTCTTAAAAGAAATTGATTGTGTCGTCACAGGTCGTGTTTCGACTACCATGTGAATGTCTTTTCTAAGTAGGAACAAAGAAAGAGAAAAAGTAATCTGGGTGTATGGGATGTTTCAAAGGGAATTCTGATAACATAAAATGTGGTTCTGGCAAAACAATACAATCTATATGAAAATGGGACTTCCCTTCAAAAGAAAAAGTAATTTCAAAATGAAGTTTCCGCTGAAATAAAGTTTGGTATGAAAGAGTTTTTTGTACCCTTGCCGTGTAGCCCTCTTCGAAAAAGTAACCGGTTAACAGCAATGTCTCACAGTGACTGTGGAGAAGATTCCCGGCGGGGATAAAAATTCTATTGTTCTCTGGTCAAAAAGTCCATTAGGAAGGGTTTTTCCATTGAGTTTCAAACGGTGATGAAGCTTAAGTCGATGTCCAAGCTGAAATTATAGACTTTTTTTACACCGGAGACGAAATTTTTGCTTAATTTTCCAATGGGCTTAGGGTCTCCCATCAAATCTGTGACACGGTACAAAGAAAAAATCAACAAAATGATAGACATATTTGATGTTATGATTCTCTATGGCTGACTCTTTTTTAAAAGCGTCGAGGGCATTTTAAAGTTGTGTTTTCAAGGACGTGAATAAAATTATCAGCTTTGAATTTAATCCAAGATCGCTGGTTATCGTCATGGTTACTTTTCTCTGCGTTGATTGAGCGTTGAAAAGAATTGCTATTCGCCGTCACAAAATATGATTTCGGCATGTAACTTTCACGATAGGGGCTGTGTGTACGGCTGTTTAGAGTGACGTAGAAAATGTAGAAAACCACCTTCTACGATGATGACTGAACAGTTTTGGAGTTCAGTAGATAAGTTATGTAAGTTTATTGAAATGAAAATTTGATGAAGAATTTTGCAAAGTGTTGTTTGCGTGTTGTTTTAGGTGAAAAAGCAAACGTGGATGTTGTGTAAAAAATCGGACACGCAACTCTTTAATCTTTACTATGATAATAGTCAATATTATAATAGATAAAAAAACGAATTACGAATTACGAATTACGGTCAACTCAGATGAGGGCGTAGTAGTGTGGTGATCATTGCTCTTTACTCTAATCGGGGAGGTCTGAGTCTGATTCTTATTGTAGTTCTACAGTTTACTTCACTTGGCAAGTGAACACACTTTAGCCCGGGTCAACCCATACTACTCTGATACAAGAGTGTAGGTAATATGCCAGGCATCGTGGTGTGTGTTGTCACTCATCCCGCCCTGCGCTTGCGATGAGCTATATGCTCTCCCATGTTGTTCGATTGTCATGACTATCATGGTGTTTGTGTCTTGCGTGTACACGTTGAGAACATGTTTAAGGCTTAAAACTTAAAATTTAAGAACATCCGAAGGCGTCAGGAATTTTGAAACTTGAGAGCGGCCATTCCTGTCCATAGATATATGTTACGCCCGAAGGGCTAGATATGCAACTTTAAGCTTTAATTCTCCAAAAAATAAGTGAAGCAAAAATTTGACTTTTTAAATTAGCATTTTAATTGTTTTCGGAGCGCGAGATAAAAAAGAGTTGGCGGCAAACGCTATTTCGCATCACTCAAACCAGTGAAATTGCTTGTTGTCACGTGATTTCTTAGGTAGGAAATCCTATCAAAACTTGCTTCACTTTTCGATAAAAGCCACGGATCTAGTCCTTCGGGCTTTACAGATCTGTGTTCCTGTCCTCTGGAGTTGAATTGAAATTAGAATCTGTTTTAACTTCAATATGGGTGAATTTGAATCACAATGGAATATCTGATTCTTCGATTCTATTCTTAGACCTTTTTAGAGCAGAAGATAAGCTTTCTTAGCACTTTAAGACACCACGCCAAAAAGAACGATCGTTAAATTTAAAGTGTAAACGAAGCAATGCCAAATATTTCAATTGTTCATCGGCGGGCTTTCTTTTATTTTATTTAAGAGGCTCCAGAGGGATAAAGATAGTACAAAAATAGTAGGTAGATTTTACTAAATTTCTGTGATTACATAAATTTAGCAAATGTTCGTTATTGCAACACGGCCAAATCGTTATTCAGCTGGACCAATCTTTGTATCACGAAATATTGTCATTTACAATATGGACTTTGTTTATTTGATATGTTCGAAATATATTATGGATATTACATTATCAAAAACGTGAGACTTACATAACTACCTGAAAATTTCACGTGACCTTCACAGCTATAAATATGGCGAAAAAATCTGTTAAAATCATTCAGCAACAAGCTAAGGTAACAAGGACAACACAACAAAAAACAAGATATTCTTAGGAAAACTCACCAACAGGAAATATGAAGGTTTTACTCGGACTTTTATTATGTGCAGTGGCATCGCAAGCATTCTTATTCAAGAAGATCAAAACTGTGTCCGAATTGGATGTAAACAAATATTCTGGTCGTTGGTATGAGGTAAGGATGAAATTTCAAGCTATTTTCTACCACACAATATGTCATTACCGAAATAATCTGAAATCAACCTTGACCCCTGTGTATCATTGGCTATTTGATAATTATTGATACAATCATGGACAAAATATTTTAGATAAAGGGGATTTCCATGCGAAATTTTAAACACCACAAATGATTTTTATGCCCCTTAAACTACAGTTTTGTCTCTGAGTTTTAACATAAAACTTAAGACTCAAGACCCTCCAAAATCGAAATATTCAATGGAAGAAAGTGGAAGTGCTAAAATAGCAATTCTCGCCCGAACTTTAAATTCTGAAAAACGTTACAATTCACTATTAAAATCTCACATATATTTCGACCATGATTGTAGCGCCAGATAATATTCCCTGGAGTCTAGCAGTAACACAAATAAAGCCTGGGATACATGGGGACGAGTTTGATTTTCTATAATGTGACTTTGACAGTTCTTTACAAACGCGTACATACTCAATCTACCAAATTCTTCAATTTAATTTTTTAGATGTACAACTCATTGATCCAAAGACAAACATTCGAAAAAAATTCTTATTGCACCACTGCTACTTGTAAGTAATTCTTTCAAATTTTTATTTGCTCAAATTTTGATTAAAGATATATTTTTATTACAAAGATATTTATTTATTTAAATTAATTATTTATTTAAATTTTCCAAAGAATAGCAATTTAAGGGTCAAAATAGTAAAATTTGGCTAAAACGCCCAAAATGCCTAATTTCTATCAATGAATAAGAGCAGGAAAAGAACTAGGCTTCTGCTCATCCTCTAGCGAAGAGAGTTTCTTATATATGAAGTATATATCCATAGAGGTCTGCGATTCAGACTAGAAAAGAAAAAAATGACGCTTTAAGTGCCAAAAAACAAAAACAACCGACCCTCCACAAAGTTCTACTGGTTCCTATCTAAAAAAATGTACCTCTTTAGACGGATGACGGATAAACTTCCGGTACCGAGGCATTATATAAGCTGTTTTGTTTAACCAAACTTACCAAAAGCATCGATTAACTTCAAAATCGTAAAACTTAGTAGGGGGGAAGCAGAGTAGACTGAGACAATTGCGTTTAGGTTTTGGAATCGAAATATTTAGCTAACCCATAATCAGGTTTGGGGAAATTAGTCCTAACCGAACAATCACCAAAGCCATCGATCACAACAAAATATCTGCAAAACTTAATACTTCCCTGCTTATGTTTATTTTTACATTTTAGACCGACTTGCTGCCGACGGTAAAACCATCCTTGTCCATAACTCTGGTCGTATCAGTGCACCAAAGGGACGATTGAATGCCATCAATGGAACAGCGTACCAAACCGATGCTGCCAACTTCCCAGGAGAATTAATTGTCAGCTTCCCAGGAACTCCACAATCCAAGAAAGCTAACTGTGAGTTGTGATTTTAACGAATCATTCGACATAACTTTCGTTGAAATGTCACCGCAACACAATACTTAAACACACCCCTTCTCACAGAACCACTAGGACCCCTTCCCACTTGAAGAATTGACCAAAATATCGTCCCTAGTGGAAAGTTATCCGGCAATTTTTGTTCGAACTCAAAATAATCAAATAAACCAGTCTTCGCTGCAAAATATCATGCTATCCCCCCCCCCCTTCCCACTGGAATTTTATGACTTAGAACAATGGAATTTAAATCCCCAGCCACAAAAAATATCGAGTTTCAGTTCGTTATTATTAACCCCACTGGATATAGAAATCCTACCCGGTTTCTGAGAAAACCTTAAAATGTTCTTAGCTTGTTCTTAACATTTTGGCCATCGAAACCTCATGTTCTTATATAGTTTGTTCTTCTAAAAAAACAAACGGTTGCAACCTTTGTATCTAAACTAGAATTTTATTTTTGACTTTATATAGATTTAGTCGTTAAATTGGGACCTGAAGTTAATGGTGAATACGCCTACACCATTATTACCTCAAACTACAAAGCTTTCACATGGATCTTAGCCCGTGATGTCAAATCATTCAGAGCTAACTACGAACAAGAAGCTCTAGAATACTTAAAGAATAATGGATACAATTGGTTCTGGAATCGACCACGAAAAGTTTTCCAAGGTGAAGAATGTATTTATCCACCAATGTAAATTTTTCTGACATGTAATTTTATATTATGTTTTATAAATGTTAATTGTCTTGTTGAAATATATTGTCGCTGAACATCATTTAAAAGAGTGCTATATAACTGTGTAGAGCAAATTCACATATATTTATGAGTTACTAGGCAAGTGTTCAACGACCTTGAAATTTGCATGATCTGGAATTAACACGAATTTTTCTGATTTTTCAAGGAAATAGTGGCTGCTTTGAATTAAGGTGGTTTTTATTAACACGAAATTTTTCGATTCGTGTTGATAAAATGACTAGTAATATTCGTGTAATAAGGTATTCTTTATCATCACAGATTCGTATTTATGCAACTTTTCAGATGTAATAGGTATTAACAAGCTCGTCAAAAGGTTCTAAAGTTGCATCAATATTATTAATAAGAACCAGGATGTTACGAAATTGAGGGAAGGATACTGTATCTCTAAAGAAATTAGATGTCATTAAGATACTATTAGAATGTCGTCAATGGAGTTATGACTCGACCTTTAATTAAGGAGTCTATAACTGAAGTAGGGTTGGTTATATTAGGTAATTAAACCCAAAATTTTGTCTGTTTAGAAGAAGGACGCTTTATGGCATCTTTAAATTAAATGATAAGACTTGATAGTGGCTGGGAGTACATCAACTCAATGCTGAGAGAGAATTATTGTTTCCAATGTCATAATATGGGAATTAAAGTTGGGTTGGAAATACCATAAGATTGGTTCGAAATTATTATTATGTTGCATCACAAGAAAGGTCGTAATTACATAACAAGGAACACGTGACCTATACAGTATAAATAAAAGAAGATGGCAGTTGGAAATTATATCAAGAAAGAAGAAGACAACAACACAACAACAACATAAAGAAATTCAACTGAAGATGAAATACTTATTCTTATTTTTCATCATGTGTATTGGAAGAACTCAGGCTTCTAGTTGCAGAATAAGAACTGTACGTAAATTAGATCTCGACAAATATTCGGGCAGATGGTTTGAGGTTAGTGTCGTTTTTTTTTTATCGACGATATCGTGTATCGAATTATTTACAGGCTTCTGATTTGGCTAAGGTTTATAACAGAATTTTTCAGTTTCAATACATTCACTTTTCAGTTACAAGAATGCGCGGCTAGTTCGAAACGCAGGTCACAGGTCACAGGTCAACAGGTCACAGGTCACAGGTCAGTGATGACAGGTTGACTCTAATCAATGTCATTGCAGAGGAAAATGTTTGGAAAACACAAAGAATTATCAAAAACATAATTCTCAAGCAATTTCATCCATATAAAACCATTTCAAACATCAAAATTTAACCATGTGCTTTTATCGATCTTTCGCAGTTTGCGCCGTGTATAACGCAGACCAGAAAATTTAAAACCATATTATACGTATAACAGGTATATTACATATTGTAATGTTTGTAATGTTATATGATGGTTACATATAATAAAACTCATCGCTCTAAAACTACCTTCTCAGAGAACTCACGAGCTTCTGATTGGTGTGTAATTTTATATCCAGCCATATTGTTATCATCACATTCGGTATGCTAAATATTTTTGGTGTTTTTCTCTTGTAAGACATGATATTTTGTGATTCTGTCAACATTTTTGTCAAAAATTTCATTAAGTCATTAAAATAACAATCGAATGATTGATTAGTTTCATCCTTCTAAAACCACTCTCTTAGGGACCCCTCACAAGCTTCTGATTGGTGCCGTTTTTATCCATTCACACTATCAACATCAATTTCTGTATAATAAATATTTTTCGCGCTTTTGTCTTGTTAGGCATCATATTTTATGATTTTGTCATTATTTTTGTAAGTAAGTGTCACTAGGTTGTTATTTTATTCAATTGTCATTTTATAATATCTAAATAACATGTATTACTTTTTTGTAATTTAATGCGTTATGTATTGATGTTATGTTATGTATATGTTATGATCTTATTATCTTTTTTCCGGTCTGCACTTTGTTGACCTGTGACCTGTGACCTGTTGACCTGTGACCTGTGACCTGCGTTTCGAACTAGCCGAAGAATGCGCTAGAATACGAGTTGCTGTAGTTGGTTCAAACTGCCAGCCCTCTGTATTCTGTATTCCTTTACTTTTACAAATCCTGCTCAAAAAGGTAGACCTTTACGTCATTTTTTCTAGATGTACAACTCATTGATTCCAAGGTTAACATTTCAGAGAAATTCCTTTTGCACGACAGCCACGTGTAAGTATTTTCCTTGTTAAACCTCAGTAATGACAGACGCGTTGACCATTGTATATTTTATTCAATGTTAATTAATTAATTAATTAAATATTCTCTATACACCAAGTGATACACACCCCTCACAACCCCTAAAAACTGGAAAACTTGGGTAAATTTCGTTCCTGTTGGGAAAAATACCCTACAATTTCAGTCCCACTGGAAAAAATTGATTTTTATTTCATCCAAAGTTTATATTCAAGGGAAAAACATCGCACTCAAAAACCATCCCCACTTAGAACAATAGAATTATGGTCATTGCAATTTCAATATAAATATTCATCCCTTTAATATGGGGAGAAGTTTCACCGGGGCTGTAAGACAGGGGTGTGATAATGGTGGTCGTTGTTACTCAATGATGGTTTTCTCAAAATAATTTCTTAATTTCATTGAAAAACTTTAGACACAATCGTTGGTGATAGCATTAGAGTTTTAAACGCTGGTCGTAGAGGAGGTCCAAGAGGATTATCAAATACGGCTGACGGGACTGCAACCCGTCCTAATCCAAGAAAATATCCAGGAGAGATAATCGTGAATTTCCCAGGAGGAAGTCCACCATCCACATCGCCAAATTGTAAGAATTTTTCTAAGTCAACCTACAGCAGACCAGCAACGTTGTTTCTAACATTATATAATTCTTGTGGTCATTAGATGCCATTGCATGAACGATCTGTTTATCATAGAATCATGTGTTAAAGAACCGGTAGGAGCCCCTATAGATTGGGAAAATTAGCCATTGAAAATACCCTAAACAAAAGATGATGCTTTTATATTTCCAAGTAATTTTAGTTTTCTAAGAATTGAGCTTTATATTTTAGTGCAAATTGGATTATAACATCACTATGTAACGTATGTAAGAAATAGAAAAAGTTCAGTAAACACTTAATATTAAAAGCTCACTTTTTTCTATAGATTTGGTTGTCAAATTAGGTCCAGTCGTCAACGGTAAATATGATTATGCTATTGTGACTACTGTCAATAAGGCTTACTTTTGGATCTTGGCACGTGATGTGAACACTTTCAGGGTGAAGTACGAGCAAAGTTTATTGGAATACGCCAGTTGTAATGGTTATAACACAAACTATAACCGGCCTTTAAAAAGTGTCCAAGGAGTGGAATGTGTTTATTAGATTTAGATGTTATGTTGTATATTCTTTTTGTATTTATACCTTTTCGAAATTGAAAACACTTGTTACGTAATAATAATTTAATTTTTAATTTTGAGAGAAATGTAAAAACACAACAGAAAACTATAAATATTTTTCTTTCAAACAGCATCTTGTAGCAGAGAAGTACATGATAATAATCCCTATTTGGTCAGCTCTGGTGACCCTTCAAATCCCTTCCAGAATTTCTGAGGTCCTCCAGAAGACTTTTCATTCTAAATCCGATTCTTCTACGTTTTCGGTAAAATGATCACGAACGGGTTTCTAGAACTGAAAAACGCTAATGGCAAGCAAGTATTAGTTATTATTCCGATTGGAATACACGTGTGGTTTCCTATTCCGTTTTCATTGTAGTAAGACATCGAAAACATATTCAGTTAAAAAAGTTCCCACAATGCCTCGTTTTTTAAAACACTTCGTGAATGAGGTGAAAAAACGAAAGTGGAATGTTTTGAAACTCTCAGCGTCCAAATTTCTACAAAGTGATAATTTTCTTTGCAGAAATTTGGACCAACGATGTAAAAATAATAGATAACCAACTTGCCTTGATTCTCAAAAAACATCCGTGTTACGGTTGTAAAAATATTAATGACATTTTGTATCATAAAAAGTGCAATTAAATAAAAACTTGCTTCATTTGCAACCTTCTATTGGACAGAATCGATCACGTGATGTATATTTTTCCAAAATTTGGGTTAGAAGAAGTGTATTTTCCTATAGGCAGCCTCACAGAAGGAATTTTTTAATTAGATATTATTGTTCTATAAACATTCATCTGTTTATTTTGTATCAGGCAACCTTCATGCACTTTTCATTCGTGAGATATCGCACTTCAAATCACACATATATTTTTCAGATAACATCATTTTATGAGCGTTTATTTATCCAGATGAAGATTAAGTGGTATCAGGCCGATCCGTAGTCAATTTGTCTAAAGATTGGTACCTTTATCTTTTGAAAAAAATTCCAAAATTTGCAGTAAACAACAATTCAAATTTTCTATCAATTCAGTGGATGTCAAAAAGTGTGTCAAAATCTAGCTAAAAGCATAACACGCACTGCACACAGAGCTATATAAAGGAGTGCTCATTTCAATAGGAAAACAATGGTTGTTCTCTTGGGAGAAGTGCCTTCTAGAGGTAGTTGGTTATCTATTATTTTTACATCGTTGTTTGGACACTAAGAGCTCAAATTACTCTTATCAATTTTAAACTTATTTTAGCAAGAAGACACAGTTGTACCAGTTGTGTAATCGTTTCGTGTTGTATTAAGGAAGGTTACATAGAACTATCTCTATATTCAAGCTTTCAAGATGTAAAGCTGGAAAGTTTCAAGTTCTAAAAGATCATTTTTGAGCAAAACAACTCATACCATTTCTCTATTGATTTCCTTATCTTGAGAAAACTCGTATAACTAGCATTTCGGGCTTACATTTCAGCGCAGCAGGTTTATTTGGGAAATAAAATACGGGTTACAAAAATATCAAAATTATCAAATTTATTTCGAAAGAAAGGAAACAGTGCAAAATATCGTGCTTCTTTAATGTCTACAAAGTGTGTTATTTAAAATTGTCGTCCATTTTCATCGTATCAAATGTTAAAAAAAATTAAAAACATGTCAAGTTCAATCACGTTTTTCACTCCTCTTCTTCTCCAGAACCTTCTGGCTCTTCGGTCCCTTCCGGTTCCTCAGTGCCTTCTGGCTCCTCAGTGCCTTCTGGTTCTTCAGTTACTTCTGGTTCTTCAGTTACTTCGGGTTCTTCTGTTCCTTCGGGTGCCTCAGTTCCTTCTGGCTCTGCAGTGCTTTCGGGTTCTTTAGTTCCTTCGGGTTTGGCAGAGGGTGAGGCAGATGGTTGGGCCGTTGGAGGCTTGGTCGGTTTGACAGCTAAAAGTGAATATTTTTTGAGAATTCATAATGATCTTACACTCTTACTCTTTTCTTGAACTTGAAAATCATATTATTAATTTCGCCTAGCGAAAGTATTACGATAGTCTTTCGCGGCGGTGCGGAAAAAAAATTAGAAAACGAAAGTACTTGATACGGTGGACGAACTCACTAAATTTAATTTACAAATTACACGCTCGTATAACCACTGACAAGGGTTTTCTTTGGATTACGTCATATATTTGTGTCTTTAGCTTCACAGTTTTGATTTTTCTTTATTTTCTTATAAGCATATACTTTATAAGATTCAAATCAATAACTCTTGATAGACGGTGATATACCTTTCGGCAATTAGATCTTTCAAAGTAAACAAGGGATGGCGCACAATATGGGCATATTTATTTTTCTTATAAGCATATACTTTATAAGAATCAAATCAATAACCCTTGATAGACGGTGATATACCTTTCGGTATTTAGTTCTTACAAAGTAAACAGAGGATGGCGCACAATATGAGCATATATTTTTTTTCTTATAAGCATATACTTTATAAGAATCAAATCAATAACTCTTGATATACGGGAATATACCTTTCGGTGATTAGTTCTTACAAAGTAAACAGGAGATGGCGCACAATATGAGCATATTTATTTTTCTTATGAGCATATACTTTATAAGAATCAAATCAATAACTCTTGATATACGGGAATATACCTTTCGGTAATTAGTTCTTACAAAGTAAACAAGAGATGGCGCACAATATGAGCATATTTATTTCTCTAATAAGCATATACTTTATAAGAATCAAATCAGTAACTCTTGATATACGGGAATATACCTTTCGGTAATTAGTTCTTACAAAGTAAACAGGAGATGGCGCACAATATAAGCATATTTATTTTTCTTATAAGCATATACTTTATAAGAATCAAATCAATAACTCTTGATATACGGGAATATACCTTTCGGTAATTAGTTCTTACAAAGTAAACAAGAGATGGCGCACAATATGAGCATATTTATTTCTCTTATAAGCATATACTTTATAAGAATCAAATCAATAACTCTTGATATACGGGAATATACCTTTCGGTAATTAGTTCTTACAAAGTAAACAAGACATGGTGCACAATATGAGCATATTTATTTTTCTTATGAGCATATACTTTATAAGAATCAAATCAATAACTCTTGATAGACGGGAATATACCTTTCGGTAATTAGTTCTTACAAAGTAAACAAGAGATGGCGCACAATATGAGCATATTTATTTCTCTTATAAGCATATACTTTATAAGAATCAAATCAATAACTCTTGATATACGGGAATATACCTTTCGGTAATTAGTTCTTACAAAGTAAACAAGACATGGTGCACAATATGAGCATATTTATTTTTCTTATGAGCATATACTTTATAAGAATCAAATCAATAACTCTTGATAGACGGTGATATACCTTTCGGTAATTAGTTCTTACAAAGTAAACAAGGGATGGCGCACAATATGAGCATATTTATTTTTCTTATAAGCATATACAGTAACTCTTGATAGACGGTGACATACTTTTCGGTAATTAGTTCTTACAAAGTAAACAAGGGATGGCGCACAATATGAGCATATTTATTTTTCTTATAAGCATATACTTTATAAGAATCAAATCAATAACTCTTGATATACGGGAATATACCTTTCGGTAATTAGTTCTTACAAAGTAAACAAGAGATGGCGCACAATATGAGCATATTTATTTTTCTTATGAGCATATACTTTATAAGAATCAAATCAGTAACTCTTGATATACGGGAATATACCTTTCGGTAATTAGTTCTTACAAAGTAAACAAGAGATGGCGCACAATATGAGCATATTTATTTTTTATTATAAGCATTTACTTTATAAGAATCAAATCAATAAATCTTGATAGACGGTGACATGCCTTTCGGTAGTAAGTTCTTACAAGGTAAACAAGGGACGGCGCACAATATGAGCATATTTATTTTTTTATAAGCATTTACTTTATAAGAATCAAATCAATAACTCTTGATAGAGGGTGAAGGCTCGATGTAAAGTAGATTTCAGATTAGCTTCAATCTCTACTTCTTATTTTCCCATGCAATTCAAATTCTGGGCGAAATTTTCGACTTCAAGTCGTCTTGTTCCCATTATATTAGTTTAAAAAATTCAAAATTTACATCAACCAGGTAATCATGCTGATTAGATACCCTATCTCTGTTAGATGCGATCAATAACCATCTTGATACAAGGTTATAAACTTACTGCATTGTCCACAAACTTCACAACTTTCATAAGCAGCAAAAGCCCTTTTTCGTCTCTTTTCAGGCACTTTGTCGTTTTGAGCAATTTCATTCAACTTTTCGCAAACTTCTTCACTTGTCACTTTTGTGCATAGTCTGCCTCTCGTACGACAGGCTTTCTCTGTAAAGTGAACAAAATTTATGTGAAAGATTTTATACTGATAACCATTGTCAGAAGTAAACGGCTTAAGAAAAAAAAGCATCAGCAGCATAGCCTTAAATGAAAGTTTGTAGCTTAGGAATAAGATCTTTTAAGAGTTTGGTTGAAATGAAAGGTTTTTGATTTAATAGCGGCTAAATTGAACCACTCAACACAACAGATCAATATATTGAACTCAAATTTATAATTTGAAATAAAGAAACCATTGAATGATATATGATTACTAAATTACTTAATCTTTAACTTACTGCATTCGCCACAAACAGCGCATCGTTCGAAAGCTTTTCGTGCTCTTTTCTTTTCTTTCTTTGTTGCGTTTACCGATGTTGAAAGTTCAAGTTTTCCTTGACAATCATCCGCGGTCTCAACATCTTTACAAAGCTTGCCTCTGCTACGTGCACAGAATTTATCTGAAATATAAAAACACCCTTGTCTCAGTGCTACGATGAATTCTTACCCGTAGAGGATAGAGGGGATAATCTAAATGCAAACGAGTATCGGTAATATTTTATTTTAATGGACAAGACTCTAGATACTTTTATACGGATCAAATGTCTAGTGGGGATACAAGATATTCATCCCTTCCCCAATTGATTTGCATATTAAGTTTGCTTGACCCAATCTTGTCAGAGAGAGGCTCCAAAGTTGGCTATTATATATGCGAGCTTCCAGAAATTGAAAAATCGCCATAAAATTTCCAACAAAAATTTAAAAAGTATCACGTGACATTAAATAAAAACATTACTTTTGTTACCTTCCTCATTTTGTCTTCTGAATTGGAAAGCCATGTCCATGTTAAAATCTAGAAAGTATTTTGGATAAGAAAGGGTTATTAAAAGACTTATCTTGTCTCATTGACTCGGTGAAGTTTTAAATTCCACGGGGTCTGATTTTGAGGTATCTAAGCTCAAGTAAAGTAAAGACATATAAATCTGTTGATAAATCAAAATTTCAAAATCACATCTAGCAATTATGGGTCATAAAATACACATACATACACATACAGATAATTATTCAAAACGTTTTTGCTTGTAAGCTAACTATTTGCTTGTGATCATGATACAAGAAGTATCGAAACGTCCAGAATGAAAAAAGTTTTGTTTTTCGTCTTTACTTTCTTTTTGAGAATAATCTGACCCAGAAGAAAATTTTTTCAAGTGTCTTAAGCTCATTCATTATCCTATCCCGGCTTAAAATGAGACCATTTTTATTTTTTTTGTCACCAGGTTAACCATTAGAGCAGATCTGACCAGATTTTAAAACGAAATGGATTATACTAAATATGTGCTTAACAAAATAACAAACAAAGGACAATGTATTTATCAATTGGGCTATTCCAGAAAAAAACCGGTATACCCCCTGTTGAGGAGGTCCATCATTTTGTGGCTGGAAATGCTGTAACCCCCTGGAATTCCAGGCGATTTCAGGTTTCAACCCCTCTGGAATTCTGAATTTTACTAGGATTTAAAAGGCTACCCCCATGGAATTCCAGTTATTTTTGACAAATTTTTGTATCTCCCCATGGAATTCCGCCACATATCAAATCTTACTCCCTTGGACCGGAAATGGACCTCCTCAACAGGGGGTATACGGTTTTTTTTCTGGAAAAGCCCATTTATGGCCAAGATGAAGGCCTGACCAAGTGCAAAATTTCCTTCAAAGCATATATTTGAGACAGAAATATGTAAAAAAGTCTACTTTCACCTTCCTCAACTTCTGAAGGTACAGTGGGTTCTGGAACATCTGGATCAGTGGCTTGAGGGGTTGTTGGTGGTAAAGTTGGCATCACTAGTTTTGCAAAGAATTTTGAAAATTAATCAAACGAAAAATGTTGAGAGCTATTTTTTACCAATGGAATGCCTGCGGGTACTAGCTTTGTAAGATGAAGGGTATGTCCGATTTAAAGTCCAAAACACGGCCCTTAGACAGACTGAATTTTGAAAATCTTGTCCGTTTTGACGTTTTTGCCAAACTTAGAGACACTATTTCCCAAGACAAGAACTTCCGATTCAAGTCCAAATTTCAAGAATTTATGACGCTTCGTTAGAGTTGATTTATGAATTTCATAAATTTGAAATCCTTACAGAGACTCAATTGCTTTTTAATGGGTTTTTTATCCCTTTGAGGGACTTGCACATATCCGACAACCATTTTGCCTAAGTATTCCATCCCCTGGGCTAGGATGTAAAATAAAAGAGATGAATATAATTTTCCATATTTTTTGAGAATATTCTTGCAATAGACTTACCACATTGTCCACAAGCTTCACACTTTTTGTAAGCCATACGAGCCCTTCTGCGTTCCTTTTTGGTTGTGTTTGATTTGGCAATGTCTAATTTCTCCTGACATGCTTCTTCTGTTGCAACATCTTTGCAAAGTTTTCCTTTTGTTCTGCATACTTTTACTGTCAAATTAGAAAAAGTGGACTGAGATTGAAATATTTGGTCAAGTAAATATTTTCGTATATTTTTATCAATGTTTGCCAAGTAATTAATGAAAGACTTCTACAATAGCGCTCCACGTCTGACATGTCATAATTTACCCTGAGCCTCAGAGGTTGAGTATCGTACCGGAAGTTTCCAAAAAGCTTTCCTTCTGATTCTTATTCAAAACATGGAGCTAGCAAATAATTAATATGGATAATCAAAACACTAACCTTTTCCACCTTTTCTTTTTTCTCCGCTTTGTCTTTTAAATGCTAAAAAAATTAATGATCGCTATACAGTGGAACAAAATCTCAGAGACCCAGACTAAATTAAGAATATAAAAATCCCTAAAAAACTAATTCAACAGCTTTAAAAAGAAAACCCAGCAGCAATACTGTTTATTCTCTCAAAAATGATTTTCAAAGAACTAAAAATTTTCTTCGAATTACAGAGAATATTTTATGGTGCCTTTTATCCAAAGGGATCAATATATAGTAATTTACTCGAATGCGGTTTATTCTTACCTTCAAGTTTATCTTCTAAGAGGTTAGAAGTCCTTTTGAGGTCCAATAATGTTTTGCTGAGTGTCTTGTCATGTTTCTTGCTCCTCCGAGCGTCAGCTAAAAACAAAAACGAGAGAACTTAGAATAGATTTTCCAGGCTACAATTCTTCTTAACCTATTCCTATAATCAATTCCTTACAACACCTCTGCGACACAGACACAACCATTGAGTTTCAAGCCCGAAGGGCTAGAGGTCAATCTCTAACCTTTCTCAGGCAAGAAAAATTGAAGCCTTAAAATATGCGCCGTATTTTTGATGACGGATTGAATCTAGCAATTCCTTTGTTTTCGAGTTATATATTTTTCAAAATTAAGCGGCAAATTCTAGTTTCAATCTGTCATTTGTGTAAAAACCAGGCGGGTCGCTCAAGACCACGCAACTTTGGTAGGATTTGTTGGCTTCAAATCCTACCAAAGAGATTGACTTCTAGCCCTTCGGGCTTATGCTTCATTGGACACAACCCCCAACAACTGAAAAGTTTTGGAAAAATTTTGTATCCAGTTGGAAAAGTACCCTGCAGCGAATTTTAGCCCCACTGGATAATTGACTTCATCCCAATTTGACATTCAATGTTAAATACACTCCAAAACCATCCCAGCCCCCTGGATTTTTTAGGCCTGGAAGAATAGAATCGTAACACTATCGGGATTTTGATAGAAACCTTCACCCCAGCTGTCGGAAAGTGTTTCACCCAGAACTGCGAGACGGAGGCATTTTAGAGCATAAAATCAGTGCTACAAAGTAGCTGAACAGTCAATTTACAATAAATTAAAAATAGGATAAACATGTCAGTATATAACTGAACACGCTTCGAAAATCTATGATTCCTTTAATCGTTTATTGCCTGAATATTCAGAAAGGACCGGGGAAATATCATATACTCACCACAGATGGTTGCCAAAAGTAGCACTGAAAATAAAACCAACGACTTCATTTCAGCAACTAAGTTTTAAGAAAAAAGATCGTGTCACGATGTCCTCAAGAAGCTGCTATTTATAAGGTACTCTTTTAGCCCTGATGATGGAGAATTGTTCAGTTCCTTTATGGAAAGATAGCGTATTGTTGAACCTCCTTCAATGAGATTTTCCTCCATTTGTATTATATACCAGACCCAGGTGGTCTTACTCAACCCACGGACACAGTCATGTAGTTTGGATATTAAAATTTTGTTTGTCAATAAAGGAGCTAATTTAACAGTATGTCTTTATGGTGGATTTGCAAGAAATTGTTGAACTGTGGAGTTTTTGTATAGATTATCAGAAAGGTTAATGGGCAATTTGAAATACAGGTAGGTTTACAAACCTACCTACCAGACAGATTTTCTGATCCCTTCTTTTTATTTTTTTTGCTTGAGTAAATTACTTATCTTATAACAGATAACCTACTCTGCCATCACCACGTGTTTCTCTAAAGGGATGCAGCGATTGTCATTATCTAACAAGCTTCTATAACAAAAACATTCAAAGTCGTGTTGCTTTTTTTCATGAACATCATTAAAGAATATCTCCAAAGGATAGGTCCTCTTGCGGATTCATCGCCCTTGAAACAAATACATGGCGTGGGTGAAGTCTTTGGAGATCAATCTGTAAATTAATAGTGTTATTGTGTATGTGTCACTTTCGTTTTCACAAGCAATGCTTTTGTTCTCGATAAGTTTGTTTTGATTGATAGATCGGATAGAGCCTAACTTAGACTTTATTCAGTCTTTGTTTTGAAATTTAAGGCCCGTCTACATTTAGCATTTGGTCAAAAAGCACTATTTTCAAGATTTCGAGAAAAATAAGCTTTTAAAAAGATTTTCCGACTGCTCTACTCTACCTTTTTTGTTTTGATTTAACAGTGTATTTTAATGACCAGCCAGGGGGCAAAATTATTTTAAAGGGATACCAAAATTTCATCTTGATGCAGAATTTTTTATTTCAGATACATCTTCAAATTTATATATATCATTTGTAATAGTACCTTGAACTAAAGTCTATTCACGATAAGTGTGCACTCTTCTTTTTTCATTTACGTATAACTTTTGAAGGAATTCTTCAATATTTACAAATTTAGTATCATCGGAAAGATATTAGTGAGTGGAACAATTTGAAATAAAAAATTGTTTAAAAAAATTCTAAAAATGAAGATGAAAATGAAGAAGAAAAAAATGAAGATCTTGTAGATAAATGCTATAACTTTCATTTTCAATGGAGAGATTTTTTGATCATCACTGTGAAAAAATTTCATTAAAATATTTATTCAATATAAAGTTATGATATAAAGTTGGTAAGAGATTGACCCCAAAAAAACAGCAGAAAACAGCTGAAAACAGCGTTTTTAGACGTCAATTAGCTTATAACTTTGTTTGATATCTTTTGACTGAATGATTATTTTTGAAATATTTTTTCACAGTGATAACGTTCGATGATCAAGGATTTACTTCAGTGAAAATGATAGTTAAAGCACTTTTCTACTAGATCTTCATTTTTTTCCTTTTCATTTTCATCTTCATTTTTAGAATTTTTTTAAATATTTTTTTATTTCAAATTGTTCCACTCAGTAATATCTTTCCAACGATACCAAATTTATAAAGATTTAAGAATTCCTTCAAAAGTTATAGGTAAAAGAAAAAAGAGTGCACACTTATCGTGAATAGACTTTAATTTTCAAATGTTTTAGAGCTATGACATTATGGGCTTTTCCAGAAAAAACCGTATACCCCCTGTTGAGGAGATCCATTTCCGTTCCAAGGGGGTAAGGTTTGATATGTGGCGGAATTCCATAGGGAGATACAAAAATCGGTCAAAAATAACTGGAATTTCATGGGGGTAGCTTTTTAAATCCAACTAACATTCAGAATTCCAGAGGGGTTTAAACCTGAAATTGGCTGGAATTCCAGGGGGTTACAGCATTTCCAGCCACAGAGGGATGGACCTCCTCAACATGGGGTATACTGTTTTTTCCTGGAAAAGCCCATTCCAGAAACTTGATTTTGTAATTTTTCAGGCTAAAAAGCCTTCAAATTGAAGTTTTTAGTCCCAAAAAACGGCCATAGCCATATCTCTTTGAAAACACAGAATCCTGTTTTTTAGCTATCAGAATTCCAATACAAGCCAACAAGTGATCAAAAAAACTCATTGAGGGCATATTTGACCTTTTCTGGATTAAGCAGTCCATGATTTCATTTTGGTTCCGAAATAACGGAAAAATTTAAAATGGTGTATAATTTGGGGGAAGCCTTTTTGGAATTAATTACTTGGCATGTTTCTACTTATTACTTAGTTCTTTGAAACTGAGCAAAATTTATTGCCAGTGAAGGAAGAATAGTTTTTAATTGAGAAATGTATTTTGGTTATGGAATGACAAAAAAATACGTTACTAAAATACCGTCAACTGCTCTAACTTTCTGACAAAACATGGGACGGCAATTAGGCCACAATTTCACCGAACCTCCAAAGTCATTTGATTTGAGTTAATAAACGGCGTATTAAAAAATACACGATTTCTCTTTCGCACCGAGTAGGCTTTTAAATCGAAATATGAAAAAAATCCGTAGTGGAACACACGCGAATGTCTGGAACGAAGAAGACCAAATTAGTGACAAAACGATTAGCGTTTGACGTCACTCGCGCAGCAAGCTACACACTCGTTATTTGTTAATCCCATTGGGCGATAGGTGGTTAGACGGTGGGCGTTCTCTAATTCTTCAATCGGCGTCCGGGTTCGGTCATTTTGAATGGAAACAAAAAAGTTAAAAAGGGCGCACTATCAGATCAGTGAAAGTTACCGTGATATGTTTATACAGAGGAATGTAAAGAGATGGAAAAACAGCTTTTCTGATTACTCAAAGTTCAACGATCACAAATTCTATTGTAAAACGTTGATTAGGTCATTAAATGAGAGTCCAGAAAAGACGGCTTGCCATACAAATCGGATGGTTTCTATATGATTCGACGATAAAAATGAAAATTAGTTCCTTTTTTGCCGATTACTAGTTCAATTTTTAAGAATAAGGAGCAATATTTTTACCAATGTATAGCAAAAGAAATTCTTAACGCAATGATATTAAATTGGTTCTTGTAAAACTGTCAAAAGTCGATTTTGATGGAAAATGAAAACAAA
Organism: Clytia hemisphaerica; assembly: GCF_902728285.1. Lineage (NCBI taxonomy): Eukaryota > Metazoa > Cnidaria > Hydrozoa > Leptothecata > Clytiidae > Clytia > Clytia hemisphaerica. The sequence goes on from NW_027103890.1 coordinate 1,507,643, forward strand.
AACAAAAAACAAAAAAATATATATGGTCAGAGTACTGCCGATAAGATTTTTAAAGAGATAGAGACCCTAGCATGTAACTGGGAGAGCAGATACATGGAAATAATGAAGTCATGTTTCTGAAGGTATAGAAGTCAAAAATAATTTTTTAGAGTGAAATTTTTTCTAATATTCATAATTTGATGTAACAGATTTATAACTCATTATCTTCTTGGATTATTGAGATTTTTTAAGATAATGTTTTCGAATAGTTATGTCATGAATTTTAAGGATTATCTGTTGTTTTTGTTAAGTTGAAGAGCTTATAGGAGGTCATCAGTTGACTCAGATCTACTCAAATGAAGTTTTCGGCCCTTTAATTCAATATTTTCTTGTAGATCAGCGGGCCATGTAGTATCAGTATTATCCAAAATACTACATCCTCAAGCTCAGCAGTTTTTTTAAAATAGCGCTGATTAATTAGTTTCATAAATTATTTTAATTACTCTATTTTGTTGATTGAATGTAAGTCCTTAATTGGGGTAATATAAAATAAGATATTTTTACCTTCTGCCATTTTTTCAATATTGATGTCCTTCTTCTTCTACAGCAATTTTCAAAAAGGATGATGTTTAGTTTCATGCCAGCATTTAGCACGTTTACAAGGGTCGTATGTGGTCCTTGTAATTCTATTGTTTGATGTTTTAGGAAGACGTAATGTTTTGTTTTAGCTAATCTTATTGGTTCCCTGTAGTTTGATTGGCAATTGCCGAAGTTGTCAATATCCCGATTGTGGTTGATTGAATGTTTGTTTTTGAAAGTATGTTGTGATATTTGATTGACAGGGTGATTTTTCTAGCTCGCAGAGAGCTTTTTCTGGTTCTCAGTTGCTAACTTTTTAGTAACTATTACCAGAGATTTGGGAAAAGAGGATAAGAAACGCCGCTGCCGCTCGCTGTTTTCCTATTCTTTCCCTTTGAATTCGGCACCCTTTGAAGAAGCAAGGCTGTAGAATAGTTGAGCAAGAAGGAAGGCCGAAACAAAATGGCGTTACGTACAGGTTAACCAATGTTCAAGAAAAAAGTCCTTGAATAAAGCTTTCCAGTGAGTTCTTTGTGAAAAAGAGACTGCGGAGTGAAAATTTATATTCATATTTTCAGTCTGATGTTATTTTTAAACTATATTTTTCAAATTTAGATTTAAATTTTTTTAGCATTGAGTCATAACACCTTTTGCATTTAGTGTTCATGGAGCAATAATCCAATTTTTAATCAGCTTTGAAGTCTTAAAATCTGTATGAAATGTATGTACTACTCAAGAACATAGTTGGAAAGGCTTTGGTCGTTTTTATTGTATATCCAACTTTTTACTTCAAGTAAAGTCAATGGTGATCTATTTTTCTTTATGCTCTGCAATACACATTGATTTGAGGTGTTTTAAAGGCCTATAAATGAAGTTAAATTACACTGAAAAGTATTTTTGTTCTTAATCTTTTGCAGCAGTTGCAAAGAAGATTTATATTCAGAGAAATAGCGAAGTCATATTATGCACTGAAAAAATACAAACTAACAATGACAATCTGTAATTCAAATATACATAATATACACTGTGGAAGAATATTTAATTTTTATACACTATTATTTGTTGGGTTGGATGGAAATGCATAGTTTTTTTAACCTCATTTTTACGATGTTTTTGTATATATAATATTTTTTCTAACATATCTGGGGAAATCCCCTGGTGATGTCTTCGGTATAATTTTTGTATTTTTTCAATGGTATTGTAAGATTATTTTATGTTTTGTTGTCTAGAACTCATAAAGTTCTTACAAGAAAGCCTTCATGGTATTTATGACCTCCTGGCATTGATATCATGAATGGCCATCGTTTCTTTTTTCCTTTTCTTTCTTTGACATTTGTTGTTGTTTTTTTGTCCTCCAAGGTTTTATTTTCAACCTCGCTATCCCTACTGAAGAGGCCTTTATGGTATTGTTTCTTAGAAACTTTAGCCCAAGAATAATGATAAACTAGTTTTACCAGCTTCGTTTGTATTCTAACGCAACACATTTCAATTATTTTGGTATCTAAATTATCCAGCAAGGAAAATATTTTTTACAAATAAAGCTGAGAAACTATTTAAGGCTCGCAACCGAAAGTCTTATCCAAAGTAAAAAAGTGCTTATAAAAAATAACAAAATTCTCGATTTTAGAAAGAAAAAAAAATTCACTTTCGATATCAATCACGGCTGCCATTTTTTGTTTGTACTTCTAGTCTTGTGCGCATAACGAATCAAGCGCTCTGATTGGTTCAGAACGAAAACAATCGATCGGTCGCAGACATTTCAATAGAAACAAAAGATTCTACAGCCTAGCTTCAAATAGATGAATAGCGCATTTCTTATCCTCTTTTTCCAAATCTCTGCTATTACCAATAAGTTAATTATCAATCATCCTTATTAAAACTTTATAGGGCTGTACAAGCAGTTAATAATGAAATTAGATAACCAGGACAGGGTGGCATAGTGGTAGGGTACGTCAGTTTATTCACATTAGACGTGAAAAGCAACGACATTTTCAGACACACATATATCGCGACCTAGCCCCAAATCGTTTGTGGCTATAAGATTGTGTGGGAATTTCCCTTTTTTTCCAAATATAATGACTTTCATCGTAATAAAAAACAAAATGGAAGCTATTCATAGGTAATCTACATTTTTTTAAGCTTACCGTTATATCTTACTTCATATCATCCTTTGCTTGTACATATAGAACTTATATCTGTAAACTATAACACAATTCCCTATATAAATAAATTGTTCCTGCTGGTGAAACAAAGTAAGCTAGATATTTAAAAAATAAGAAATTAGTAAAATAAGCAAACAGTTGAAGCCAAAGAAACTGGCAGAGATCCACAATCTCGGACAAAAGGTTGTAGACTTTTCAAAAATGCATGAAAAATTTCAAACTAAGCTCTAAAAACCCATTTTTACCAGAGCTAATGCTGTTTTTATTGGATTTTGAGCAAATATTTGAAAAGCAAAATTAATTTATTAGAAGTTTTATACGGAAGCCGATAAGGGTCAACGTGCAATCTTTTCTGAAAGCTGTCGAGATTTCTTTCAAGCTGTTGCGGTCCCAGAAACTGTCGCGTTCCCAGAAACTGTCGCGTTCCTAAAAACTGTCGCGTTCCCAAAAACTGTTGCGTTCCCAAAAACTGTCGCGTTGCCAAAAGCTGTCACGTTCCCAAAAACTGTCGCGCTCCCAAAAACTGTCGCCTTCCCAAAAACTGTCGCGTTCCCAAAAACTGTCGCGTTGCCAAAAACTGTCACGTTCCCAAAAACTGTCGCGCTCCCAAAAACTGTCGCCTTCCCATAAACTGTCGCGTTCCCAAAAGCTATTGCGTTCCCACAAAATTGTCTCATTTGCAAAAACTGTGATTTCAGATGTTACTCAGGGAATACTCTTTTGTAGCCTTGTGGCACGAACTCATGTTAGTTTTTGAAAAAAGATGCAAAAAACATCACCTTCAAGTGGCTTGAAACCACATTTATGACCGATGACAACACGCTTTTGCTCTCTTTTGATCTGCCATTTCGAAATAAATATAGTCGGTCAAATTCATCGTTCATTGGGCTCTTCCAGAAAAAATCCGTTCATGGGGGGTGGAGGATATATTATTTTTTTCATGAATTACCCCTGGACATTTTGATTTTTAACCCCCTGGACACGGGTTATACCCCTGGACAAACATCAAATCAACCCCATGGACACAAAAAATTACCCCTGGACATTGGAATTTACCCCCTGGACATTGCAATTTTTTGGCATTTTTTCAATACCCCTGGACAATTCATCCTCCACCCCCCATGAACGGATTTTTTCTGGAAGAGCCCATTATAGGTTTTGATTTAATAGAGGACATGCAAATAACAGTTAGGTCCGATTGAACTGGCGCTTCCCACATTATTCTTCAGTGCAAGTGATTTCCAGCGGTTTCTTTGGGAATCACCCTAAATAATTTATGTTTTGATTGAGCTTCTGGCTGGGAACACGTCAGATTTTGAGAACGCGACACCTTTTGGGAACGCAACACTTTTTGGGAACGCGACAGTTTTTAGGAACGCGACAGTTTCTAGGAACGCGACAATTTCTGGGAACGCAACAAAGAAATCTCGACAGCTCTAAAGAAATCTTGACAGCTTTAAAGAAATCTCGACAGCTTTAAAAAAATCTCGACAACTTTCGGAAGAAGTTGCACGCTGACTCTTTTCGGCTTCCATAGTTTTAAGTTTTAACATTGTCAATCCATGAAAAGTGCATATAATAGCATAAATAATAAGTTTATGTTTAATGAAGATAATGGATATTAGTATTCCATATAAACTGTTGCAAATGCATTTTACTTCACACCCTTTCTCTGCTTGTACAGATAAACTTTATATCTGTAAACTATAACACAAATCCCTATAAACAAAATAGTTCCTGCTGGTAAAATAACATAACCTGGATATTTAAAGCATAAGAAACTCGTGGAATAAGCAAACAGCCGAGCCAAAGAACCGGCAGACGATCTAATACTGTCTATCAGGCAAGAGTTTTCTGGCGTTACAGTGTTAAACAATAAAATCTTCCCTGCTGACTGGGCATTGAAATAGGTCCATCCTTTAGCAAGCATCAGGAACGCCAAATAAAGTAATTGGAAAGTGTAACTCTTAAAATTGTCAATCCTTGGTAATGGTATGATAGCAAGCATAACCAAAGTTAGATTTAACGCTGATAGGTAGAAGAAATAATTACTTTTGAGTCCTTTGAAGACATGGCATTTAATCAGAATTGTTATCACAAGAAAATGAGTGCCAGCTCCAGCTATGGTGAGCCATGAAATCCAATTGACTGGCCAATGGAATAATGTGGCTGCGTTCATTGCGATTAAGGAGGCTGATGCATTAGTACAATATCTTATAATGGTATAACTTGTACATAATGAAATGATATCGATTTGCAAAAGCTTTAACACATTCCATTCCATAAGTTTTCGTGATCCTTTTGGCACGGAAGCATGCTTGTTACTGTTGCAAATTTCACCAGTAGTTAAACGGTCCTTTCTGCTGTTTATTCTTCCAGATCTTTCTTCCAAGGCTTGTTCATCATGAGAAGATTTTGACATAGTGTTGAATTTCACTCTCATACGATCCAGGTCTTTTGATAGATCAGTGAGTTGAAACCATAATATGACGAACAAAAGGACTAACAGGACTACAAGGAATACGTGTAATGCATTGTATTTATTGATCATCCATCCACCTACAAAAATTGAACCTCAAAAATTTAAACGTCTGAAATGGAATATAAGTAATTATCATTCTATTGACCCAAATATGAATGAGGTTGAAGGCAACGGGGATGAAAAGGGTCGTGGTCAAGAAAGCATAGTTGTAGTTCAAAAATAAAAAATTTAATCTAAGTACGGGAAATTTTATTTTTGGGGTTGGAGTACTGTATAGCTTTCAAATAGTCTTGTAGCTGTAAATCCACGTCATCGTAATTTTGATCGCCGACAGTCGTCGCGACAATATGATCCAGCTAAAGCTACAATTACAATTAAGTACAGAAAAAAGATTCTGTTTATTAACTATCCACAATACTATTAAGGGCTCTGACCACAGATATCTAATCCCGAAGGGCTAGATAGGCAACTTTAAGCTTTCTCCAGCAAAAAAAAGTGAATCAAAAATTTGACTTTTTAAATTTCGTGCCGATGGATAGGATCTAGCATTTTAATTGTTTTTGGAGCGCGAGATCGAAAAGAGTAGGCGGCAAACGCTATTTCACATCTCTCAAACCGGTGAAATTGCATATTTTAGTCACGTGACTTTGGTAGGAAATCCTTCCAAACTTCGGCTTCACTTTTCGATAAAAGCCGCAAATCTAGCCCTTCGGGCTTTACAGATATCTGTGACCATAGTGAATTCTTAATATTTGCCACGTATAAAATATAAATTTCTACTTGATGTAGCCCACAAAACTGTGGTATGTTATACATTTTCTGATCCTTGTGTCTGAAAATTTAAGAATCGCAATGAAAAACTTTGATAAAGAAGAAAATAAAGACTTTTGCGAAGAAGAGTATTTCAACTTTGAACAGCATAGTTTCGGCGTAGAAAATATATTTTGAAATTTTGTTTGCTGTAAATGGTGTATCTTTTACCGAACTAAAAATTGTCAAAACAGTACAATTCTTTGCGGACAGTTTGAAGGAACTTCGAAACGAAAAGGTTAATTACGGTACTAAAGTCTATTCACGATAAGTGTGCACTCTTTTTTCTTTTACCTATAACTTTTGAAGGAATTATTCAATCTTTATAAATTTGGTATCGTTGGAGAGATATTTGTAAGTGGAATAATTTGAAATAAAAAAGTTTTTAAAAAAATTCTAAAAACGAAGATGAAAACGAAGAAGAAAAAAATGAAGATCTTTTAGAGAAGTGCTATAACTTTCATTTTCACTGGAGAGATTCTTTGATTTTAGGAGGTCATCACTGTAGAGAAATTTCACTAAAATATTTATTCAATATAAAGCTATGATACAAAGTTAACAAGTGATTGACCCCAAAAAACAGCAGAAAACAGCATAAAACAGCGTTTTTAGACGTCAATAAGCTTATAACTTTGTTTGATATCTTTTGACTGAATGATTATTTTTGAGAAATTTTTTCACAGTGATAACGTTCGATAATCAAAAATTCACTCCAGTGAAAATGAAAGTTATAACACTTCGCTACAAGATCTTCATTTTTTTCTTCTTCATTTTCATCTTTGTTTTTAGGATTTTCTCAAAAAATATTTTATTTCAAATTGTTCCACTCAGTAATATCTTTCCAATGATACCAAATTTATAAAGGTTGAAGAATTCCTTCAAAGGTTATAGGTAAATGAAAAAAGAGTGCACACTTATCGTGAATAGACTTTAGGTAATGTAAAATTGTAAAATATTATTAACGTCTTTTTAAAGTTTACAACGTCTTTTTTGTAATTTCTTAATTACTCTTTAAAAAGGGATTTGATAAAAAATCAATTCATCAAGGCAATTCTATGTTAAAAGTCTTAAAGAACCTAAAACATAACTTTTATGTTCAAATAATAGAATTTTTCGACTATGGTCAGAGCCCTTAAAACCTACCAATTTTGAGGTGGACCCACGAGAAAAAGACTGGTGCACCGGGTCCAGCAGCCATGCCAATGGCATTGGAGAGTTCATACCAACTCAAAACTTGGATCAACTCGTCTTCTTTATGATAACATCTTTTGAATTCGCCTGATGAAAATAAAAAGGACGAAATAAATATGTCCGAATTCATTGTACCGTGAGTTTGTGTAATACCGACATACCTTGTCTACTTCCGTCTAAGGTACTATCTGGTCTGCAGCAGGGGGCCGTCCACTCAATGTTTAACTTTTCCTTTTCCTTGATGCGTATAAGAAGTGTAAAAGTCGACAAAAAAAACAAGCCAAAAAGGGCTACGAAAAATTTTTCTCTGCGTACGTACATTTTCCTTTGACCCATCCCCTCCGCCTGTACGCAAGCATACGCTTTGAGAAGAGCCCCTCCCCCTTAGTGCGTACGTACTATGCGGACGGCCCCTAGTTTGAATGATTTTTAAACAGATTACTCAAGGTTTTATTTATAAAGACTAGATAGTTGCTATAATGGAATTAAACTTTCTGTCTGTTAGATTATTCTACTCGAAAATATCTCTCCAGCGGTGTTTAAATTCATGTTGATCAGCATACATTTGAGACGGACCACAGGGAATTTTCTAAGCACTTGGAGCTGGGACCGTTTTTGTAAACAAAGATTGAGTTTCTAATATGCCTGATAGAGAATTTGCTCAGCGAAACTGTACAATGATGAAGCTTGGGGTCTGGTGGGTGTCCAGAGGGCGAAGCTGCCAAAAAACTTTTGAATATATGTAGATAATATTAGTTATTTTTTTCTCACAAACAACAAACAAGTTCAATTTGGCTAGAAAATATCTTTTCTTTTTTGAATTGAGTTTCAAAAACTCATTCTTAGATTGAGTATTTTGGCCGGTATACGGACATAAAAAAGTGCTTAGAAAATGCCCTGGGACCATAATTTTCTTACCACAAAAAGCAACTTGGAACGCCTCATTGAAGCCACATAAAAATCGTCCAATAATGATAAACAAAACGTGGATGGGTAATGAATATAATAAATTCCCAACAATGGTAGCACATAAAATCAATAAACAGGATAATTTTAAATTCCTTGTTCTGTCCATATAACGTCCCATCAATAACCCACTGAAAATTTGTCCTAAAGCGTTAAACGCTTCAGTTAGACTGTAATACAGTCTTACTTCGTCCGGAGTCATTTTAAAACTTTCTTCCAAATAATATAAAAGTACAATTAGGACAGCATTGGCTTCCAAGCCATTAAGAAAACTGAGTAAATAAGAGATGTATGTTGTTTTCTTGAGTAGCTTTGTCCATTTTTTGTATTCTTCACTTTTCTCTAAAGTTGTTGTCTCTGCCATGTCACCTTGGAAACAATTTTTCTAATCCTCTTGTAAACAATTTCATGATTCGTTTCTAAGACATTCACAACACAAGCTCTCAAAATTAAAAGCTAATCTGATAACATCTCTTTAGCTGCACGCTATGCTAGTGATCAAGAAGAACGGGCAGACTTAGAATAATCAAAGTGATGCCTTGACGATTGACGATAAGTACGAATCAACGCTTTGAATTTTTTTTTTTTTAATTCATATTTCACAAGCTAAGTAAGCTAAGCTTGCATTCATTTTTTTGTCAATTCAGACTTGAAAAGAAATTGTAATAAAGATCAAAAAAGTTTAAAGGAACTTACAATATTTCTATATAAAGAACAAAGGAAAGAATGGTCGAAGCTCTATTTATTCAATTATATAATCCATTTATCAATCTTTCATTTGAGACATATTTAACTTAAATAAAACAAACTTATTTTTAATCTAATCTGATAAACGACTGTTTTTTAAACAGTTATTCAAAAGGTATGTACTGTAGCTATCGGTGCAAACCGAATAATAACCAAATGAAAATTGCTAAAACAATCATATTAAACAATTTGCCTAAGTAAAATTCGCTTGATAAAAGCGATTTATTTTGAAAGTTAAAATTCAACTCTTTAAAATAAATAACAAATTACATCAAGGAACTGGTGATCACTGATAGCATGCAGTGAAAACAGCAACAACCTTTTATAAAATTTCATGTTTTATTCTTGGAATATTTCCAAAGGTAAAATTAGAGTTATCCGCCATACTATATAGGCATAATAAGTTGTACATTTATGCTTAAACTATCTTACTACAGTATGCGGCCCCCCAAAACGTCGATCAAATTTAAAATTTCTCTCAAATCTAGAGGAAAAGAGGTTTTACAAAGATTTTTGCTGCATGAAAAACTTTAACATCTCTACTTTATTTTCCTGAAGTTCTTTTTCAAAATTTTCACTTTCAACAATATTTTTCAATTGCTTAAAGATATGTAGCTTTTTTCTAACGGCCCCCAAAACGGAGGTTTGCAATTTTAGCGATTTGTCGAGATATCTTTAAGATATGAATACAAAATTTTGACCATAATTTGGAAATGTGATTTAGAGGGTTTTGGGTTTAAAGTAGTTTGATAAAATTTTTACAGTATACCCCTGGTTGTCAAAACGCTGGTTTGGTAGCCCCCAAAACTTAGGTGTAGTTAAAATCAAATTATTAAGCCCAGTGGTAAAAGGGGGAGAAACTATGAAGGTATTTGTGTTTTCCACTTAAATTTACGACCCGATGGATGTAAAATTTATGATTTTTATAAAACATTTCAAGATTTTTGATATTGTAAAGCCGTCCAAGCTGAAAATTTAGAAATTTTCAAAATGACAATTTTGATTTAACAACATCCTAATCAAGTTCCTGAAAACCAATCTCTTTTGAAAATAGTTTTATTCATGTATGGAATAAGCTGTGAAAATTTTAGAAAAAAGCTTAACTGAAACTGAAAATATTAAGCTTTAAAGGTATTTTTCTTCCATATTTTGCAAAAAAATGACAGAATTTGCCGTTTTTGCTGATTCAGCGAAAAATTTTATATATAATGTTAATTTTTTGTTATAAACTATTAAACTCAAGCAGATAGAAATGGAATTCCAAAATTTTTTGCTGTTTCTCACATTTGGAATTTTCGTTTTTATCAATGATGATTCTAGAGCCCCAAAATAATGGTACCCCTTTAAAATGCTATATCTTTTACCCATCCTCTAAAGTCACTAATTTATCTGCTTTTTCTGAACGGCATTAGATGTAGAAAGTTTACTATACCCCATTTTCATAACTTATTTTCAATATACAAGGACATAGAGTGATTTATATGTAATTTTTATCTAATTTTGATGCTGAAATATTTCCTTCAGACGCAAATATGTTATTTTGAATCTGTCTCAAACCATCAAAAACATGCTCATTTCTAAGTATGACCATTATTCTTTCAAAATAAACAAAAATCGTCTAATTCTGAAAAATCTACAGGTCAGAATCCTCATTTTAATGACGACCAACGTTTTGGGGGCCGTCTCCGTTTTGGGGGCCATAAATACTGTATATTCAATATTGAAACTATACACGTTTTTTTTTTATAAGAACGTCAAAAATTTTCGAAGCCTTCGGATGTTCTTAGTTTTTTGGATTTGAAGCCTAAAAATGTTCTTAACATTTTGATGTAATTTCTTAAGAAAATGCATGTTTTTAAGTCTCCAAAGCCTAGAATGTTCTTAGAATGTTCTTAAATTTTTGGGCCTCGAAGCCTTATGTTCTTATATAGTTTGTTCTTATAAAAAAAAAACGTGTACACCTTGTAAATCTTACTTAAAATTTTAATAAAATGCTTAGATTTTTCTCTTTTTCTAACATATTTTCACATCAAACCATAAAAACAATAACAAAAAAAACTTATATCTATTACAAATTCAGACTCGCTATCACCAAATATTATACCAGACAAAACACATGACATCATGGAAAAAGACAGAATTAAATTTAATTTTTTTTTTTAATCTATATTCACACCGACTCATATAAATAACAACCTTTACAATTATTTTAAACTCAGTAAACATTTTTCCTGGATAAGATTTATCTAAAAACAAAAATGCCGAAAATATCACTAATTACTTTTTTATTCATAATATACCAACCAAACATAAATTGCAAATCTCTCTCTTAAAGTGAAATAACCACAACCACACAGTAAATTCAATAATCTTGAACCACGAAATCAAACTTCATGATTCATAAAATAATATATAATTACATAATGACCCAAGGGATAATATCACAAATCTATCTTATTTAAAAGGTGGATCGTGGTTCTCATTAACACCTCTATCGATTGCAAAACATTTCCAAAACAATGGAAAAGAGCTCGTGTTTGCCCCATACCAAAAGTTGACCACCCTACAAAGCTAAAGGATTATCGACTAATCTTGATCCTCCCAGTCATGTCGAAAATGTACGAAAGAGCTATCCTCAAACAACTCTGCAGTTACATCGAAACCAACAATGTTTACTGCTCAACTCAATCAGGTTTTCGCAAAGGGTATTCCAAATCTACCCTTATCTTCTCAAACTTCGTGATGACATTACAAAAGCCATTAAGAAAAGCGAAATCACATTAACTATCCTCATTGACTTCTCAAAAGCATTTGACACCATCGACCACGGAGTACTACTCGAAAAACTTCACCAACTCAATTTTTCTCGCAATGCCATCGAAATATTAAGTAGCTACCTTCGTGACCGTGATCAATACGTTCAAATCGATGACCAAATTTCCATCTGTTCACCAATGAATGGTGTTCCTCAAGGAAGTATCCTTGGACCAGTATTGTTCAATTTTTACGTTATCGAGCTGACAAAAGATATATCTGCAAAATTTATACAGTACGCCGATGACACGACAATCTATCGTCACTGTAAAATTTCAAAGGTCTTCGATTCGATTAAAGAACTTGAGAAAGACATCGAAGATCTACTATATATGGTCCATAAACCACAACTTGCTATTCAACAGTGATAAACTCCAATTTATCATCTTCGTGTCAAATCGATTATCTAAGAAACTTGGTACAGATCATAGCTACCTTATTAGGAGTTCTGGAAAGTCAATCGAGTAGAAACGTTACGTAAAATTACTTGGTATTCTGTTTGACGACTATCTTTCTTGGAATGATCAAACGAATCGATTAATAAAATCATCGTATGGTACATTGTGTGCTCTTCGAATGTTTGGTAGGTTCACGCCATTCCATGTTAGGTTGCCGAGGCTCTCATTCTATCCAAACTGAATTATGGCAGTGCAGTATTTGCCCAAATTCTGAAATACATGGTTCAACGTCTTCAAAACGTACAAAATATTACCGTTGCCTAATGTTTTGTCACGTTATGCATCAACCAAGGACGTCGCCGAACTAAAAAGGCTTCCAATGAAAGAGCTGTTATAATGGAACACAGTTAAACCAGTCCAAATTTGATTCGAAGCATCCTGATCACCTCAAAGTTCAATTTCACACACCTAACAGGTCAGTTCATTCTGAGTATCAAGAACCATTTGTTGCTTCTGGTAATGCAAAAACATTTCAGGCAAAAGCAAAGTCATTTGATAGCCTCCTAGAAAAATTAAAAACTATGAAAGAATATAAAACATTTTCTAAGGAAACCAAAATTTTTTATTTAAACCAGGCTTTAGCTGAGTGTTCATATTCCTGAACATTCTAGGATTCAGTCTTCGTTTTTAATTTTTTTTTTTTTTTACATACATTTCTGCAAATTTCACTTTTCTCTCCTAGCATTATCGACCGCCGGAGGCGGTTTCTTTCATAGTGGTACGCTAATCTGGTTTTGCCTTGGCTCATTACTTTGTCTACCATTTACTTTCGTTTTTTTTTAACTAGATTACCCAGGTCTTTCTCTTGTCTTTTATTCGGAATTGAATAATCGAGACATTAAAAATGACTATATTGTAATCTGTTTTCAATGAATAATCTAAAATATACTGGAGATGACATGTAGGCGTTAATAATGTGCGCGCGCGGCGCGCACTCTTTCGCAAGCGTGATGCGTGATGCGTGATGCGTGATGCGTGATGCGTGATGCGTGATGCGTGATGCGTGATGCGTGATGGAAGGCAGTCGTTTCAGTGTGGTTTAGATCCACACTGTGACCTAGCAAGGATATGTTATAGCAGAGCTGGATAACGCACATTTAAAGAAGCCTTGTTCTATCTATGTCCCTGACATTAAAATTTGATATGAAATTTAACTTTTTTAATTACAAACTCGTGAAATTTGGATTTCCTCTTAGCCAATGATTCTGCTGCTGCATTTATCGTTCACGATTAAAAACTTTTAATTATCAAGAGGGTCTGTAAAACATTGGTGAATGACAATTTTAAGCAATGAAAAACATTGTTTTCATTAGTAAAGTTATAAGAAGCTTCTTCTCTAAGATTATAAATAGTACTTTTTCATTTGAAATACCGCGCTACACCGCGTGGTGCCTCACTTTCTAACTGATATTTTCAGATAGCAAGTCGGTATGTCTGATTATGGAAAAAATTGAAAAAAAGTCAATTGAAACAATATTTGTCAAAATATTTACATCCTAAAATTTTAAAGAGAAATCATGAAAGCTTCTCAAATTCATAACACACGCTGATAAAAATAGATTTCATTTACAAGGAAGCTTTTGGGGTATCTTCTACAAATATTATTTTGATGAAAGTGGGAACATCATAGCAAAATATGTGCAACATACTGCATGAATACTTTGTCTGCTTCATTTTTCTTATAAAAACAGAACACTCAAGGGGACAGAGATGGATTTCTATTATGGACATGTTTTTTTTTGACTGTACCAAAATCAGGTTTTCGAAAATGTGAAAATCACTTTATTTTAATTATTTCGTCATTCGCATGATGAATTTTCCAAAAAATTTGATATGTATTGAAATTTGGGAAGGGCTTTAAAATGAGCTATTTGAAATTTCAAAATTCGGAGTATTTCAGGATTAATTAATCATGGAGTGTTTTGGATCATATCTCACTCCATGACTCATTATTTGGTCCTGAGGAGGTTTCTATGCATTCCTGAGGTAGCCTAAAATCATAAAATAGCCGGAGGAGTAATTTTTTTAAAGGCCGGAGTGAGTTATGATCAAAACAATCATCACGACTTTTTTAATCATTTTTCACTCATTTTAACAATTCCCATTTTCTTTAGTTCGTTCCTTTCTTATCAACTTAATTATATGGTTGATTACATTTAGCTTAGATTTGTAAAGGACGAGCGGGGCGATAAATCCGTAATAGCCCCGCTTTTTTGTAATCGCCCTGATGTAAACAAAAATTTCTATTGGTTGAAAGAAAAGTATCGTACGATATTTTGATTGGTTAACAAAATATCGTACGAAATTTATAAGCCAATCAAAATAAGAGTGTCAGTCGAATATTTTTTTATAGTTTCGAATGTTTTTATAAGTTTCGAAAAGAATAGCAATTGAGTGTTCTTCAATTCTTTTTTTGACCATATAATTAACGCGGAATAACATGGTATTCTCGGGTGATTTTGAATTAATAACCCCTCGTTTCATTGAAAACACTTCAAAATAGCCCTCACTACGTTCGGGCTATTTTGAAATGTTTTCAATAAACCTCGGGGTTGTTAATCCCAAATCACCCTCTAAACCATGTTATTACTAGTACAAACAAAAATCTCAAATCACCTCCCCGATAGATAGACTTTTCAGGAAAATATATACGATTAGAATTAGCACCTAGATTTCAAAAATGATCAATTTGATCCCACTTTCCTCCGGGTTTTTCCAAAAAAAAGAGGTCGATGTGAAACTTCAATCTTTTAGCTACACCCTGATATAAGTTTTGTATATAAATTGGACACGACAAAGGCCAAATATAGAGCCGACTTTATAAATCCGAAATAGACTATGATTTTTTTCATCCTGAAATACTCCGGATTCAACAAGCGATATCTTAAGTTCCATAAAAGCTATTAAGATCGGACAAAAAGTATCGGACAGAGCTACTAATCTTTTTTCTTATTTTTGAATAATGATAAGAAAGGGTTCAGCTGTCTCTGTTAGTGCCGATTTGAACCGGGTTGGTTGAAAATCGGCATTTTGGTACAGTCAAAAAAAAACATGTCCTTATCAACAGTTTACAATAGAAAAGACAAAGAAGTAATCCGCTAAGGAATTCTCGTCATATCCCTGGACCTAGTTAACACCCTATGAACTTTCGATTATCTAGTACTTTTATTTAAAGCTATTCTTTTAATTATTTATTTAGTACAAACTTAAAAATTTTAATATATTATCTATAACTTATTCTTTTTATGATTAGAGAATTAGATCGCAAATTAATCATTTTTTTCTATAAGAAATTATTGTGTCGGTACGCGCTTTTTTTAATAAAAATACACTTTATAACAATGTCCATGATGAAAATGGCCAAAAATTAAGAATAATGCTAAGAATATCACCATCATAGAATTTTGCTACTCAAGGTAAGAATGCTATTTCTAGAGTATTTTCAAATATAAATTGTCAACTAGCCATAACTTTCGTTAAGGTGCCACCGATGCAAAACGAACACATAGAGTTGAATTTGCGTTCAAAAGGAATGATCTTATTAGCCCTACAGTAATTTTTGTTAAGAGTGACCTCTCATCTGAGACAAAATTCTTTCAAATGCTAACAAATGTGTCAAGGGAGTGATTTACAGTCTGTAAGAACAATTTCATAAGAATACGAGTCTAAAATTTGGCCGAAACCTAAGAACAAATTAAGAAGAATCTGAATCTCAGATTTCAGAAATTACTGAGAAGTACATGTTTCCATTTTAATCAATATTGACATTTAAGGCTGAAAAACTCATATAAATTTAAGAGCAGCCCAGCCAGAATCATATGACTTACTGCATCTTCCTATAAAAAGCGTATATATCTGAAGATACTGCTCTTCATATGTTATTTTACTAATGTACACGTTTCAGCAACATAATTGTTCGGATAATTTGAGTAGAGTAATATTTTTAACCTATGAAGTGCGCTTAATAACTACTTGTGGTATAAAAAGGGAATTTCCTTAGATTTATTTAACTCTCCAGGCAAAGAAAAAGACAAACTGACATTTCAAAATGAGTAATCAGATCGAAATAACTCCGGAAAAGTCTTTTTGATGATGATAAAACAATAGAGAGACCGTAATATAAGAATGCTACCGTTAAGCGAAACTAAAATACTGAAAAACGCGCAAAATTATGAGATGTTTGCCCATCTTCCTTATGCGTGAAGCTATGAATGCCATCCTCAGAAGCTTTAGGCTTCCTCCGGTGGCAATTACCCCCAAAGTGGACGTATCGAAAGTGCCAAGTATTTTTCTAAATTTTGAAATTGAAAAAATGAGAAATTTGAGAGCTTTTCATGGTTTTGAAATTTTGAAGGTATGGAAAATATCCAGACTCCAATCTTTGTATCAACATTATCTATTAAACGATTTCAACCAAATTGTGATACGGGTGTGACTTTCATAGGACAGTTTAGTTGAGGATGATTTTGATCCCATCAATCATACCGTTAACTCAGTTTAAGAGATTACTATAACCAAAGTGGGAACTCCCCCTAACATACGAATACTTCAACTGAGTTTATACATTTGATTTTCAAATTTCGATGCAATGAAAAAAAAACCTAAAAACTACAGTTTGAAATCATCAATAATTGCTTTGGCACTTTTGATACAAGGACTTGTCGTCAAATTTGGCAGAATTGCAGATTTAGGTGATCTTTCAATTTTGAAATTTTGAAATTTATGAAATTTATCATTTTTTTAATTTTCAATATTTAGAAAAATACTTTCGTCGCGGTTTCCTTAACTGTATGATAGTTTTAAAAATATTAATGTAAAACCTTATTTTACAATCATAAAGATATTTATTCAGGAAGAAAAGACAATTTTATATTCTGCTAATGGTAGTTTCATGCCACTTTGATGACAGGCAGTAAAAATCTTTATAAACTTTCAATTCATTCACAGCCTTTATTTTCCGTGTATAAACCTTATATGTAAAATATGATACAAGTTCCTATAACATCGTTCCAGCCGGTAAAAAGAAGGATTCTGGGTAATTAAAATATAAGACACTTAATCTAAATAAGTTTGCGTTTATCGGCCCAGTGATATTCATATTGGAAGTTTATCGTGGAAATCACGAGAAACGAAAATCCAAACGTAAATCTCGTGATCCAAGCCACGATAAACTTCCAATATAATATAAAAAAACTTGTAGAATCAGAAAATTGCCAAGCCAAGCAACAAATAGTTGACCTAATACTGCCAATCAGGCAAGAGTTTTCTGGCTGTATTAAACAACAAAATCTGGGCTACTGACAGGGCATTGAAATAAACCCATCCTTTAGCAAGTATTTGGAAAGCCAAATAAAGTAATTGAAAAGTGTGTAACTCTTGATGCTTGTAATCTTCGGTAACAGCATCAGTGCAAGAATAAACATAGTTGTATTTAACGCCGATAAGAAAAAATAATTTGGTTTAATTCCTTTGAAAACATGGCATTTTATCAACATTGTTATCACAAGAAAATGAGTGCCAGCACCAGTTACAGTTAGCCAAGAAATCCAACTGACTGGCCAATGAAATACCGTAGTAGCATCGTAAAGCCGAAGATGCATTTGCAGTGTAGGTTTTATTATAAGAACAAACTATACAAAAACATAAGCTTCAATGACCCAAATATTAAGAACAAGTTAGGAACATATTAAAAAGTCTTTGTGGATTCTAAAACACCATATCTAAAGAAATTGCACAAAAATAATCACAAAAAGGTGAAATTGAGACCATTTTGAACATTTTTTGGCTTAAAACTCAATTTATTGGTATTATATGCCATGCAGAGCAGCACCGTTATACTGATTGTATAATTATCTGGTACTCGATGTAGAAATTTTCTTCCGACACGGTAAAGCTCTGAAGGTCGGGAAAATTTTAACACCTGGAACCTTTGGGTTACCATTTTTCTTTTTTTCTGAAGGTTTCTCAGGCAGCAGAGATTTTCATGCTAAATTCAGTCGGGTGCAACCGATAGTCAAGCAAAAAGTGTAAGGACGGCTAGACACGACTGTGATGCGGTACATTAAACGATGACTACTATAGGTCTCCGATGGTACATTGGCCCACTCCTTTAGAGCTTTAGCGTGGGCGGCTGCCAATACGCCATCGGAATATCAGATAAATTGTATAACGGCTCTGCCGCACATGACAACGCGAATTTTGCCATGATATGTGTTCACAGATGCTTGTGATTGGAAGGATTGTAAAGATAATTTTATAAGGTGACCTTAGAAGATAGACTTGTAGATTATTAGAGTTGTAGATAGGAAATTTATTCATAAGAAAAATCTGAGTATGGAAATTGGTAAAAGAAACAGAGTTGGTGGATTGTGGCAGAAGAGTTGTGTAACAGATAAGAGTGTGGAGATTGGTAAAAGGAACAGAGGTGGTGGTTTGTGGCAGAAGAGTTATGTAACAAATCAGAGTGTGGAGATTGGTAAGAGAAATAGAGGTAGTGGCTTTTTTTCCGACGAGTCGAGAAGTGTGACAATGCAAGAAAAGAGCTTTTGCCATAGATGGCTGGTTAAAGGAAAGACTAGTGACAACTACATGTATTGGCATCTAGATATAGGAAAAGACCCTGGCCACATTGGCTTAGAGAACTAGTTCATAATCCCAAAATCCAACCCCGAACCCTGGAGAAGCAAAACAAAGGAATTACTTACATTTTTCTGACATTTTCTTGCTGAAACCAGCTTGAAAAATTTTTTTTAGAACTTATTGAAGTCTTCAAAAAATAAATAAAAAACGTGTATAGCAACGATATCAAACGGTGTAAACACCCCCTTCTCACAACCCGGTAGGATTTTTTCAGCCAATGGGGTTAAAAATAACTTTAACTCGATGGGGATTTATACTCCCATATTCTTTTATGACTGGGGATTTCAATTCTTTTGTTTTCAAACCAGAAAATTCAGCGGGGATGAGAAAATAGTAAATATCTCTCAGTGAGGATTGGTTTATTTTATTATTTTCAGTGGGGACAAAAATTAGAGGATACTTCTCCATCGGGGACGATATTTTGGCCAATTTTTCCAGTGGAAAGGGTTCCATGTGGGTCTGTGAGAAGGGGTTGTGTGTAATAAGAAACCAAATACACAAACTTTGAATTTGAAAATGAAATTCTGAAACAAAAATTTAATGAGATACAGTGTTTTCGTTTAAAAATAATCTAAAAAAATAAAATAAAACTCAAAAGTTAAACAATTACATTGCCAATTATGAGATGCTGGGACTCTAAGTCATGAAAGTTTGGCTGGGATATAAATCTAAAAATATGTCTGCACATGAGGTCAGTCAAATGAATGTCTGAGAAAAAGATGTAGTGTTAAGGCTTGGGGACACGAGAAGATTTTTTCGCGTTGGTGCAATGCAACATGCTCCATCCCACATATATCTTTGGAGAATTATTTTCTGAATCTGAAAATTTTTGAAGCAGGCACTTAAACGAATTTTTTCGATTTTCATGACAGTAATTGATCTGCTATGACATTGTTTAAAAGTTTCTAGTTCTCTCGTGATAGAAGGATTCTATTGCATCGTACAAATAAACTATACCGTTCTTTGCAGTTTACTAGTTTGAAGTCGTCCAATCTCACCAAAGTTGGTTCGCCATGCTTGAATATCGATTATACAGTTTAAATCTTGATCTTTGAGTCAGCTGATATGCTAAAACTTTTATGTACCGATGTTATTACCCATGATTTATTGCGACCGAGAAATTGCTTATGAAAAATAGAATAACTACAAAAGTTAAGGCCGAGGTAAACGATTCCAACATTTCATCCAAAATAAAAATTGAAATGTTGGATAAATTTTGGAAAGGTGTTGGATCTCCTTAAAATCGTTTCGTCGCAATATCCAACATTATTTTCATCCAACATGGGTGTTCATTCATTCTTTTTTTAATTCATTCTTTTCAAACTAGAAATAGCGTTAGCAGAAGATTTATTATACCCAGTGTAACCAGTGCTGCTGTTTATGCGGACAAAAATTATAGTCTAATAAATGGACCCTTACAGTGCCGAGAAAATTCTGGCGAAAAATCGACTCTTATGGTGCAATTTTTTGAAATTGATCTATCTATTTCAAGGCAAAAAATTTTCTAAAATTCTGCAACAAAAACTATTTTATCATTTTTTACACACTGCATTTTGAGAAGCCTGAGAAACGTACCTTTAAAGGGTCACACTTCCCTCTAGGATAGATCGCTTAATTTCAGTGCCACCCTTGGTTTATTTTCCGAGAAAAAAAACATATGAACTAGTAGCTTCTCTACCATCTTTTTAAGTTTGTTACGAAATTTTTGACAAAAAAACATTTCATTCTATTTCTAATGACGTCATCATTCTCTTTCAAATGTTGGATGTGAGCTGAGTAAACGAAGGAATCCAACATGATCCAACACGAAAAAAAGGAATAAATGTTGGACAAAATGTTTGATGGCGATCAAACACCCATCCAACACTTTTTTTCTTCTTCCAACATGATTTTTCTTCCTTTCCGATTTTTGCATTCGAGTAAACGATTCCAACATTCCGTCCAACAGAGAGAAAATGGCATGTTGGATAGAATATTGGAATCGTTTACCTCGGCCTTTATGTACAGCACCTGACCCTGAGAATGTAGTAAACCCCGAGAATGTAGGTTTCTCATTTCTTAGCATTGTAGCCCTAACGATAGTTCAACTTCATAAAAATATGTTTCAGAGCCCACTGTTACATATCACTTATTATTTATGTACATAAAATTTTAACTTGAATTAATTTTTTCCAACGAAAATCTGTTGATTGGATACTACCCGAATTGAGGCATTTTTTAAATAGATCCTCTCTAAATCAAAATCTATTGGAATTAAGTTATGATGATAGGGTATTTTCTTACACCTAATGAACAAAGAAAATGGGGAAAATAGTTCGTCATTTCAATATTTATTATTCTAAGCTAGATATTTTGACGAAAATGCTTTACCTACCGGGTGCGAAAAGTTCTCTCTTTGAAACTGATTTTCTCGAAATCTAAAAATTTTAAAAGAACCGTTCCTATTTCATTGGAAAGAAGAAATATAGACTTAAATTTTGATGGGTCATTTATTAAATTCGATTCATTAGATCAAAAGTTACACTCAATTGAATAGAAAAGTTACTTTCAGAAAGTGCTGAAAAACGCGCTAAATAGAATCTCGATTGGTCGGTAGAGGTTGATATATGATTTCGGTCTGTGGTTTTCACGGTACTTAAAAATCACTTGCGGTTTTAAAGTTTTAAGATAATTCCCCTTTTGTGCCAAATAATTCGGCACCGATTGTAGTTAAAGTCTGATTAAAACGTATCAGGACACTTTAGTTTTATGACATTTTCTCAGTATCTATTTATTCTATATTCGAAAGTTATAGTGTTAAAATAGAAATAAATATTATTTCAATATTTATATTATTAGTTCTTAAACGATAATGCACGTACATGAACTACAAAAATCTACTTTCATATACTGTTTATATATTGCTACAAAATCTAAAAATGATGTTTATTATAATTTAGAAATGATAAGTTTTCACAACGTAATATGATCATTTCCCTTAGGTAACCATTTGTAATCAAATTTCAGAGACTCGATCAAAGACGGCTCAAGGTTTTTGGATTCCCATAGCCGCTGTACCGACACAGCAATGTTTGTGTCTGCATGCACCAGTAGTCCGGATACATCTGTAAGTATCCCAACCACGTCGACAACAAACTCCGTCTTTACCACAAAAACCTGTCGAGCATTCCCCATCTTTCTTGTTACATTTCCACCAGCAGTTTTTACCTGTATGAGAAAACAGAGTAAAACATATAACGTTAAATGAACGTTGATTGGTTGGTTGGAATGGGAAAATGAACTCGAATTTCTGGTTCTAAATATTCTTTAAGTTATTAGAGCTTTTTTAGAACCACTTTTTCAGGAATACATTTGACACTCTCTAATTTCGATGTTCTACTATTCAATAATTTAAAGTCACTGCCGACAAGAAACTCTTAAAAACGATACTCTACTATTCATTAGGCTCCCTTACTTTATGAAAATAAAATGCCCCTTGAAATTCAAGTTTGGGAATGCCAACTGTATTATGCTAAATCTACACCGACAGTTTCAAAGATAAAAAGCCAAAATCTTTTACAGGGTGTCCCGAAAAAATCAAGGCGTACCACTTCTATAGAAAGAAAGTTCTTGTGTGTGTTTCACTGAATTTGCTATTTTTATCAAAGTTTTTCTCTATGTCATATGGGGGGGGGTTTGTAGGGGTTCGAAATACTGTTTTCCCGTCAAAAATTTTGCTGAATCCCGTAATCCCGAAAATTGGAAAAATAACAACACCGTCACACCGGCTTGTACAGGGCAAAAATGTACCTAAATACCGTCACCGTCTGATTTTAAAATACCGTTTTCCCGTCTCTTTTTTCGTCAAATCCCGTAATACCGTACTAAAAAAGGGCCAATCCCGTCACACCGAAAAAGTACAACCCCCCCCCTCATATTAATTGTCATGAGACATCTTTTATGAATGGCGTTTACAAAAAACAATTCTCAATAACTTTAACGTCATGAAAATTGTAAAGAAAGTTAATTCTTTTTTATCATAACGACTGTTGTAAAAACAATTATTGTGGTGGTATACATTTTCTTACATTTTGTTAAACACACGCAACAACCTTCTACTCAGAATCATATTCGAACACGTAACTTTTTTTTCGGGACACCCTGTAAATACACTATGAACCAACCGCTATTTTGGACATCTCGTCTTTTAGTTGTACAACAATGCTTCCCATTACACGGCGTTGCCATTCCTGCGCACCCAGCATCATTCCATCCTCTTCGACAACAACGCCCGTTCACGCCACAAAATCCAGGACAGTAACCACCCTTTCTACCACACTTCGACCAGCAATTTGAGCCTTAAATATAATTTTGTTATGAAAATACAGAACTGTAGTATAAAGATGCAGAATTTTGGCACCTCATTTCTCATGCAAGTTAACGGAACCCTCTTTTGGATAGCATATTGTTTTTGTTGCGGGTAGCTTCAACGTTTTATAAAATTACTTTGTTCCAACCAAATTCGACGTCTTGTATCCACTGGCTATCTATTATATTCCCTGAGCTTAAATGAAGGGAATGTCTAAATTTCTGCAAAATTCTTAAAACTCCTAATAGTTTTAAGGTCAATGAAAAATTAATCTTACCTAGGTTCTTAACAAGAGCTGGCTCAGTACAACAGTGCCTATTAACGCAGGGGAATGCAGCGTCTTGCCATCGACCCCATCCTTTTCGACTGCAAAGACCTTTTTTACCACAGAAATAGGTAGGTTTTTTCCAACAATTTTGTCCTTGGTTTCTTAAATCTAAAAAGAAAGAAAGGTGGTATATTATTTTTATTTTGAAAACAGTCTGGGTTCTTGGTAAGGCACAAAGACAGGGGTATAAAGTTAAAAAAACATCAAAAGACAAAGAAAAATATACAACGTTTGGAATTTTCCATCCTTTATCGTCAACATGAGAAATATGAGCAATCTGATTGGCTAAAAACGCATCCTCATTATCATCACCTAGGAAACAAAGAATAAACTATCAATCCACAGTTTGCGATCAGCCATTGCAGTACTCAGTTCCTCAATCTCTATTCCTGTTTTTCGTTTCCAAATATCAAGAAGTGTGTGCTTTTTCGAGCGCTTAGGGCCAGCAGGACACCGAAGTAGGATTTCAGATACGATTTCATTTTGTGCACGGAAACATTGACCTGTGAAAGAGAGCATGCTGCTTGTCAAGACAGAAGGAATTTTTGGGAGTCCATGATAGATCTCGTGAAGGGTTGGGTGGTTGCGCCAATCAAGATTCTGTATTCTTTTCAAAAGGTTTGTATAACAGCCATCAGGCTCTTCAGCATGGTTTTTGTCATAGTCCAAGTCTCTGAGCCATAAAGAAGAATGGGCTCGACAAGACTTCTAAAAGCTTGAAGTTTGAGAACGTTAAACAAATTAGAGTGCCATATCTTGTTTAACTTATTACAAGCTTTCCAAGCTAGACTAGATCAAAGATAGATTGATCTTAACTTTTCGAAAACCACCTAAAAACAACAAAAAAGTGCCCTTCGACCAAAGCAAAGTATTAAGTTGTATTTTTTGACTAAACAAATATTCTTTGATTTCTTTCCCATTTATGACGTTCTAAGATTAAAGAACCTCTGATATAAAAATGAAGATCACAGCATTAATCTATAAGAAGTTGATTTTATTCTTCTTCTTTTTTCATCTTCTTTTTTCCATTTTTAAAGATTTTTCTTTTTTGCAAATATTCCACTCTGGATTATCTTTCAAACGAGCACAAAACTGTTTTCTAATTCGAATTCTATCAAAAGTTACAGCCTTTTTTGTCTCCACTGCAAACTATATTGAGACAGACTTTACTTTTAATCAGATTTTGGTGACTTTTCTCAATGTCGTCGTCTGCTTGAGATATAAAAACGCATACATAAATGCTGTATTTTATATTGTACCGTACACATACAAGACCGCGTTCAAAAAGGGGTCTTGTAAACGAGAGATCATATTTGAATTCATTTTTGTATCTTATCTCGAAAGTTATTCTCAGGAATGTTTTCTTTTTTCCTCTCAATACTCACAAAACTTATTTATATTTTAATATCTTAATTCGAGCATTCGAATCGCATTTTCGAAGATTTTAATGTTTTGATGTTGATTTGTGAAAAACCAAAACAAAGAAGAAAGAGAACACAAATAAAATGAAGAGAGAAAAGTTTGTTAATATTTTTCAAGCTGACGATAAACCAGTTATCACACTTTTACTCGGTCGTACAATACAGGATAACTACTACTTATTTCATTGATATTTACTAGCAAGTAGCTGTCGCTATGAATGCCCCGCGAACGCATTCATAATCGAGAATGAACGTTTGAAGGCCGCATTCCACCAGATCGTTTTATTGGAGCGCCATCCAATAAGCGCACAGCTGGAAATTTCTATTCGCTGTACCGAAAGCCCGGGGGGGCACTGGGTTTGCGGACTGACGGTATGTGCGGGCCAAAAATTGGCTTTTAAAATTGCACCCTTACAGTGCAGCAAAAATCAGTGAAAATCATACCCTTAGAGTGCATTTTCCCCCAATTTTCGATCCCTTTCGTGCAAAAAATGGTCAAAATTCTAGCATTTTTGGTCAAAATATCTAGATTTTTCAAGAATTTTCTGAAATTTCTACCCTTACAGTGCATCTCTAGTTTTTCCGACCCTTACAGTGCATTTTAAACATATTGGAAAAGGTACCCTTAGGACCCGCACATACCCGTCGGTCCTTTTGCCCAGCTGCCCCCCCCCCCGGGACCGAAAGATATATGGCTGTTTATCAAAAGTTATTGATTTGATTCTTATAAAGTAGGTGCTTATAAGACAAATAAAAATGCTCCCATTGTGCACTGTCCCTTGTTTACTTTATAAGAACTATACCAAAAGGTATAAAGCTGTTGATCAAGAGTTATTGATCTGAAACTTATAAACTAGATGCTTATAAGAACAATAAACATGCTCATATTGTGCACTGTCCCTTGTTTACTTTGTAAGAGCTAATTACCGAAAAATGTATGGCTTTTTATCAAGAGTTATTAATTTGATTCTTTTAAAGTAGGTGCTTATAAGAAAAATCATAGGAAAAATGAATATGCCCAAATTATGCGCCGTTTACTTTGTAAGAACTAATTACCGAAGGGTATATCACCGTCTATAAAGAGTTATTGATTTGATGCTTATAAAGTAGATGCTTATAAGAAAAATAAAAATGCTCATGTTATGCGCCATCCATTGTTTACTTTGTAAGAACTAAAACGTGGGAATTAATAAAATTCACAACAAAATAGATAAAACGAGAGGTGCGCGCGAGCATCCTTTAACCGCCGCGGCCCGCTCAGAATCGAAAGAAACAACATCATGAACATGAACATGAATATTCTTCTGGCGAACAAGCCCACTGCGAGAACCAACAAAAGCCCCGCGGGGCAATTAGACAATTTTGGCCAATGTTTAGGTTTGATGCGAAGTATTTTAAATACAATATAGGCAATATACACCCCTGTGTCACAGACTTGGTGGGACCCCCAACTCACTGGAAGATTTGGCCGAAATTTCGTCCCCCGTGGGAAAAATACCCCAAAAATTTCAACCCCACTGAGAAATGGATTTTGTTTTCATCCCCATTTGAAATTCGATGAGAAAAAATTGCACTACGAAAAACCATCTCCACTGGATATTTTCACCTTAGAGCAATAGAATTACTATCCTCATTGAATTCATTTGGATTTCGATAGAACTTCTCATCCCCAATACGGGAAGAAGTTTCATTGGAGCTGTGAGACAGGGTCATATATATACATCTCCTACAATAAAATACACTCAATCAAAAGTGATTTACACCGTGATTAAAAAAGAATACCTGGAATACACGCTCCATTGTTGCAGGAATCGAATTTGATTTTCGGTCCTACGCATGATTTTCCACCAAAAGCAGGCTTTGGATTATTACAATTTCTTGTGAATCGTCGGCGCCCTGGACCACATTTTTTATTACATCCTCCGACAGCAGACCATGTACTCCATTTTCCATCAACTAAAATTGATTTTAAAGGATTCTTAAGAATAGTTTAATTTGATAGAGACAATATAGTCGCCAAACACTGAACTTAAGGGAACGGTTGGGACAATTTTGACTTTATTGTTTATCAAAACGTGGTTACACGTAACCGGGGTGAAATTCACCCCGGGGTGAAATGGAAAAATAATTCACCCCGGGGTGAAAATCATTTTGGGATACACGTCGGCGAAAGGCGGGGTGAAAACCCTATTTTTCAGTCCGGGGTGAAAATTTTAACTTATTTTCACCCCGGCGTGAAAACGTAAAGTCTGTTTACGATAAGTGTGCACTTTTTTTTCTTTTACCTATAACTTTTGAAGGAATTCTCCAATCTTTATAAATTTGGTATCATTAGAGAGATATTTGTGAGTGAAGCAATTTAAAATAAAAAAATCTTTAAAAAAATTCTAAAAATGAAGATGAAAATAAAGAAGAAAAAAATGAAGATCTTGTAGAAAAGTGCTATAACTTTCATATTCACTGGAGAGATTTTTTGATCTTAGGAGGTCATCACTGTGAAGAAATTTTACTAAAATATTTATTCAATATAAAGTTATGATGCAAAGTTAATAAGTGATTGACCTCAAAAAACAGCAGAAAACAGCAGAAAACAACGTTTTTAGACGTCAATCAGCTTATAACTTTGTTTGATATCTTTTGACAAATAATTATTTTTGAGAATTTTTTTCACAGTGATGACGTTCGATGATCAAGGATTCACTTCAGTGAAAATGATAGTTATAGCACTTTTCTACAAGATCTTTTTATCTTCTTCCATTTAAATCTTCATTTTTAGAATTTTTTTAAAGATTTCAGGATCGGGGTGAAATCAACCCTGGGGTGAGTTCAACCCGCGTAAAAACGATTTCACCCCGCCTAAATACGGGTATACAGAAACAGTGTTTTCTTTATAGACCGGAGTGAATTCCACCCCGGGGTGAATTTTTTTTTTATTTCACCCCGGGGTGAATTTCACCCCGGCTACGTGTAACCACCGCCTTAATTTCAATAAATGTAAAATTGTAGGGAATGTTCTGTATACTACTGAGTATCCCTTGCCATGGCATAGTGGCAAAATGTTTCACCTGGTATAACTGAGTGAAAACTAAACAGAGCGATATATGGTTCAAATCTCTTATTACTAATTGTGTCTTTTCAGTAATATAAAGCCTTTGATTTGTTATAATGTTATGGCGAATTAAATTCTACAAGAACTTTTCGGGAGTTTAATCAGAGAGAGAGCTTGTTTTCGCTTTGAAATAGTAAAATCTTATAGGTTTAAAAGTAAATCGAGATTGAATATTTTTCAGATCGTTTGTTTTCACCCATTCGTTTAGAGCTTTAGCGTGGTGAACAGAAAACAATTCGCGACCTGATCTCAGGCTAAATGCAACTTGATACATACCTACTTTTGCATAAATGTAAACGGAACAAATGGTACCAATACAATTTTGACCCTTTTCACAATTTTGAAAGACTGAGTTGAAACATTTCTCGTATGAACTTTGACCAGGATAATGACTCCCGTGATCCGCAGCCTTAATTTCAGAACATTCCTCGTAGTTCGATAGAACTAGTGCTCCTTCTTTTGCTTTTCCTGCACATTCACAAGCCAAACTGCAATTAGAAATAATCGCTGGACTTTAAAAGACATACATAAATGCAAAAGAGAAGAAAATTTAAGGACAAGCTTAGCCTGGCCTATGATTGGAGCTAAAGGGCAGAATTTTGAAAATTGGCTGTAAAGAATTCCTTAACTCGCCGGAAGGTTTCATTTCACCCTGATCTTTTAAGCTATGACTATTTGAAGAAAAAGGAAATACTTCTTTATTGATCCATCACCATAAACTGGCTTTCTCATTATGAACTTGGTAGGGGCATTATCATTCTTTGTGAAACATCCAATACGGCTTAGTTTGGAACCATTACCACAGTCTGAAAAATATTTGAGATCATTTCAACTTTAAAGGAGAGAAAACTAATTCAAAAAGAGTCACTATTTGGTAAATTTCTAGTCAATTTTTTTTTTCAAACCAACTTTAATATCTTTCATATTGAAAAAATTCCTTTAAGGAGATATGAGTTGAAATTACTTATTTAGAGCTAATTTTAACAAATTTCTAAGTACCAGCAGCTGCACAGGCCAAGTTAAGATCCCCTACAAATGACTTTATTCACATGAATTATTCAAAAATTTCATAACATGAAAAATTATTTCAACCATATAAAGTTCTGAAATCAAATTTGACATTTCCTTCAAATTAACCCTGTAAATGCCAATGTCGTATATATCAGACATGGGCTATGTTGGAGGGCGAAGCCCTCCTGTAATTCCCAGTTTAAGTTAGAAATCGTCATTTTTGGTCCAACTCGTAGGAATTGGATTGGGCTTCATGGTCAAGCAAAAAGAAAAATCTAAAGGAGTCTTTCTAGCGAAATTTTAAGCCAAAAATGCAAAGAAAAATGCAAAAATTTGACAAAAATCCACTCTTTTAAGATTTTGACCGTTTTTTCACCATTTTTGGTCAACGAGTGATCCAAGAACCTCAAAATTTGGCCCTGTTTTACTTGATTCTTTCCTACAGCGAACTAATTTGTAGTTTTACCATTGGGCATCTTTAAATCATTTAGACAGGTCCGCGCAGCGGCCTTAAAGAAAGAGAAGACTCTAAACTATCCAACGAGCTATGAACAAGCTTCTAACTCCTTCTAGATCTCGAGATATAAGCCTTTAAAGTTTGAACTAGCGATTTTCTTTAAAAAACTTAGAAGAAAATGACCGTGGCACTTAAAGGGTTAACAATCTTCCATATCATTTGGTTCCTTGATTTTTCTCCTTGCCCCGTGAGTTGAAAACATTTAAACTGATTCCTTTGAAGGCGTTTTTATTATAAACAGCCTACCTAGAATGTCTGCAAAACATCCTGATGCCAAATAAATAGCGATGAATAATTGCAACATCATGATGTACTCGACTTCTAAACAATAGAAAATATAGAATTCAGCCTCACTTTTTAATCTTCCGTTTGGGTTTATCTTACACGTTTTTTATGAATAAACTTTATAAGAACATAAGGCTTTGCGGACTGTAAAATACCCAATTTCTTAGGAAAATGGACAAGATACTTACAAAATGGTGAAAATAAGAACATGTTAAAAAAGCTTGTACTTTTATTATCTCAAATCCTATAGAAGTGTAGATATTATGAATGGAGCTCTCGTTCATTTCATCTCATTTTATCATAGAGCATCTCATTCAGAACTTCAGAAATTTTCAAACCAAAAATATCTCAAAAAGTTTGACTCGCCTTACCTTTTTGCTTGTCAATCTTGCAATGATGAGAAATGTGCATTTTGCTAAATGCTATAACGAGAAATCGTTCTATCGAACAAAGAGCCACAAGCTCTCAACGTTACAAGAACATGGCAACCAGGGTGAAAGCATGCTCTATATTTAAATTATGAAGCATGGTAATGCGAGAGCTTGACGAATTTTTAGTTCGCCTTGACAATCCACATTTTTTTATTAAACATTGCACATGCTGTTGTATTTATAAGAACAATTTTATAACAACACCAGCCTCAGTTTTAGCCCCTCGGAACATAGCTCTATTGTTTGGAACAATATAAATTTAAGAACAATCTTATCCTCAGCCAACATTTAATAGTTTTTATAAAAGAAAACGTGGAAACTGATTATACATCTGTGTGTCAGTGATCCAGGTGATTTTGAACCTCGTTGCCCTAATAAATTGTAAAATATAAAGAGTTTATAGTATTTTACAGACTGTCGAGTTTTCGTTAGGGTGAGCAAACATTTTCCATGATCTTTGATGAAGGTCATACCAATCAGATCACAAATGAGAAAAATAAAAAAATTCAATGAAAAACTTTCTTAGCTAGGCCAGATGAATTTGATAAAAAAATTGAAAACTAGAAATTTAATTTTATTCATTAATTGACATTTCGGTGTCTTCTTTGCACCTAGCCTGGAGATCCATGCTATGATTTCTTATTCTTTATATTGATGGCGAAATATATATAATGGTATGGGTTGAGAGTTTGAATTTCCCAGATCCTAATAACAGCCGAAAACATAGCCAATCAAATTTTGTTATTATTTTACTGGTCACACTTTCTTAGAGAAAACGCAAGTTCCGAAATTTGGTTTTTATTTTAGTAAGTGAGGACAGCGCTAAATTCGAATTTCCCTCCCAATGTAAATTTTTTGAGGCAGAAATCTGACCTTGACGGGTCATACCCGTCCTGTATACATCAGATTATAAAAATACAGGACGGGTCTCCTGTCTACTTTGCACCATGATCACAAGTTAGTAAAAAAAGATTCAAATCGAATTTCAATTTACAACAGTTAAAAATTCAACATCCCCCCTTGAGCTCTTTTAAGATGTATGCGTTCCTTTGTGAAATTTAACAATTTGTAATTACCTGGTAGTAATTTTTTTATTTTGTGATTTTTTTTTTAATGCTGGTGTCTTTTAACTTTCAAATCATTCTTCTTTTTCTTTCAGCAAATATACGGTTACTCGAATGTGGGATTCTGCACCGGGTTCTAGACTCACTCGCTAAGATAAAATTCAATGATTCCAGTCCGCAAGTGCTAGGTAGGCGTAACCATGTTGTTTTTTAATGCCGGATATTTCAGCATGCTGTCGGACTTTTTTGGTGTTTTTGGAGTACTTAAAGAGGTTTATATTTTTTTTAGCATATAGTATTTTATGTTTGTGTAGTTAGTAAATACACCAATAAAGTGATAGGAATCTTACAATTAAAGAGTTCCTCTTGAACATCACTACACGCAACAACACAACACGTCACAACACAAACAACAGGTATGATCTTCATTTTTACAGGTAGAATTATTTGTTGATATTTGATTATGTTGTGTTGTAAGACAGATTATCATTTACTAAGTATTCACAGAGGAATTTATGGCAGTGGGGTCAATCTAGAAGTGATAGAAGTTCTTTATATATACCTGCTGGCTAGGTAGAAGCAATGTGTCATTTTCCAGACTCTCTCACTCGATACAATCGATAACTATTTCCGATTGAAGACTAATCGATAACCAACCGATTGATTGAATATCAATGATTTTGATATAATCGATAGGTATATAATCGAGACCATTCTAACTGATTGATAATATATTGGTTTTTTCATCAAATGGCTGTCAATTGTGGTCAATCGAACATCTTTAGATTGAATCGATGGAAAATCGCTAATTGAGCTTCATCTTGATTATCTATTGTCTATCGATTATCGAAATTAAACGATATCAACCATCAATTATGTTCAATTATTTATCGATTAGTCATATCGATTGGTAAAAGTTATCGACTGTATCGAATTGGAGAGTCTGACATGTTAGATGGGTGCTTCACGTGGGATAGTGGTCATTGATGCTACACAGGCGTCAAAAGGTATCGATTCCCACTTGCAGTAGCGGTTCAATTTGGAAAGTGAGCGAGCCTTCACCCGGGTCAACCCAAATAGATGCAAGGGAAACAACGACAAGACTGTTGTTTAAGTCTATCAAAATCTTACTGGAAAATTTTGCCGATAACAAATAAATTGACCGGATATCCATTGGTTATGGTAATTGATAGGTAAAATCGATAATGTAATGCTAATTATGATGACATTAAAGAAGGCACGATTACATTAGTTGATTTATTATTCAACGAATGACAATTTTGATTGTTTAACAGTTGCAAGTTCAACCTATCATTGAAATCGAGTCAATGATCAATACTCAAGATTTTCTTTATATGCTCCATTACCTATCGAATATAACAAACTGATTGGTCATCGATCAAAAAAGAAATGAAAGTGAATCAAGTTTGATCAACCTACTCGAAATCGATAGCCTACTGTAAAGTCAATCAATAAATTCTGAAAAATGTGTAACTCCACGTCTCAATGATATGGATGCAAGGCAAATAACATCAGTAACAAAGTTCTAGCTTTAAGGTAAAAAATCTTTGTAGAAAGAAAATTGGCCTTAAAAGCTTGCCTTAATTCCCACCAAATTCAAAATATTTCATGTAAATTTCCAAATTAGCGCTTTTTCGAGCAGTTATTTTCCTTATCTATTACGAAAAGTTTTATTAACATAGGTATTAAAGTCTATTCACGATAAGTGTGCACTCTTTTTTCTTTTACCTATAACTTTTGAAGGAATTCTTCAATCTTTATAAATTTGGTATCATTGGAAAGATATTAGTGAGTGGAACAATTTGAAATAAAACAAGAAGCCCAGAGGGCATGAAGGCCCAGCGAATAAAAGTATGAACTGAACAAGACTTGAGTAGCAGAGGGGATTTGAACCTGGAGTCGCTAATACAAGCCATAGACGCCTTAGACCATTCGGCTATCTCTTATTTACAACAATAAGAAATAATTCATAATATTTAGAGATGTTTTTTTCCTAACACGTGAACAACTGAACTGTTCACATGATAGAGAAATGTAAAAACAACTTTTTTTTAAAAGAACATCTTCCTAAAGAGAAAAAGGTTTGTTACGGTTTGTTACATTGTTTTTCTTAAACACACTACATCTGTTATGTTCTTATAGTTTTAATAGTTAATTGTATTTTCTCCTTTTATGTTTTTAACCAATAAAGACGATTTCAATTGTTTTTTATTCTGTCAATCATGTTCTAACAGCCAATCAAATCCTTCATAATCTGAATTAGCCTGTGCTTGAAAACGCCATATATGAAAACGCGTATCGCCTAGTAAATTGTTACACACTGACACCGGGCAGAATGCTAATGAAAGGCCCAGTACGCTAAAGCTAGCTGGGCCAAAAATCTTTAAAAAAATTCTAAAAATGAAGATGAAAATGAAGAAGAAAAAAATGAAGATCTTGTAGAAAAGTGCTATAACTATCATTTTCACTGAAGTGAATCCTTAATCATCGAACGTTATCACTGTGAAAAAAATTCTCAAAAATAATCATTCAGTCAAAAGATATCAAACAAAGTTATAAGCTGATTGACGTCTAAAAACGCTGTTTTCTGCAGTTTTTTGCTGTTTTTTGGGGTCAATCACTTATTAACTTTGTATCATAACTTTATATTGAATAAATATTTTGATAAAATTTCTTCACAGTGATGATCTCCCAAGATCAAGGATTCACTTCAGTGAAAATGATAGTTATAGCACTTTTCTACAAGATCTTCATTTTTTTCTTCTTCATTTTCATCTTCATTTTTAGAATTTTTTTAAAGATTTTTTTATTTCAAATTTTTCCACTCACTAATATCTTTCCAATGATACCAAATTTATAAAGATTGAAGAATTCTTTCAAAAGTTATAGGTAAAAGAAAAAAGAGTGCACACTTATCGTGAATAGACTTTAGGACTAGAATTAGGGACTAGAATTAGGACTGAAATTAGGGCAATTAATATTAGGAATTAATAAGTTTTTAATTAGGAAATATAATTTGTATTTGTTCTACAATCATGGAGGCCCCCCAGCGGTTGGCGTGATGGCGTGATGGCGTGATGAAGGGTTTTTCTTGGCGTGATGGCGTGAAATTAAAAAAAAAAACGGCGTGATGGCGTGAAATTTGCAGTTCAGCGTGATCGTGAAAATTATATTTATTAGTTGATCGTAATTCTATGTCCATTTTAACCAATTTAGAGGATTTAAATTTCAAAATTTTCTTGGTCTGCCGCCAGTATGGTGGGGCCTCCTCCTATAGATCTCATTTTAAGGGCTCTGACCATAGTCCAAAAATTGATTTTGGTATTTGAACATAAAAGTTATATTTCAGGTTCCTTAACACTTTTAACAAGGAATTGCCTTTATAAATTGCTTTTTAATCGAATCCCTTAAGAGTAATTAAGAATTTAATTGCAAAAATGACGTTATGAACTTTAAAAAGATGCTAATAATATTGTCGCACACGGAGATTTATGTGTGGAACTCCCTGGATATTTCACCAGACAGTTTCACTAAACCCCGAGGCGCAGTGTACCCTGAAAGAGTACCATTTAAGAAGATAGTAAATGGACGATAGTAACTTCGATCGAATGAATTTTATATTTACATAAAAGTGATCACTAATATTTCAATAACTTCAAATAACTGTTCCTTAATATAGTTGTCTAAAAAGTCGATAACACGATAATATCTGTGTATATTATCATAGCTAGGATACCATCTTGTATTACGGTATATTATATATTAGTATGTTAGACCACGGAAAGAACAACATTAGCACTCAACTTGTACACGAGTGACTGTCCTAGTTTATTCATCTTATACATGGTGTCAGAAGTTGTAAAAGACTCACGCTGGTAAGCCAATACAAGTCAAATTTTGTTCTACGAACACTGCTCAACGTACCGTATCGCTCTTGGTTGATGAAAACAATATTTTACAAACATTCAACATCCCATTTTATCTCTATATCTTCAACAAACTTTCTTCGATATACAAACGTTTCTTGTTACAGCGAGTGGTTTATCGAACTCACGTTACGTATAAATAACAATCACATTACGTATCTCACATTTATTAACTCGACACATCGAAAGTGAACATCTTATACCTTCGATATTTGCACCACATTTACGAACATAGAACACTTTGATCATAACAATCCGTGGTCAAACCGCCATTATGTACCAAAACGAATCTCCCGACGCACCCACCGCCCCAATGCAACCGCCATCGGGCGACCCCCTGTTACTTATAGCAAACATGCAGCAACAACACATGGCCATGCAACAACAAATGGCCGCCCTCATTTCCCAGTTAACGCCATCCGCAACAAACTCGCCGAACCGCCCAGGCCGCGCCAAGCTCGAACGCCCTACAATCGAGGCGGACTGCACTGACAACCGCTGGATAATTTTCTGTGATGCTTGGTCCCGCTACAAGGAGATGGTATCGCTAACGTCCGCTACCGAAATACGGAATGAGCTTCGATCAGCTTGTTCTCCAAAAATCAACGAGATGCTTTTCAACTTTGTCGGTCCAGACACTTTGAATACCTGTTCTGAGGAAGACCTAATGGACTTTATAAAATCTGTCGCGGTGAAAACCATACATCCTGAGGTGTATCGTCAGCAGTTCTTCACGCTTCGCCAAACAGACTGTGAGAGTATTACTAATTTTATCTCTCGACTAAAGGCCCAAGCTATGTTATGTGCATTCACCACCAAAGGGTCATGCAACCAAAACACTTGCATGGCATCCTTCGCAGAGGACATGGTGAAATCTCAACTCATCGCTGGCCTCAGAAACGCATCCCACCAAAGCAAAATATTGTCCGAGATGGAAGTACTAAAAACTCTCGAGCAAGTTACTACCCGCCTCCTTGCCCTCGAATCGACCGAAAGGGCAACAACTCACTTCCGCCCACCAAGTGAAATCGCACCCATATCAGATCGCGATGCATACCGTCGTGAGAACAAAAGACTCGACCCTTCGAAATCGAAAAAATGCTCTGGATGTGGTCAAACCCTTCACCCGAAAGGACGATCGTCGTGCCCAGCGTGGGGAAAGAATTGCAGAAAGTGTGGTAAACCGAACCACTTTGTATCCGTCTGCAGATCTCCGAGCTCCACTTCGACCAACGGCGTGACGATTAACGATGAACCGACCTCACTGTTGTCATCTATTCGAGCCGAACCGTTATGACTAGAAGAACACACCAGACCCGAGCCACCACCCTTGATGAACGCCACCTTTAGCATAAACAAAAACGCATACCAGAAAATCCACCCTCATAAAATTTGGCCCAATCAACCAAAGACAACCACCATTGAAGCGATAGCTGACACCGGGGCCCAGACATGTACGGCAGGAAGCGCTATACTTGACCAAATCGATGGAGCCCGATCATGGCTTTTAAAAACCAAACATAGACTTAAAGGGGTTAACAACCAACCCCTAGAAATCAAGGGTGCACTTCTTGTGACTATAGAGTGCCCCTCCGGCAAGACAAATGAGATTTTATATGTATGTGACAAGGTGAACAGTGTATATTTGTCACAGACAGCATTAAAGAAATTAAACATTATTCAGAAAAACTTTCCAACGGCAGTATCTGCGATAAATGACGAACAACCAACCGAGAGCGAAAACGAGAAAACTGATATTGCACCATGTGGATGCCCCAAAAGATCGCAATGCCCACCTACGCCAGAGAAAATCCCCTTCCCAGCGACAGAGGATCACATAGACTCACTAGAACAGTGGATAAAAGAACAATATGCAAGTAGTGCTTTCAACGTATGCCCGCATCAACCACTTCAAGCTATGACGGGAGAACCCTTAAAGATATCGTTCATCCCAAACTATGAACCATCTGCCGCCCACAAACCCATTCCTGTGCCTCACCATTGGAAATATGAGGTCAAAAGCCAATTAGACGCAGATGTAGCCCTAGGGATCATTGAACCAGTACCACAAGGAACACCCACGACTTGGTGTTCACGCATGATCGTCGTACCAAAGAAAGATGGCACCCCTCGACGGACCGTAGACCTCCAAAAATTAAACAAGGTCACACATCGTGAAACCCATCACACACCCTCGCCGTTCAATATTGTTAGTGGTATACCGTCGGAAAAGAAAAAGACAGTACTAGACGCATGGAACGGTTACCATAGTATGCCACTGTCGCCAGAAGCTCGAAACGCAACCACCTTTATTACTGAATGGGGTCGATATCGCTATTTGCGAGCCCCGCAAGGTTTCCACGCATCGAGCGACGGCTATACCAAGCGATTCGACGACATTACAACTGGTTTTCCCCGGGTGGCACGATGTATAGACGATTCGTTGCTCTGGGATGATGATATATCCAAGTCATTCTGGCACACAATCTCGTACATGGAACTATGTAGTCGAAACGGTATAGTATTCAACCCAAAGAAGTTCCATTTCTGCAAGGATACTGTAGAATTCGCCGGCTTCGACATAACAACCGTTGGATTTAAACCGGCGGGAAGACTCATCGACAACATAAAGAACTTTCCATCACCCACTGGCATAACCGGGGTGAGGTCATGGTTTGGCTTAGTTAACCAAGTCGCGTATGCTTTCGCCCAAGCCCCTACTATGACACCCTTTCGAGAACTTTTAAATAAACGAGGCAAATTCTATTGGGACGATGCCCTAGAAACTATTTTCCAGGAGTCCAAACGCAAAATAATTAATTCTATCGAGGAGGGTGTTCGGACATTCGAAGTTAACCGTCCCACATGGCTCGCAACGGACTGGAGCAAAACCGCTGTTGGATTCACCCTTGCTCAAAAACATTGCGACTGTATCGAGATAGACAATCCCTTTTGTGGCGAAAACCATTGGCGGACAAACTACGTTGAATCACGTTTTACAAAAGATTCCGAATCTCGTTATGCACCCATTGAAGGCGAGGCATTAGCTTTATGGTTTGGCCTTACCAATTGTCGTATGTTTTTTCTTGGCTGCCCGAAATTGATAGTCACAGTCGACCACAAGCCACTCGTCCCCATTTTCAATGACCGTGAACTTGATAGAATTGAAAATCCAAGAGTTCAAGCATTCCGCGAACGCACGTTACCGTTCAAATTCAAGACGATAGCTATTCCAGGTGAAAAGAACTGTGGTCCGAACACACTATCGAGAGTTCCGAGAGTAACCTTATCGCCTATCAATGAAACGAACGACCCTGATGATATTGAGTTGTCAATATACGGTGTGC
This sequence comes from Clytia hemisphaerica, assembly GCF_902728285.1. Lineage (NCBI taxonomy): Eukaryota > Metazoa > Cnidaria > Hydrozoa > Leptothecata > Clytiidae > Clytia > Clytia hemisphaerica. The sequence continues at coordinate 1,546,278 of NW_027103890.1, forward strand.
TAGAGGAAATGGAAAACAACGAAAATTTTCAATTGCAGAGAATTCGTCAACACGCCACCAACGACGACGAATACAAAGAACTGTTAGACCTTCTTACAAACAGTGGTTTTACAGCCAACCGAAAAGAAACCCCAGAAAACTTATTAACTTTCTGGCCAATGCGAGATGAGCTTTACGTAATCAAGGACATCATCTTCGCAGCAGGACGACCACTGATACCCAAGAGTTTGAGGAACCAAATGCTCGAGGAATTACACATCGGGCATCAGGGTATAAACTCAACGAAAGCAAATGCACGGCAACGATTTTTTTGGCCGGGCATGCACAAACAGATCATCCAAATCAGACAAAACTGTCAGCGGTGTAATGAAATTGCGCCATCCCAACCGAGGGAGAAACCGATCGAAGGCCCGAACCCTGAGTACCCTTTTCAGCTCATAGTTGTAGACATTTTTCACATGGCAGGGCACACATACATCATCTATGCAGACAGATTCTCCGGATGGACAGAAGTAGCCGTTTCGAAGAACCCAAACACAGCCACAATAACAGGCATTCTACGTGGCTATTTCCCAACGTTCGGAGTGCCTGAAGAACTATCCAGCGATGGGGGTCCACCATTCAACGGTCATGATTTTGAGACATTTTTAAAAACGTGGGGAATTCGTCACCGAATTTCATCGGCATATTTCCCACAAAGTAATGGACGTGCCGAAAGCGCTGTCAAAGCCATGAAGCGTATTTTAACAACAAACCTTTCACCGAGTGGATCGCTCAACACGGACGAAGTTACCAAAGCCCTCCTTCTACATCGCAATACCCCACCACCGGACATGGGAGTATCACCATCAGAACTTTTATTCGGCAGAAACATCACAGATCACATGCCGAGACCCGTCACCTTTCGACGAGAATGGTCCGAGCTTGCAGACATGAGAGAGCGAGCCCACGCACGACGTTTCGAATACGCTTCAAGGGATGCCCCAAACACGACACTACCACCACTGAAAATCGGAGATACACTCAGTTTACAAAACCAACGAGGGAACCAACCCAATAAATGGAACGCGACCGGAACCATCATTGAACAGCTTCCCCACAGGCAGTACCGAGTCCTCGTCGACGGCAGTAGAAGATGTTCGCTCCGCAACCGACGATTTCTTCGCCAAAGCTCAACCCCTATTGTGAACGACGAAGAGCCACTATTACCACCAATCGTCGTCGACACACCTCCTCAAGAAATTCTCCCCGCCACGAACGTCACAACGCCAGCCATCCCACCGCAACACCGGGAACCGAGCCCTTCTGGGAATGGCATTGAAGCCCGTGCAATGGTGCGGGATGAGGAGCAACTACCAAGACGCTCGTCACGTGTCCGACGTACACCGGCACACTTTAAGGACTTTGTCATGGAATGACGGATTTAGTTTTTTTTTATCTAGGAGTTGTAAAAAAAAAAAAAAAAAAAAAAAAAAGAACATGTATATTATCATAGCTAGGATACCATCTTGTATTACGGTATATTATATATTAGTATGTTAGACCACGGAAAGAACAACATTAGCACTCAACTTGTACACGAGTGACTGTCCTAGTTTATTCATCTTATACAATCTGCAATTGATGTTATGGAGGGTTCCAGATCTAAATCAGTAACAAGTCTCTTTACTAATAGTACGGTTCGTAACTCTCTAGCTTTCCAGCATGTTTCGACTCTCAGCACGCTCTCCGACTCCCAGCACGCTCTCCGACTCCAATAATGATTTTGTGATTCCGGTATTTATAGTTTTTAGTTCTATGAGTATTTAGAGGACTGGATTTAGAGCCTGGGATCAATAGTCACGTTGGTTTAGTTGTCCGCGTCCATTCATTTGGTTGGGATTGCTTCCTCGATCCCAACTCATAAATCTTTCAGTGTTGTGCGTAGATTGATTCAGTCTCTTGGTTTTGTTCTCGATTATCTCAGTGTGTCAGTGGTATGTAAGATATTAGTCACGCTTGGGCTAACGGGGTTGCAGTCCGTTTTCCTCGATGATCTTCATGCGTAAATCTATTCAACGTGAATGGTATATGATGATTTTCCATTGACTGAATGCTGGTAGCTAGAGAAGGTCTTTTCATGGTCTATTCCTGCGTAAGCACGTTGGACTTGAATGGATAATGTAGATTGTTTATTTTGGGATGAGTGATGTTTTCTCAAAATATCTCTACTGTCACACCTCCATATAATGATAAGTGACGTCCTCGTCACTAAAGTATTTATTTCAAGTATAAAAACGATTCTCATACCATGTGCGCCTTTTCAACATCCATTCCCATATGTATATAAAAGTCACTAGTATATGCTAGCTTACCAGTGTCTCGTCAATACACATCAAAATGAATGTCTGGTATATGAACATCATTTCGTATTCTTAACAATTCGCTTGGGTACCCTTTCCAATTTCGACTGTCTCTATTATTCATCATGTATTTTTGGCCTTCTCTATTATTTATCATATTTGATGCGTATCGTGAATTAGTTCGTAATACAACGCCACGTTCATCGAAACGATGTTTATCGTGAATTAGTTCGTAAAAATACGCCACGTTCGTCGAAACGATGTTTATCGTGAATTAGTTCGTAATAAAACGCCACGTTCATCGAAACGACGTTTATCGTGAATTAGTTCGTAATAAAACGCCACGTTCATCGAAACGATATCTATCGTGAATTAGTTCGTAATAAAACGCCACGTGCATCTTTGTGTTATCATCGACTTTGATTGTTTACCAAATTAACTAACCAGTTTCCAATTTTAAATTTAATTCACCAAAATTTTGCTTCTTTAAAAATTATTTCCCATTCTCAGTAAAATTCAAAAACAAAAACAATTAAAAATCCTTAAATTATTCCACAACTTACGAAAAAATAATTAATAATAACGAAAACTCGAGTTCCTAAAATGCCAAATCTAAATATCAAATTTTACGTACAATATGTCAGAAGAGAAGAAGTTTTGAAAGAAAAAAAAAAGTCAATTTTGAAGTTTATCGGCAGTAGGACACCCATTCATATTGATTCCATTCCTCTAACCGTCTTTTTAATGTAGATGTCATGTCCCAAGGTCTTCTGTTGTAGCTGTAAATTTCTAGCTGTTGTAGGTCTACTTCGGAAAATTCAGGGAGTGAGACATTTGGATTAAAGTGGCTTGGGTTCCAATCCATTCGGTTGGTGATGTGAGGCCTGTTTTTGTATTTCGAAAAACGGCTGCTAGGATGGCCTACATTTGATTTCAACATATCAGCCGCTCTCAGGCCAATATCAATTAGTAGCTCATGGTTGTCAATGTTGCAAGGTTGTTTTGGAGGTGTCTCATCTATAATCAGGATGTTGAGAACTTTTTCCGCAAACTCTTCTCCATAGCTTGAATTCATAAGTTGGCAAAATACTACTTTTAACATTTCGAACACTCCAAACCACTTTTGTCTTTTGATTGATGACTGTATTTTAAGTTGGTGAAGTTGGAGCGTGTATATATTGGTGACGTAGGTATCCCAGTAGTAATGTGGTGTAGCTTTGCCATATCGGCACATTGTGTATGTTAGTTGGTGTCGAATATTAAATAGTAGAACTATGTATTTCTCCCTAGATATTTTACGGGAAATTTTTATGTGGATGTTTTTACAGTCTGAGTCAATCAGAGCCATATAAGCGAGCGATTGAAGAGCATATGGATCCGTTCGTGGTCGTTCGTTTGCCCATACCACTTCCTCGTAGCATTTTAGCCAGGTGAGTTGATCGAGCGATAAAAGTTCATTTTCTTCTCTTCTTTAAAAAATTCAAACATTTATATCAAAGTTCACATTAGTTACAATTAAATACTCATACTTCTCTTCTTTTACAGTAACTTCCAGTAGTAAAACAAAACAAAACTCCTCAAAAAAAATTTTACCCATATAGTTATATATACAAAGTTTTTCCTTTCTTTCATTATTCATGTAGGGTTCGAATTCGACATTTAGCATTCAATCTCTGGTATTCGGTTGTACCATTGGATTTTGATGTATTATGCATGATACCAAGGATCATTTTTTCGGAATTAGATATGTATTGGTTTAGAATCCTTGGTACCGGAAATTCGATAACCACAATATGTTTTGTTCGCTCTGACAACACTTTTCCAGCTCGAACATGCAAAATGGTTGGTATCTTGACAAATTTACTTGTGAGATTTCCATTTGGTAAATATTCTTCGTCTGATGGATTCTTGATCAAAGTGAGAACGTACAGGGTCGCAACCGTCAATGCAGTAATAGCGGCTATAACTGCTAGGATACTCCAAATTCTGGGTGTTTCTTTTCGTTTGTTACTCGCAAAGAATCTCTTTCTCCTGCTCGCACTGGTTATGGTTTGTTCCGAAAAGTTGATGATAGCCTTCTCCGAGCTCAAAATATTCATTCCAATGATTACATCTTCTTCAATGTTTGGGACAACCATAAATTCCTGGGTTTTCAATGACAGTGGTTCTGCTATGCTAGCTGGTATGATTGCACTTCCAGCAGTCTCAAGGATACCTCCAGTAACTGATGCTAATATAGTTCCTTCATTGTGGCTCAGGAATGGAGCGATTTCAGCCTTATCCCAAATTCTTTTGTTCAATAAGGAATGACTAGAACCAGTGTCCACCAGAGCAATAAAGGTCTTTGTTTCTCCTTCTATGGATAAATAGACTTCTGTCTTGATGCCATGTTTTTGCTCTTCTTGGTCAGTTGATCGGCAATGTATTGCCAGTACATGTCCATGGTGTCGTTTGGTCTTATGGATGTGGCTTCTTTTCTTTCCAGTATGAACGTACGTGAAGAGATCCCTCGTAGCAGGTTCTTCTGTTACTGTTTCGAATGTTTTCCCATCATTAGGTGTTTTAAAGCGATGTCTTTGATGATGACGGTGGTGACGTCGTTCCCTATGCATTTCTTTATGGGAATGTTCTTCGTCTTTTTCTAACCGTTGCTGGGCTGGTGAGAATTCCATTTTGGTATTTTTCTTGAAAAGTTTTATTATGGAGCCTCGGTTCAGGTATACAAAAGCTCCAATTAAAGCTAGAAGGACGACCCATTTAATAGTTCCACCGATTCCACCAAAGATGTTGAGGATACTTCCTATTCCTTTCCCAGCAGATTCCACTGCATCGCCAGTAGAAGTGATGATATTACCTGCAGCTGAACCAAGGGAAGTAACAATCTTTTCATCCAAGTTACCAACTCCAGTTAGGACACCTTGTATTCCACTTCCTAAAGCTCCAATGATTTGGCTTGTTCCTCCTGCAGCGGCTTCTAAAGCTCCTCCAAGTCCAACTCCAATACCAGTGAGAAGGTCGCCATTTCCACGTTCTATCTGTAGTTGTTTTACTTCCTCCATAGCATCATGGATTTCGGAGAAGATGTTTAGCATGGAGTATGGTGCCAGGTGTTGAGGTGGTTTCTGAATCATTCTTTCATCGAATCCTCTAATCTTTTGCAACTTCACAAAACTGGATCCATGGAATTGCTTCTTTGTTTTTGTCTTGGTTACTTCCCCTTCTTGGTCTATCACATCATAGGAGCCTTCGTTGTTTTGTAAATACGTAATAGGGGGTCTGGCTGAGCAGTTGATTTTGTGAGATTTTTCTACTACTTGTCGATCCATAATTCGTAAAAATTTAACTTGGTTATGATAGGGTGCTTTTACTGGAATATCGAAGTAACATGAATTTCCTACTCTTCGATTGGTGATCAGACGGTAGTTGGAAATTTTCAAACAGCGATGTACTTGAAGGGCTTCTCCGACTATGTGGACGGTGACTCCACTTTCTTGGTGAATCCATCGGGCTGCAGTTGTAGGAAAAACTGCTATCATCCATCGTTGAATTCTCGACACTTCCTGTTGTATGAAACAAAGTCTTTCCCATTCTTGAATAATGTCCAATTTCTGGTTAATAAGGGTACGCACAATATGAGCTTGTAGGATAGGTCCAAGAGTGTCGGATACCATTCGTTTGGAATATGCAGTCACCATGTCTTTAAGGGCTTCGAACATGTTTCCTTTCATCACTGGGTCCTTCAGTAATAGACCGTTATCAAGCAAAAGAGTAGTTTTGCTTTCGCCATATTCATTTTGGATGCTTCCACCAACTTTGAGAGAAGGAATTAGAACATGACTCTCCATTTGCTTTACTTCATGTTTTCCTAGTGAATGCCAATCGATTGCTGGATGATGTGGGTCATTCCAAACTAGAGCACTTTTTGGTGCATCTTTCATGGTACAAGAGCCGTATGATTGTCCTTTTGGAATTTCGCTTGGGCATTTGCTGTTGGTTAAGTGTTGTTCAATGTATTTTTCTTTACCAACGACTTGAGCATCGAAGGTTCTAAGGGTCAATTCCTTGATTTTTAACGTTGTCTTCTTCCAATACTTGCATTTAGCCACTTTTCCATCAGGGTGTGTACTGACAAAACGATGTCCACTTTTTCTTTCAAGAGGGTTTCCATTGTATGTTTTCGTATTGAATGCTTGGATACAATCAGATGGACTGATAAAGATTTCCTCCGAATTAGACGTCTCCTTTTTGGAGGAAACTTTTCTGCTCCAGGCAACTCTTGGTTTCCAATCGCAAATTGTGGTGGTTTTGTATAACGTGCAGTAATGGATGTTAAAGTGAGTGATGTTCGGCGAATACTTAAAGACTTCCATTTCTTTCGTTATAAGCTCTGATTTTTTTGTCATCGAATGAGTACATGTAGGTATTTTTGGGAATTCGTATATTCCTAGTGGAGTAGTGGTGGTGCAATCGTAGAGATTTCCCAGTCTTGATCCAAATATTATTGGCATGAACATAAGGACCAGAAATAGTGACCATTTTAGCGAAGTGGGCTGGCTTCTTCTGTATGAGATGGTGTTAATCGATAGATTGGGGTCTAGGAATCTCTTGACCAACTCCGCATTTAAGTTTTCTTCAGGTTCCCAGGTGTTTTCGTCGTGAGAATATCCTTGCCATTTTATTAAGAAGTATCTTTTGTTTCTCTTGAGCTTCATTTTCAAGATTTCCTCCACCATGTAGATTGGTTCATCTGCTTCCATTTCTTGAGAAGTTTCAAAAGTTTGGTCTGGATCAGGTTGGGTTTCATCTTCTACAACAGTGTCATTAATCTCTTTTGGTATAGTCTGCTCTTGATTTTGATTTCCAGGTGTGAATGAGTCTGTCTCTTCGTGCTCTGATTCTTCATTCTCTTCAGATACGTCACTCAAGTCATCAGAGGAATCATCGTTATTAGCACGAAAGTTTGGATCATTAAATGGCTTCATTCGGTTGACATGGACCACAGTCGTTGGTTTTCTTTTATTGAGGGGGTCATTCAGCTCATAATTTACTTCGGATATCTTTTTCGTGACTCGATACGGACCAATCCACTTTGCCATCAATTTTGGACTCAGGCCCTTATAACGTTTTTTATTGTGTAGCCAGACCTTATCTCCGACTTTGAACTGAGTGTTAGTGGCCCCTCTGTCGTAGTAGTACTTGTCTCGTCGTTGGGCTTTTCGTAGGTTCACTTGTGCTAGCTTCTGAGCGGTACGCACTTGATCAACTATCCTTTCACGATGATCCTCAATTAACGGTGATAATTTTCGTCCAGGATTGAACTGTAGGTCACTTGGTAGCGTAGCCTCTCTTCCAAACATTAAGTAGTATGGCGAATCCTGTCTGGATGCATTGATACTTGTACGGTAAGCGAAGAGTACTGAGGGAAGATACTGGTCCCAATCATTCTGTCTTGAAGCAACAAAGTGGGAAATGCCTTTAACAATGGTTCCATTAAGTCTTTCTACAATGCCATTAGATTGAGGATGGTATGGCGTGGTGCTAATCTGTTTGATATTCAACATCGCACAAACTTCTGCCATCAAATGAGACAAAAAATTGGTACCTTGATCAGTGACAAAGTATCTTGGAACGCCAAAGCGAAATATGATATGATGTAGTAACAATTCAGCAATAACGTGTGCTTCGGTCGAGGCAGTCGCGAATGCCTCAGGCCAAGAGGTGAGTCGTTCAATAAAAACCACTACGTATCTGTTCCCAGCGTCTGTTCTTGGGAAAGGTCCAACTACATCACAGTGAAGTGCGCTCCAGGGTTCTCCAGTTGCTATAGGTAGTAATGGTGCTTTCTTTGATGGTGTTCCTTTATCCTGTTGGCATATAATGCAGGTGTTGACCCAGGTTTGGATATCAGTCAACATCCCTGGCCAAAAGTACCGTCTTCTGATTTTGTCAGCGGTCTTGGCAAAGCCAAAGTGTGCTGCGTTGGGTTCATCGTGATTGTACCTCATGATAGTGGCGCGGAACTTCTTTGGGATTACCAATTGTTTCCATACACCTTCGGGTGTAGTGGTCTTTGGGCTATAGATGTGGTAAAGAACTCCTCCATCCATGAGATAGTTGTCAATGTTTCTCAGAACAGTATCTTTTTGCTTGCCTTCGGGTAGAGTCTTCTTTTGCAGATATTCGATTTTTGCTTTCAAATCAGGATCCGCAATTTGGTGTCGTTGAATTTCGTCTTTGTCGAAGGTATTCTTCGTAATAGCAGCGAAGAAGAGGTTGTTGGCTGCTTCTGATGGACTTTGAAATGTTTCCTCATCATTGATATTTGAAGGACCGTCTTCAGCCTCTCTGGTTGTATGATCAAAGGAGTTTATTTCTTCGTTCATTCTTTCCGGAATATCTATTGGTTCGTTTGGTCTTCTCTTTTCCCAATCAATGGTTTGGTTTTTCTTTTTGGATACTTTTGGTTTAGTTTGGGCTTCTACTTGTAGCTGATCCCATGGAATTCTTGACAAACCGTCTGCGTTCCCGTTTGCTTTTCCAGGTCTATACTCGATGATAAAATCATAAGCTTGTAGATATAGACTCCAGCGACATAATTTACCAGTGCTGTCCTTTGTGCTCAGGATGTAGTTCAGTGGCTTATGGTCTGTGAGAATTGTGAATTGCCTACCCTGAAGGTATGGGTGAAGTTTCTTTACGGCAGTCACGATTGCTAAAGCTTCTCGCTCGATAACAGATAGTCTTTGTTCTGCTTCATTCAAACGACGTCCTCCATAGATCACGGCCTTTTCTAGCTTGTCATACCTTTGGCTTAAGGTCCACCCGATTCCAGTATTGGACGCATCGGTTTGTAGGTAGAATCTCTTTGTAAAATCTGGTAGAGCAACCACAGGTTCGGACGTGAGAATATGTTTCAGTTTCTCAAATACCTGTTGACAGGTGTCATCCCAATTGAATTTTACTCCTAATTTCGTCAGGTTGTATAAAGGTGATGCCAAGTTACTGAATCCCTTCACAAATCGTCTGTAGTAGGAACATAGTCCCAAAAAGCTTCGTACTTCTTTGACGGTTCTTGGCTGTGGGAACTCTCGTACTCGTCTGGTGTTCTCCTCGTTTGGTCTAATGCCATCTGATGAAATGATGTGGCCTAGAAATGTTATTTCCGTCTCTGCAAGGTCACACTTTCCAGGGTGAGCTTTAAGATTGGCTTCAGCTAGCTTGTCAAAGACAAATTTGAGATGGATAAGGTGCTCCTCAAACGTGGATGAATATACGATAATGTCATCCAAGTATACGAGGACAGATTTCCACAGTTCTTCCGTAAAAACGTGTTCGATAAGCCTTTCAAACGTCATAGGACTGTTTTTAAGTCCCATTGGCATGATGACACATTCGTACAGTCCACGGTGCGTGCAAAATGCTGTCTTTGGAATTGAGGACTCTTCCATAGGAATTTGCCAAATCCACTTTTTAAGTCAATTTTACTGAAATATTTTGCGCCTTTTAGATGATCTAGCAAGTCGTCTACACGTGGTAGAGGATGACTGTCGACGGTTGTGACTTTATTGACTGCTCGATAGTCGAAGCATACTCTGACCCCGCCTCCTGGTTTCGGTACAACGACCACAGGTGAGGCCCATGGGCTCGTTGACTTTCGGACCAAACCTCTTTCTATCATTTGGTCGAGTTCTTTGTCGATAACTTCTCTTTGTTTTGGGGAAACTCTGTAGGGGCGTTGTCGTACTGCGGCTGCGTCGCCAGTGTGAATTATGTGTTGAACAAGTGGCGTGAGTCCAATTTCTTGGAGGGTGGCTGCAAAAGTTTCTTCATAGGTGTTAACCAGCTCTTGAATCTGTCTTGTTTGGCTGTCTGACAAATCGGAATTGATTTTCACTTGCGAAGCATTCTTTCCATCTGCCGTCCGTTTGCTACTCGTTGGAATCAAGTTTGGTTCGTGTTGTAAGTTGTCTTCTGGACCAGTTACTCTCCTATCAATTTGGCTTGTCTCTTGGATCGGTGCAATTGTTGTTATCTTTGTTAGGGCGCCCAGAAGAGAACCAGCAGGAATTTTGACGGGATTCTCATTGAGACTTGTAACTTTCAAGGTAACTCTTCCACTGCTTCCCCGAAAAATTGCCGGAGTTATGTTCAAGGATGTTTGTTGTTTCAGTTCCTCTGATGGTTCGAAGAGATAATCGTCTCCAGATGAAAAATCATATTCGAATTGCCAAATCGTCTCGCAAAGTGGTAAATGTTCTTCTTCTTTCTTGAAAATAGTTCAGTCGTGGGCTTGCGTTTAGACATTGAACGTAAAGGTATCGCCTCAAGGTGTTCTTTTGGTACCGGAAGTGATGGTTTATCAATTTCGAGAGTTAAACTTTGTTCCTTGTAATTGATCGTTCCATTGTTTTCAGTAAGAAAGTTATGCCCCACCACTATGCTGTGGCTCAAGCCTTCAACGATGTATAGATTGGTCATATACTTTTCCTTTTCGATTTCCAAGGGTATAAATATGGACCCTTGTATTGCTAGTTCTTCTTGGTTGGCGGTTACGACACTAGGAAGATTATTTGTTGAGGGTGAGATTGTTGTTAAGCTCTTGATTTCATCCCAAAAATCTCGACTGATAGCTGTTATGGCAGCTCCACTGTCTATCAGAAATTGACAATCTAATCCAAATATTTTACCCCAAATTCGGACTGAGGTAGGACTTTCCTGGATGAAGCGACTTTTAACTTTCTTCATCTTTTGTACAAGGACATTTTGAAATAGAGTTTTGTGGTTTCCATCGACTGTTGTTGTGTCCTTTTCATAAAACTGTTCCTTTTGAACGGGGATCAGTTCGATGCCAAATAATGCTTCATTACTGTCTGTTGTTGATGTTCCCTCGACCGTCTGGACTTGAAAGTTCTTCGATGTGGACTGAACTTCATTTTCGTCGTGTAAAGATGCATTAATGTCAATTAAGTTTTCAACTTCATTGGTCTCACTGCTCTTTGCTGCAAAGTCAGATTCTTCTTCATCATCGTATGTTGTGTCAAAGTTGGCCTCTTTTCTATCTTGATTGTCTTCAAATGATACTTTGAGTCCGTCTGGTTCGGAGTTTCTGCTTTGAACATCATCTTCTTCATTCTTTTTGTCTCCAGAGCGAAGGTAAGGGGTGTCGGAGTGGGAGGAATAACTGGGAGGGGGAGAGCGTGGAGTATATTCTATTTCAACATCAGAGTCGCCACTGTCACTACAAAGTTCAAGCTCTTCATATTTGACAGGCTCCTCAGGTTCCATTTCATACCAAGGATATGGGGGATCTGGAAAGTTGGGTTGGGAATTAGCATTTAAATCGCTTTCACTCGACGATCGATGGATCATACAGTTGAAAGTGTTCCTTTTAGTCGTATATGCATTGTTGTTGCCATCTCTTTTCGTAGAATGGTTCTGTTGAGTTTCTTGTTGATTTGTTGCCGAAGCTGGAGGGCCTTGTGGTCTTGACACAAAACGCCTACCATCGTTGAATGGAATTCGTGGGTCCCTTCCACGTCCACCAATATTGTTCTGTTGTCCTCCATGATTGCCATCTCCTGGATAGTTGTTGCCTTGGTAGTTGTAATGTCCATAATAATTCGTATTTCCATCGTATCTGTTACTGTAACCACCGTAGCTACCTCGACGATTGTTGTTGTACCTGCCACGACCTCGAGCTTCGCGACAAACTCTCGAGGTATGGCCGACACGTTTGCAAGTGTAACATATTGGTTGACCATCAGCAGAGCGCATATATCGACTATTGAATCCAATACTTCTGTCCCTTGGGGGCCTTCCGTTACCCTGTTTAAGTAAACGAACTTCATTCCGTAACCTGTTGATTTCTCGGGAAGAATCTGTTGTCGACGCCAAATTAGCTTGACCAAAAGCATTCAATTGTTGGGGTTGCGCAGCTGTTAGTTGTAATTTTTCCTCCAACATCTCTGACATTTTTCTTTCTAAGTCCTTTTCGAAATTTTGATTGCTATTCGAAGCCTGGTTCGGTTGAACAGAACACGCTCGTCCACTTGATAATTTTGCATGTATTTCTTGTATCATTTTATTCGAATCTTTCGTTGAGGTTGTTATTGGGTCTTTCAACGTAATGTAAGGTACCGCCTCCTCAAAGGTTTTGAATTCTTTGAGTATGACATCTGTGCGAAGGGGTTCATCCAAACCACTGAGCAGGGCCTCCAACTTTTGTTCGGAGGTCAGGCCCAATTGAAAGGCAATTGTCTCTAGCTTGAAAATGTAGTCGCCGAGAGAAGTAAAATCAGATCGTTTCAAAGCTGCCAGTTGAGCTTTTCTGGAGCATCTCGTTTGCATTGATGAGAATCTTGCAATCATTGCTGCTTTCAACTTTTCATAGGACTTCTTTGTATCGGCAGGGAGTTGCATGTAGAAGAAACCCGCACTCCTCTCGAATGTAATTGGTAAGATCTTCAAGATTCTGTCGTCACTCCAATCGTTGCATAAAGCAAGCCTTTCAAAATGTTCGAAGAAGGACATGATGTTGTCAGTGTCCTCACCTGTGAAGACAGGTAGGTCCTTCTTTCCTACCGTGAATGTACTGATGTGCCTGTCATCCTTTGATCTGGCTTCTCCTCTGTTGTTGTCAACTCGATTCCGTCTGATGTCATCCATCCGATTTCCTCTTCCGCTGGCATTACTGCGATATCCTCCATCACTATTGTAAGTGTTCAGTTCCTCATATGTATGGTCGTCGCTCGTCGATGAATCAAGTATGTCTCGATGATTAGATCGTATTTGAGGATGGCGCAAAGGGGTTCCTGTGTCAATCGGATCCGGGGTTTCTTCTGGGAAGGATCTTCGTCTCCTCGGTCTCCGGATTTGAAAATTCGATGTCATCATGAATAATTCAGGTACGAAAGTAAGAAAGTTCTAACTTACAGTTTTGGATCCTCTCTCTTCTTTTTGCTTTGAATAATTGACAAGCGATAAAAATAGATATACCGTTGGATGGTGTAAATGCAAAAAGTTCCAAAATCAATAATTCAACGAGTAAAGAAGAAACAATCAACCATGCAAATCAAAATAAAATTCAAAATGCAAAGTCACTTTAAGTTAACCATGTAACAATTTTTAATAATTCAAAACGTACAACGAGATACAATAAATGGTCCAACAACTTCAATGAAATGTAAAATGAAAATCGAAATAAATCCACTACAAACTGGTAAAATAAAGCAACGCTTGGTGTAAATGTATTGTACTGTGAATGTAATGAAGCACTCTTGAGAAATCCAACTTTCAAAGTTCTAAGGTAGAACCTCCAATGTCGCACACGGAGATTTATGTGTGGAACTCCCTGGATATTTCACCAGACAGTTTCACTAAACCCCGAGGCGCAGTGTACCCTGAAAGAGTACCATTTAAGAAGATAGTAAATGGACGATAGTAACTTCGATCGAATGAATTTTATATTTACATAAAAGTGATCACTAATATTTCAATAACTCCAAATAACTGTTCCTTAATATAGTTGTCTAAAAAGTCGATAACACGATAATATCTGCAATTGATGTTACCAGATCTAAATCAGTAACAAGTCTCTTTACTAATAGTACGGTTCGTAACTCTCTAGCTTTCCAGCATGTTTCGACTCTCAGCACGCTCTCCGACTCCCAGCACGCTCTCCGACTCCAATAATGATTTTGTGATTCCGGTATTTATAGTTTTTAGTTCTATGAGTATTTAGAGGACTGGATTTAGAGCCTGGGATCAATAGTCACGTTGGTTTAGCTGTCCGCGTCCATTCATTTGGTTGGGATTGCTTCCTCGATCCCAACTCATAAATCTTTCAGTGTTGTGCGTAGATTGATTCAGTCTCTTGGTTTTGTTCTCGATTATCTCAGTGTGTCAGTGGTATGTAAGATATTAGTCACGCTTGGGCTAACGGGGTTGCAGTCCGTTTTCCTCGATGATCTTCATGCATAAATCTATTCAACGTGAATGGTATATGATGATTTTCCATTGACTGAATGCTGGTAGCTAGAGAAGGTCTTTTCATGGTCTATTCCTGCGTAAGCACGTTGGACTTGAATGGATAATGTAGATTGTTTATTTTGGGATGAGTGATGTTTTCTCAAAATATCTCTACTGTCACAATATGTTGCATCACCCTCTTTTACAAAAAGTGCTTAGTTTTAATGGGTAATCAACTTTTTTGTTTCAAAATTTCTTTACACTGTCCGCAAAGAATTGAACTATTTTAAATTTTGCGGAAAATTGTTCTAAAATGATGTGTCAAAAGTTATGACTGTTTTTTTAATCAAAATCCAGATGAAAAATTGATGAAAAACCACTATTTTGAAGATTTTGAGACAAAGAAGCATTTACAAAAATTTTCCGCAAAAATTTTTATTGTTCGGTAAAAGATACACCGAAAGATGTACTGCGAAAAAATTTTCAAAATGTTTTTTCTTCGCCGAAACTAAGCTCTTCAAAGTTGAAATACTCTTCCTCGCAAAAGTCTTCATTTTCTTCTTCATCAAATTTTTTCAATGCAATTTTTGAATTTTCAGATTCAGGAATAGTTTGTCTAACAGAAAATGTATAACATGCCATAGTTTTGTTGGTTACATCAGTCAGAAAACACATTTTAAACACGGCAATTATGAAAAATTCACTATGGTCAGAGCCCTTAAAACGTAAAAGAAACGGTGCAAACAGTTTTATGCATCTGCCATTTATCCTTGTAACTTCCAACTGTTGCTAGCTATAGTCTTCAAAATAAAGTCGAATGCTATGAGAGGGTTGAAAATATTTCCCGTCGACGCAAACCATGGTTGCGCTTTCTCCGTAACTAACATTTTCCTCTCTTTCTTAGACGCTTTTTTCTTAGATGCATCAAAGACATCAGGTCATTTATTTCAGGAAAATATATATTTGTAGCAAAACCTTAAACAGAAATAAGCAACAGGTTTATTTATGAGGTGTAATTTTGAGCAGATTGGCATTGATCAAAGGAATCATGTGATGTTTAAACCATATTTTGGAATAAAGAGAGTAAATGAAGGCGATTGTAGCCATACTAAATTGAAAATTTTTCCCGTCGGCGCAAACCATGGTTGCGCCTCCTCGTTCCCCTTTTGAAAACTATTCACGCTAATTCACTATTAATGCCCATGGGAGCATATGGCCCCTCATGTTTTTACCAAAAAAAAAGATACTTGTACTTTTAAAAAATTCAAAAAGCTCAAAAATAGTCCAATAAGGCTCAGAATATAGTCTGGAAGTCTGCCAACGCCTCCGAAATTGAAATATTCGATTAAATTAAAGAGATAGCCCAAAATTGACTTTTTCGCTGGAACTTTAAATCTTGAAAAACGTTAAAATAACCGGAATTCTCAAAATATTTCAACCATGATTGTAGTCTTTGGACCAGCTCCTACTACATGAAAGATATCAATAATCTGTCTCGAAATCAAGATTTTCTGTTCTTTCTTGTTTTGTGTCTGAGGCCTTTAATTCTGGAGAATTAATAAATAAATGAATTTATTTTCGTTTCGCAGATAAGAAAATAAAGGTTTATTACATCAAACGTAATATATCATGAAATTTAACTACAATCTCTCATTTTTCATATTTACAACAAAGTCATTAAAATAATGTATCAATATTTAAACCATAAGGAACGTAACTTTATAAAGTAGACGTTTTTTTTTTATAAGAACAAACTATATAAGAACATAAGGCTTCGAGGCCCAAAAATTTAAGAACATTCTAAGAACATACTAAGGCTTTGGAGACTTAAAAACATGCAATTTCTTAAGAAATTACATCAAAATGCTCAAAAAATGCTGAAAATAAGAACATTTTAAGAACATTTTTAGGCTTAAAATCCAAAAAACTAAGAACATCCGAAGGCTTCGAAAATTTTTGACGTTCTTATAAAAAAAACGTGTAGAAAATTATACATGAACAAAGTTTGATCCGGGTAGTTATATGCTGCATACCCGGTTGTGTAACTATAGAGTAGATCAGCTCCATAATACTAAAGTATGATTCGGCTATGACATATCTTTACCATAAATTTTCAGAGCACATTAGCCGATTGAAAAAGTTATAAAGAAGAAAATTATTGATGAAAAAGTTTGAACCAGGTAGATGTATAATGCATACCCGATTAAACTATACTGACAACCCTAATCATCGACTGATTTTCATTTTTTACATTTTTGGGAACATGTGATAATTTATTTAAGTGTCTACATACTTCTGTGACAAACTTTGAAAGATTTACCATATTCGGGAAGCATCTTCATTGTATCTTTTTATGTTTTTGCCACCTATTCATTACGTATGCCATGTCTTTTGACATCAAATTAGTTAATACGTCACTTGCAACCAATCAGCTTTTGGGTCTGTGGAGGACATTGCAATGGTGTATATCTTAGATAAACAGTTTTGAATGTTTTTTACTTTGTGTTTTCCAATCACCATTCTTAATCTTCGGTGAAGGTGTTATTATCGTCACTTTGCTTTCTTGCAATTTTTCTTTCTTGCCTGCTGGTTTGAAAAGCATTGTCAAATTCATTGCTTTTTTATCACTGGTCAAAATGGTGTAGTAGATATCAATAACTTCTCAACCAATTGTATTCGGTAATGTCCAGTTTGTAGTTTTGAGAATTTCTATTTCGAAAACATTCTTCTCGAAATGTATAATATAATTGCCAACCTCATTCTCAAAGACTTGTTGCTGCGATTCTTCAATGTCGCCAGACATAATAAATGTTTGCAAGCATTTTTGCTTTTGTATCAAAATTGAAAACGGTCTTTTGGGACAAGATATTGAATGTCGTTTGAAGTAATAATTTCACTTGAAAACGAGGCCTACAATGACGTTGATTCATCTCGAGAAGTATTGAATGTCCACCATCCACCATCCCTACATTTGATTCAATATGACCGGGTTCAGTTTTCTCTCGACCACATCATCTCCAAGAATATACAAAAGAAATCCTTTCCCATTAATCAGCAATTTCCATATGAGTAGTCCCCTGGTCACTGGTTGAAGATTCTAACTTTGTTTTCACAATATCTCTTCCTTCTTCTTCAATAACGCTCAAACGAATTTTATGTTTCTTAACAATCTTTTCAACGCGGCCTAACACCTCATCGCTGTTCTTTAGCTTTATACCAATAGAATGTACTTTACGGTCAATCTTAGCTTTAAAAGTTAAGTAGGAATCTGGTAAAGAGGGACAGCAGGGTACAGCTACTTGGCAATTACTACCAAAAGATAGTTCTGATTCTAACTCCTTCAGTTTAGCAAGTCTGAACTCGATACGATGACATCCGAAACATTGAGTAGAATGAATAAGTTTCCGATCTGTGATAAACAGGGTACCACCAGGTAGATTTTGTTGGACGTTACCACGAAGTAAAGTCAGACCACCTGTTTGGAATCTTAACATGAGGTGGCCATCTCCTTCCTCTAGAACATTCTCCGGTGATATTAACCGTGGAAAACAACAACCCATCTTGAGTGACGTTCAATTTGAATATGCTACTTCTTCGTTTTTAATTTTTGTCACTTCTGAAAGACATAAATTAAGATCAGATTAGGAGTGTTGGACAATAAGTGAAGGTAAGCAAGCTCATCTTGAACCCAGTGAAAACAACCGAAAAAACTATCTAAAAAGTCCTAGATTACTGAATGCAATCAATATCTGTAGAGCTAGGTATTAAATGACAATATTAAAGATGAACTAGAGTCCTTTCTACGCCTCCCTTCAAAACTGGCAAAGACATTGACCTCCTACATATTATAACCTCGCACACTTATGTTGTAATAATTTTCCATTGCCAAATTACTTTTATTTGCCAAGAGAGTGAACTACATGGTGGCTACAAGAGAAGAAGTCGTTTTGTTTTCCTCGTGTCGCCGGTGCTAGTTAGAGATGGCATTAACTTGAAAATAAAGAAATCACATCTTCGGAAATCCTATTTGCGTAACTAGAATAAAAGATAACTCAATTACCACAGCATCTACAAAAGAAGAAAATTCATTCCTGTTTTTCTCTGATTTGAGAGTATAAACAAAAGTAAGTTTTAAAAGTTTTCCACATTTTAAAATACACTCGATTCAGCTGTCATTTCAGACACCTTGTGTCAAGTTTATTAATACTTTAAAAAAGTGTCAGACCGGTTTCCAAAACTGATCATACACGTTTTTTTTTTATAAGAACAAACTATATAAGAACATAAGGCTTCGAAGCCCAAAAATTTAAGAACATTCTAAGGCTTCGGAGACTTAAAAACATGCATTTTCTTAAGAAATTACATCAAAATGCTCAAAAAATGCTGAAAATAAGAACATTTTAAGAACATTTTTAGGCTTAAAATCCAAAAAACTAAGAACATCCGAAGGCTTCGAAAATTTTTGACGTTCTTATAAAAAAAAAAACGTGTAACTTATTCATTAAAAAACAACTTCTTGTTTTATTTGTTTACATTGACTCCGAAGATGATAGAGATGAGGAAGATCTCCAGTAACGACAATACCTTTTATGTGAAATTGTATGAAAACAATTAACCTCACTCCGCCTTTTGATTGCCGCCTCCTCCCCGTCCCCACTAATGATGTCGACATTATCAAGTCATTAACAAATGTTTCCAATTAGTTAATTATGAATGACGTTTTTTAAACCTATTTTAGTCTTTTGGTGAGAATATGATGATGCTATTGCCTCGAAGAAAACATGAGCAAATATTATTTTGATAAACGAGTCAAAGAGCAAAATAGCAATAGAAACATCTTGGAAAAGATACTCAAGAACGTTTCAATTAATGTTCCTGCCTCACACCCACTGATCTTTATAATCCCTGGACCAAGCTATATCTGCCGTCTTTGATCGAAGTTTTTTGAAAGTTGGCACCCGTAAAGAAGCCATTGTAGTGTTTGAAACTTTGCCTACCGACAAACGGTGCTATATCACTTGTGGACAAGCGAAATAGGAACTAGCGCTCTGTCCGTAGGTACCAATTTCGAAAAAACTCCGATCATAATATTTTATTGCTTGGCCGGCATTGAGTAACTTGGTCCATGGATATATAAAGGTCAGTGCTCACACCTTTGACGCCAATAAATTAGAGAGCTGACAACGTTAGAATGATAATGTTCATCTAACATCCATAACGCTAGAGAAGAGTTGAAATGACGCTATGTGTCGGTTGGTTACGGTGAACAGGCTCATCGCATTATATTACCTTCGAAATCGAACTGAAGATTTAGCTTTGAAACAAACAGACAAGTCTCTTCAAAACAAAATGCATTTTCATCAGTCTGATCCCAAAGGTATCAAGGAATTCCTTTCTGGTCTTGTTGATTTTATTAAATTTTCATTCTCATTTAAAACAAGAAATCCTTAAGCAGACGAGACCCCCTAAAAAGCAAACTTGAAGAAAATTTGGATATTTTAAAAGAAATAAAAATGTCATGAAAATTTAATCATTCCCCCATATTTCTTAAACAAAGACACGGAAAATAATTTCTCCATTTCTTAATAGATCCCATCCCCCTGAGTTTTATGACGTCACCCATAGGAAACATATTTTATCTGTCTAGTGTTTTGCAGCTTTTTCGGGCATTATTTGAACTTTTTAGCAGAATTCATTTGATTATCAATTACTTTTGATACTAGTTCCTTTGAAAATAATCCTACCCACCGGAAAAAACGTTCCTCGTGAGAATAAAACCCTAAAATCCCCCCCCCCCCCCCACCCTCTTGGTAAACTACAATGAACTCGTGTCTTCAACCGAAAAAAAAAAAACCAAAAATTTGGGAGACTCAACCAAAATATCTAGATGTAATCAAAAAGCCTCAGCCGAGGCTCACCTATTAAAAACAAAAAATGTTTAACGCCTATTGATAAATATCTCCTTTATTTCCCACTATAGATGAACGATTATCACCGTGTCACGGCTGAGACAGGGGAATGGCAATAAAGAAAGTTGCGCATGCTTCGTTGCCATCTGCTAAAATTCTGCCTGACTCTTTTTGTTCACAATGCTTTTTTATAAGCATATAAAAATCCGAAAACAGGCTCAGAGATGCTTATGTCGAAAGCTTTATAAGGCTGAAAAAATGCTTGAGAGATGCTTATATCCTAATACTTAACACTGCTTATATAATGCTATACTACTACTTATATCCATTCTACAAAGTAGCTTATATTTTTTTATATGCTCGAGGTAATGCTTAGCATATGCTTAATCTTTCCCCATATCTGAGCCTAGACATGCTTACAAGTGCAATGTTTATAAAAAAACATGTTGTACATACAATTAAAGTATTTTCACAGACGGTTGAAAGTTCATTTGAATGGTATTTTTTTTCTGTGAAAGAAACTTATATCATTCATCTCCAAGTTTTTGTAATCACGTGATTAATTCAGAATTACTTAAGGTAAGTTTCCATTAATCTGTCATCATCCTTTACTGATAAAATCATAATGAAAAAGTTTATGGGAAACTCAAAATACAAACTTGCAAGATGTTATCTTTTCTATCCTTTCCGACATATTCGAAACTTGTTAGCTGGTGATTTTATATGACATTTGAAGGAAAAATAATTTTCACATTAGACACGAAATGAATCATCCTATAATATAAATGTCAAAACCTCCAATATGCAATTAAACTGCCAGACTTGAAAACTCCTCCCAATTTTCTTGTGTCAATGACATTTTCTAATTTCTAAACTAATTTTGGAAATAATAATCAAGGTTGTGAAATATTTTTACTCCATGTCTATGAAAATTTTCATCACACATCACATTTAGATTTTTTATCTTTCAAAGAAAAAGCATCCGGAAAAAACTTTTCTTTGTACGCGACGAAAAGCTTCTAGTTCAAAATCCAACCTGTTTTTTCGATTAAAACTCAAAACTGTCAAAAAAATAAGATTTTCTCCTCCTCAAACAGCCATCTTTGTTTTTCTTTCCAAACTCTTCTTTTCACAAGATTTCCAATCATTTCTCGATAAAAATAATATGTAAGGGAAATATTTACCGAGGCTTGTTAACAGGTTATCAATGAGGGAAACACGTCTTATATTTTTCTTGAAAACTCTATTTGAAAGTACATCCTAGTTTTAACACATATTTGCTTTTGTTTGTATCTGAAACCATTTATTCAAAGAAAAACCTTGTAAGTGAAAAATGAAGAAGACAAGATCAATTTCGGCTATAAGTTTCAACAAATCAAAAACCTGACAACGCTAAAGAATTGCAAAATAACAGCCCAGGGGTGGGTACTACCCTTGCCGACGGATGGGGGTGCTCCGCTGAGGTTCGAAAAACGGACCCTACGTGGGACTCGTTTTTTCAAAAATTTTGCCGAAATTTGGGAAAAAAAGTGACCCTGAATGGGACTGAAATTCCAAAATGTTCTCAAACTATCTACTTTTTCCCCAAATTTTCCAAAAAAAGGCACCCTACGAGGGACTGACTTTTCTATTTTGATGTATTAACGACCCTACAGGGACTCGTGGAGGTTAAAAAAGGTACCCTGACCAGCGGCGCATCCCCTCTCCCCGGAATAACAGCCACTTCAATCATTTAACACTTATCTACTCAAGTAACCATGTTGTATTTTTATTAACCAATAAAAACATTTCTGTGTTGGAGACCCAGTGCGTGGTACCTCATACCCACTGGAAAATTTGGCTAAAATTTCGATTTTGGTGAGAAAAATACCCAACATCCATATACCTGAGGAGTATCGATTTTGGCGCATCAAAGTTGAAAACATGAAAAAAAAACACAAAACCATGAAAAGTACAAGCTCTAAAATCTCGTACATTGAAAAATAGTAAAAAAGTACTCGTTTGAGAGGTTAATTTCGAGTTTAACTGCTAATTCCCTATTTTTTTGTACACGAGAAAGTACGTATATCAAGTTTATTAGATAAAATGGAATATCATTGACAATAAAATTATGATAGACTTGTGACATCATTTTGTTAGAAAGATCAATGACACGTCATCAAAAAGACGCCGTCGTAAATTCACTTCCATAATACAGACAACGACCAATCAGTCATATATTCTTATCTAAATAGCTATGTTTTAGCACTACATCTTTTACGGGTGTATTCACACTGTTGCTTGAGAGTTGCTTGAAATATGGAAACAAAGAAGTGTACGATCTTCTCCTTTGTCTTTATAATATCATCTGAAACCAAGAGTCTATAACGTTGTTCCGCTGTAAAGTTTTGACCCAAATTCCTAAGAACATTCCCAGACACAGGCATCAGAGTACATATACCATATACATACAAGAATTGAGAAAGCTTGAAAAATCTTTTCTTTCTAGAATTTCCTCATTTTATCAACAAAACATTTTTATGATTCAAACATGTTAAGGCTGAAACTTTTAGTGTGAATGCACCCACGGTGTAACTGGGTCATGATTTGAGCCTTTCACTGGATATTCAAGTCATTTTACAGGATAAAAGAACTTACATAAAGCCTTGTTTCAGTTCCCTGGTGGAAATTTATCCAACAGTGGGAATGAAATCCCAAAATGAGGATAGAAATTCTATAGTTTCTGGCTCAAAATCCAGTGGGTATGGTTTTGGAGTACAACTTTTTCTATTGAATTTCAGGGATGAAATTAAGTTTATTTTCCCCAGTATGTATTTATTAAACGAGGATTTACGTTCAACAATTCTCCCATCTTCTACGGTGTAAACACCCCTGCGCCACAAATCAGGTGGAACCCCGCCCAAATTTCGTCCCCGGTGGCAAACATACCCTACAATTTTAAGCCTAGAGTATCATTATACTTAGCTCCCCTACTGTCCTCCTATCACACAAAATTAGCCTGACCAAATAGTGAAAAGAAAAATAATTTGATTTTCAAAAAGCCTTTCTTGACCAACAAACAGAGGCGTGATTGCCCTGATACATTTTCGCATTAGAAATATTGCCAACCTGTCGATGATTAAGTAATAATCAAATTTCTTTGAAAATCAAGCTTGTTATCAAAATGCATGCAAATGTTTTTCTCCGAACCAAGGAAATTTGGTAAATATTTTTGCAATGAACCAAGGCAAACAAAATAAACTCAAGCTTAGGTAAATACATAACAAGAAAAATATGCATATCTATAAAATTCAATAAGGTCACCGCTAAAATTTGCCATGGATAATAAAAAACATCACGTCACAGCGGTAGAGTCCAGAAAAAAAATCAGAAAACCTTAAACGATGAAGGTCACCGGCAGATTTAATTAGATTTCTTCGCAAAATGGTTTTTATGCAGTGAATTGGCATCTTCCGTTTCTTCGAAACTATCCCGCTAATTCTTCCTGTATACCGCCATTACGTATCTACGCGTTTATATTTTATCGTCTTTACTTTTTTTGTAATGGACGATAAGATCGTCTAATCACTTCTCTGTGGTAGAGTCAAATACAGAAAATCTTAGATAACAAAGGTCGCCGTTCGATTTCATTAGAAATGCAACCAACCTAAGGCAGATTCTAAACATTACCGATCAAAATCATTTCGACGGCACGGTTTTAACCAAAAACCCTTTTATAAAATCATCTAAAACCAATGAATCTATATCGTTGTTCCACTGTAAAGTTTTGACCCAAATTCCTAAGAACATTCCCAGACACAGGCATACATTACCATTTGAAGATGAATACTAATAAATTCGAATTCATGTATATGGACATTGAATACAGTTACAAAATCTTAATAAGTTACATTTGAGTTTTCATTCAAGCTATGAATTATTTATGACAAGGGGCTGAATATGGGCCGTCTCGTTTACCTTTTTGTGGTAATTAAGGTGGCTCCATTAGGTTAAATAACATCTGAATTTGCCAAAACTTTGTACTGAAAATGTTGAAAAAAAGGTCAATGAAAATAACCTTCCTTGTCTGAAAGCTATTCAACAAATAAAACATGTTAAGTTAGAGGATATACCCGATTCAAATATTCCGTCATCTTTTTTGTCAGCACCGTTAAGATGGGAATGAAACCGTTAAGATGGGATCCAAAACACCTCCACCAAAAGTTGAAATTCAAGATTTACCTTCCGTTTTTGCCAAAATAAAACTGCTCAAAGCTTTTTCCTTCGCCAGTTGCCCTAATTGTAACTTCAGAAACTTCGCCCAAGATTTCTTGAATTTTCGTTACTCCATTCGAAAAAAGGGCCGCTCTTCCATAAAGCTACTCTGTACCAGAATGTATCACACATACACATATCTCAGTACAGCAATGAATTTTGAATAATTTCCTAGCTGGCAAACGACGTTGTTTCAACGTTCATTTAACGTTATATGGATGTTCTGAACGTTAGATAAACGTCAAAAAAACGTTGTGTGCCAGCCGGGTTCCCTAGATATCGGGTCCGTTTACAGACAATCACCAACTGTGAAATCTTCCTATTAGCAAAATAAGCAACTTTGAAGTCTAAAATCGTCCAGTTTTCTGGCCGTGTTTCCAAAGGTAAATACCTTTTCATAGCCAGTCCATCAATAGAGACCTACCTTCTTCACTACACAAAAAGAGAGAATGCAATATTTTAAATCGGGTGATATCAATTAGTCACCAAGGTGAAAAATAGTGCTATCTCTACAATCATTACATGTCTACAGTCGTACAAAAGATACCAAAGACTTGTATCCAATTAAAAATCTAATCCCAATTTTGAAAACATGAATTTACAACAATCTGATTTCGGAAAATCACATTTGCAAGAGTTATCTCTATCCGTCGGTATTGTCATATCCTTGATCGTTTTATATTGAAGCGCCAACGAAATAGAATTAAAGGATGATTTGTTCGCATTTGTATGTGCTTTAATAGGTTCCCGATTCGTCATAAATAAAAATGTGTCTGATGCATAGAATATTACCATAACAAAAAGATTTTATCAAACAAAAGTTGTTTTTCATTGTTGAAAATTAAAAACAAAAGATACAAAGTCGTTTTTTACCAGGGATACATTGTAAGTCATAGTCAGCGTTTCCTATATTACTTTTGGTGTCATCCGCGAAATTAAGTCCCAATGGAAATTTGGAAAGATCTTGTTTGTAAAATATTTCTAACCAAAAATTAAAAAAATGTCAAATAAATACTTTTTGAATGTTTACTGGCATCAAAGAGGCGCTAAAGATGTGTATTTCAACAGCAAATATGCATGATTTGACAGTAAAAGGCACAAAATCTTGAAAATATTGCCACCCAATAGTGCCATACGCAAAATCTTAAAAATTCGGAGATGAGCTCAACCACGAAATTTAATCCCCGCGAAAATTAATCCCTAATAAGAACCTCATAAATCAAAAGATGTCCAGTTAATAAGTCAGCTCAAATTTAGACGGCTGATGACTATCTGCTTCGCACAAATTGTTAAAACTGGCAAAAAGTGAGTAGAAAGTTAGCGGTTAAACTTTGCTCGAAGAAAATTGAAAGCACGCATTACATTGATAATGCATTGGCCTTAGACAACCAACTTTCTGCCCACTTTAATTCGCAATTAAATTAGGCGAGGAAAAAAGTAGGTTGTCTTCACCAGAGCTCATTGATTAACTGAATCC
Source organism: Clytia hemisphaerica (assembly GCF_902728285.1). Lineage (NCBI taxonomy): Eukaryota > Metazoa > Cnidaria > Hydrozoa > Leptothecata > Clytiidae > Clytia > Clytia hemisphaerica. The sequence continues at coordinate 1,572,227 of NW_027103890.1, forward strand.
CAGTGAAATACCCATGAAAAATTAAAATAAATTGCCATAAATCAAAAGAACGCCATTAAAAAGTAAAAGCAAAATGACATCCTGAAAGGCAGAAAGAAAAGTGTATCTATTTAAATGAACACAGTGGAATTAGTAATTATTTAAAATCCTTTTTAGCTTCCTTTAGCTTCCTCATTATCAGCAAGAGTGCTTCTAGAGTGTGTTTAAGTTACCCCATGCGTTGTACAAATATTGATTTCTGTTGACAATGAATTGTAAATCCTTCATTCCTTTTGGAGAAAAATAATCAAAAGCATTCTTGAATTACTAAGGTTTTGTCTTTTAAAAAAGTCTACAGTTTTAAAGAAACTATTTAGTAAAGGATGAACAAAGTATACTTGAAGGAAATTACTTACTGGCTTGATATTCCTTTGCTTTAACAGGGCAATGATAGCTTGACTGAAACTGTGCTATTCTTTGAAAAATGTCTTCAAGCCTTTGATAAGATTGACTTAGTTTTGATTGACCTTACTTTAGCATGAACCGTTTATTAATCCCGCAAGCAGTTTTATTCATAAGTTGTGAAACTAAGTAGTTATTTCACAGAGAAATCTTCTAAATTATGACCTGTTAAACGATTCCTTCCATACTGTCCATAGTGAGGAGCATTACTTGATTACTAAACCTCATGCAGCAGCCGGTGGAGAGATTTTCCAAAAATATGTGTCCTTATCTTCTAGGAGACCACATGTTATGACCTTCAATTTTCTTATACAAATGATGTGTTCTGATTTCTAGGAAACCTTTATCGCATTATTTTTGTCCCTAAACTTGTTATTACTTGGTTGGATGTGTTCTAGAATCTAGGAAAAACATTTTGACAAGATATACTTGCAAGATATTTGTTTTTTCCACGAAAGGTGTGTTCTGAAACTTTCTAGGGTTACCTAGACAACAAGAACACGTTCGATGAGCTTGATTATACTCCTGTCTCGTCGGAACACATCATTATTTCTAGCTGATTAATTTTCGAAGATCTTATCAGAACAGATCAAAATTTCTAGCTGAAACATACTTTCAGAATATCGGAAAAAAAGGTCACCTCGCCGGCTGCTTTCGAACCTCAGAAGAAAAATTCTTTTCATTGCTTTCCTATTTTTCCCGGTGAAAATAATCCACCATTTCAACTGAATTCTCATTCATTCATTGAAAGGTTTGATACGACTTTATTGGTTTTTACAAATGATTAAAACCCGATTCGCTCACACGGTAGATTTAATTTTCACAAGTGAATGATAAACTAATACGTTGAGTTTCGCCGTCAATCCTTTTTATCAAAGATTAAATGTCAAAAATGAGACTTGTCAGCTGATAAAGTCAAATGATGTGAAAACAAGGTATGATTTTTAATCATAAACATCTCTTGAATGATTTTTGCAAAGACTCTTAATCTTACTGACAAAAAAACACTAGGTGTAAGAATAACTCGTAAGTTGAGAAATACCAACCAGTTAAATTCTCGATAACTCGATATAAATGCCAATAAAAAAGGATTGTGTGACTTCAAATACACCTTTTTGTCAAAAGAATGTCATTCTTTATGAGTGGAACTTATTTGGAAATCAAAAGAATCGAAAAATATAAAAAATGAAGATACAAAAATGAGAAAAAAGGGTTTCTGGTTTATCTACCGACTTCACGACTCTGAACTTTTCCCACTTGAAAATCTTCCACTCATTAATACATTGCAACTGAACATGTAAACTGCAATCAAATTCAAACCTTCCAGAAACTTGGGACAAAAAAAATTCTTTCAGCTATGTAAAGCTAAATGTCCAAAGAAGGTTGTCCACCACACAACACTCAAGAACTTAACATCAACAACCAACTTCCTTCAAATGGCTTCCTTATCCAAATACACACAGAACCAATCACTAGGAACACAATACCAAAACAAGCAAACTACAATGTTTTCTGCAAATTACAGCTATTTTGTATATCCTGCGTAGTAGTAAGTAGTAAAATCAATCAACAATTATAAAATTTCAAAACAAACGGAATTAGTTAATATCATCGAGAACCTTGGTGACGTCATTCTAAAATTTCCTGTTTCCAATCAAGTAAAAGGTTATTTTCAAATTTCCACTTCCATTAGAAAGGGTTGTTATACACTTCGACTTTGAAGATACAGGCTTCATAAATACAACAAAGTTTCATGAAAGAGGGTAAATGCTGCTAACATTTGGACACTCCCTTCTCACATACCCGGAAGGATTTTTTCAGCCCAACAATAACGGACTGAAACTCGATGGGGATTGATATTCCCATATTTTTTAAGGCTTGGCATTTCAATTCTTTTGTTTTCAAGTCAGAAAATTCAGTAGGGATGGGAAAAAAAGGATCATATTTTGTAGTTCATGTGAAGTTTATTTGATTATTTTCAGTGGGGACAAGGATTGGAAGATAATTTTCCACCGGGGACGATATTTGGGACAATTTTTCCAGTGAGAAGGGGTCCCAGTGGGTCTATGAGAAGAGGCTGTGTTTGGCTAAGTTTTCGTCTCGTCCTTGAGGCACCCAGCTATTCACGTGATGATGTGATCTTTGAATTTAAAAAACGTAATACGTGATTGATATGAGCAATTCTTGGCGTGATGGCGTGCCTTGGGACTTCGCTAGGCGGCCTTGTCCTTAGTTCTAAGTAGACACTTGCTTATTAAAAAAAAACATGTATAAAGAAACTTGATGGAAATTTTTTAACACTATTCTAATCTACTTCGAACCGACAGGAAGAAATTCTGTCCAAAAACTCCACCCCATTTTTTCCTTCTACCAAGAAAAGTGAAATATCTCATTTTTGTCCATGGGACAATGGAGCGAAATTGATTCGAATCAATTTTGCTCCATTGTCCCAGGGACAAAATCGGCCTGTCTTTTGGGTATTTCCCTCACTTTTTTGTCTCATGAAACAATAAAAGAAACCATGGGGCACACTCTTTTTTTCTAGTGTTGCGATTTTGAATTGAAAACAAAAACAAATGCATTTGTGCCAATTATAACGGTCTCCATAATAACAGCAACAATAATTAATTTCTTTTTCCGTGAAAAATTATTATCAACATGTAAAGATTGCAGTTTACATAACCAAAGGCGTCGATCTGCCAAATTTCTGACATCACATAAACTTTATCAATTTGAAATGAAAAACAGACATCACAGTTAAGTCAAAAATTTTATAGTGAATGCCTTTTTTCTAAGTCTAAAGAAAAAGGTCTTCAACTACAGTATTCAAAGTATTTTCCACCCACTAAAACCATTTTTCACACCACAAACAACACAAATAGTTGATAGTATTAAACTTTACTGTAACAAATCATTTAAATAAAGTGAATACAAACCTTTTCGAAAAGGATCTGTGCACAATGCATCACCGAAATATTGACTTGAAACACAAAAATTACTGTCATTCATCACGCGTTTTTTTCTATAAGAATATCAAAAAAAATTTAACTTTCGTGTTTTCATATTTTTTTGAGCTTTACTAGGAAGCCTAAAAATGTTCTTTCTTATTTCCAACATAATTTGAGTACATTTTTGTCCATTCTCCTTAGAAATCGGGTGTTTTAGAGCTCACAAAGCCTAAAAATGTTCTTAACATGTTCTTAAGATTTTGGTCGTTGAAGCCTTATGGTGTTATAAAAAAACGAAAACCAGAAAATCCCCTCGCTTAGTACTTAGAAACAAACAAAAAAGACCATCGTGTATTTCAATTTTCAATATTACACGCAGTTAAAGTAGTTTGATTTGGAAGCTAAATAGATACTGTAACTATTTTCAATTAGTTGATCAATAGCGTGCAAACTCCATTAGCCAGTCGGAGCTCACAGAGACTTGCATTGAAAAATCTAAAACTCCTATAAAAAACAGACAATAGTGTAAATTGCAAGGTGAGACAGGGTATATCATATCACGTCATTATACTTCAAAAAGGGTATACGATTTACGCCTCAGCAGGGGGTTCCTTTTGAAAGGTATATTTTAAGGGGATAAAATACGGTATATCTTTAAGTTATTAAAAACAGCCTCAGGCGAAAATTGGATTTGGTCCTTTTAACTTGAGCTGTGCGACTTACGTTACTCAATTTTCACATTGAAATTTTTTTGCCACACTTCTTTGTATTGAAAACGTTTTACCACACTCTTCACATTGAAAATGTTTTACCCCATTCTTCACATTGAAATTTTTTTACCACACTCTTCACTTTGAAAATGTTTTACCGCATTCTTTGCATTGAAAATGTTTTACCACACTCTTCGCATTGAAAATGTTTTACCACACTCCTCACATTGAAAATGATTTACCACATTCTTCACATTGAAAATGGATTACCACACTATTTCACATTGAAAATGTTTTACCACACTCTTCACATTGAAAATATTTTACCCCATTCTTCACATTGAAAATGTTTTACCACACTCTTCACATTGAAAATGTTTTACCACACTCTTCACATTGAAAATGGATTACCACACTATTCACATTGAAAATGTTTTACCACACTCTTCACTTTGAAAATGTTTTACCACACTCTTCACATTGAAAATGTTTTACCACACTCTTCACATTGAAAATGTTTTACCACATTATTCACATTGAAAATTTTTTACCACACTCCTTACGCTGAAAATGTTTGACCACACTCCTTACGTTGAAAATGTTTTACCACGCTCTTTTCACTGAAAATGCTTTATCCCACTTAAGTTGAAGGTGTTTAGCCACAAAGTCACAAACCATTGCACCAATTTCAACATTTAAATTCTTCTCAAACTAATTCAAATATGAGAAGTGAAGGGTTTAATAATGTAAAACAAATGTTTATAACGTCCGACCTTAATACTTTTGGGTAGCCACTGAAACAAGATTTTGTTTTTCACAGCATGATACAGTGAACACGAATATTTATATTTTTCCAGGAGGCTAGGGTATAGAGGTCATTTTCCCATCACCACTTTGTGTTTTGTTTTCAAATAGGATATCAGGAAAGAAAGTGTAAATTTTCTGTTGAAATCAAAACAAACAAAGAGATCAAGACGCGTTTAGAGCTTATCATTTGAAAATATCAAAATATCTGTGACCAAAGAATGATAGTATGTTACCCAGAGTTATTAATTTACCAGTCTCGATATTCCCAGCTTCTTAATACCGATTTTCAATACTATAAGTATATTAATTTTTAAAGATACCTTGAAAACGGCCCTGGCCGAAACATATGTTGGAAATTTCTAGCATCTAATGGTATTTTTGTCTCGATCCTCCGTCCGATATATAATTTTTTTTAAATCTATTTGTTAAAGATTGCTTTTAACAAGAAAAAATTAACAAAAATTTATTACAATTGTCTTCCAGACCAGGGTTTTTATACGGACTATTCTCCCAAACTTGGCGAACTAAGGACATTTACGAAATGTCGACATCTACCGCTTTATACAAATTAGCTAATTTCTTCACCGCAATTTACAAACAACATTTCGCGTGGCATAGAATTTACGACCCATCCAAAATCATCAAAGCAACCACAAATAGTAAAAATGGAATCAAATCACAAATTTACATTACAAATGCAAACAGTGTCACTTTGTACGATCTCTCTAACCCATTTTTTCCAAAATTAATTGGATTAAATGGCATCACTTAAAGAGAAAAGATATGCATTAATTGCTTTACTCTAATTACATTAAACTAAACGAATATTGCGCTTCCCTTGTAGTGGTTTACTTCGACTTCGCCTTCCATAGACAAAAAGACGCCATTTTATCTTCGCTTATATGTACTCATATGTACAAAAATCTATTCTACTACTTTCCGTTGTACACGTTTTTGTATAGGAACACACTAAGAACATAAGGCTTCGATGGCCAAAACGTTTAAGAACAAGTTAAGAACATTTTCAAGCTTTGCGGACCTTAAAACTCCTGATTTCAAAAGAAAATAGACAAAAATATTCAAAAAATGGCGAAAATAAGAAGACGTTAAGAACATCTTTAGCCTTAAAACTCAAAAAGAACATCCTGAGTCTTCAACAATTTTGGGTGTTCTTTTGTATACCACATAAAATTCTTGGTTTTTATGATCTGGTTATCTTTGGGATAAAAGACCCAGCTAGCAAACAACATTATTTCAACGCTCATTTAACGTTATATGGACGTTGTGAATATTAGAAAAACGTTGAAACGACGTTTGTGCCAGCTGGGAAAGCCCCAATGTCGCAGTAAATTAAGAAGTGGGAAATAAGGACTTTTAATTCCTAATTTAAAACGAAAGAAATAATTTATGGGTATTAACTTCCCGGGATATTAAGCTCGAAGTTGAAAGACTCTATAGAAAAAGTGAAAAGGGCCAAATTTTAATTTGTTTATAAGGACTTTCATTATAACAAGGCTTCAAGTCAAGTTTACTGCTACACCGGGCAGCTTTATTGAAAACTGTCAAATGAGGGTAGAGTTGAAATTTCAATATCACTCATACCCTGAGTCAGAGGTTAAGTTTTCAAAGAATATATTAACCTCTATTCAACGACTTATCAAGGACTTACCATTAAGTACCAACACGTAAGTATGTGCGCATTGACCTCAGTGACCAGTGTGGACTGGATAGCTCAGTCGGTAGAGCATGCACTAGTAATGCGAAAGTCGTGAGTTCGAATCTCACTTCAGTCCTCAGTTTAGTAGTTCTATATTAACCTCTGAAGACCAATAATACAAATTTTATCGCGTATGTGCCAATCTAATCACTGTAGAAAGAATCAAAGATGAAGAGCAAATATTACCTTATTAATGTCTAGCAGATTGTATCAGTATGCAGTTTACTATTTACGAATTCCCCAGAAACCTCCAAGTGTAATCGAATTGAGTTTCTTTCGAAAGAAATCTTCTACATGATCCCTAAATGTATAACAGTAATTGCTAAACTATTAATTATGGAAATGTCACTTTTAATTGAATCGAAATAATAGACAGACTTTATATGTTATGATTCTCTATCACTGATTCTTTTTAAAAAGCATTGATGATATTTTTTTGTGTGTGTGTATTTCAACGACGGGAATAAAAATATCAACTTTGAACTTCATCCAAGATCTTCGATGGTCGTCATGGTTGCTTTTGTCTTCGTTGATTACGCAATGAATAGAATCTCGATTCGTCGGCACAGCGTCAATATATGATTTTGACCTGTGCTTTTCACGGTATATCAATCAGGTTTAAAAACTCGGAACTCCCAAAGTCTTACATCACATTTGTGCATTAAAACTAAAAAAACGATTTTGGTTGCATTTAAGTGGTTTTACTCGCTTACTAGAGACTTCAGATAAAGCACAAAAACCTAGTCTAGCAAGCTAGATGACTAACTCAGATATAGTAGAAATAAAGCGAAAAGTAATGGAGTGAACAATTTTAGTCCTTTAAAAACCTTTGTGCACTAACTCCAAACAAAAGAAAAGTGTCAATATTGCAATTATAATTTTTTCCCACTCGAATAAAATTCTTGAAAATATTGTGTGTGGATTTGTAAGTTAAAACTTTTTTCGCATTTGAGTTTATTTGAGAGTTTGTTGTTGCTTGATAAATTGTTTTCTCGCTACGCAAGTTTCTGCGTAGCTAGCTGGGGGTTCTGTAAGGCCGGAACACCGGATTCTTCCAGTCGTTTATACAAACTAAATCCCGTAACAATAATCGTATTATCATATAACCATATAACACCTATACTACTGTATTACACGCATTATAAACGACTCCAGTCTAACAAAAAATCTACTTTAGAAAAACTTCCAAAGCGTCGAACTCCAAAACTCAACTTTAGACAAAACAAGAATGATAAATTACAAAATACCTGTCAAATCAGGTTGCTAGAAGTAAGAGATAGTAGACATTTCGATGTATCTGAAAACCCCAATTCGTTACATCTTTAGATCGCTTCTGCAGCCTAGAAACATAGATTTGTAAGGCCCGAAGGGCTAGATGTCGTGCTTTAAGCCATTGCAGGCTAAAATAATTGAATATCGGAAAAATTTTTGTTGCTATTGTTTTCGAAAACCCGCGATGCTTTTGATTGGTCAAGCGCTGAAATTCCATTGAAATGTCACGTGACCTAGGTAAGATTTCCTACCTAACCACGGTAGACTTTTCAGCAAAAGCTTTACATCTAGCCCTTCGGACTTTATAAATGTATGCCTATATCTTTCTATCAAACATATGGAGTAGCTAGCATCAAACATTAACTTGCAAACATGTATCGGAGAATCCAAGTCCTCTGAAATACCATTTGAAATAACAAAAACAAAGTAATAACGTCAAATGACTTTTTTGTAATTATTCGTGAAAACCGCAAAGCCATCCTCTTGATGACCCCCTTCATCGTTTCGTGTGTTCGATCATTGAAACATTTTACATGTCAAAATGCATCTTGATAATGTAAACAATAGGTATGTGGGAGGTTCGGGTGATGACCGAGACGTGCTATGTAGAAAAAGACAAGGAATCAAAAGCAAACCAAGGTTCAATGTGGCCATTACCTTATGGGAGATTTAGTCGAAATTTATCTCGCTCTCAACGATTATGTGTACTCTCAAAAATACACCTTCTTCTCACAAACCCGGTAGGATTTTTTAAATCAGTGGGGGGGGGGGTAAAAATAACGGACTAAAACTCGATGTGGATTGATGTTCTCTTATTTTTTTATAACTGGGGATTTCAGCTCCTTTGTTTTCAAGTCAGAAAATTCAGCGAGATGGGAAAAATAGTGAATATTTTGCAATGAGGATTGTTTTACTTAATTATTTTCAGTGGGGACAAAACTGGAGGATAATTTACCACCGGGGACGATATTTTGGTCACTGGGATAGGGGTCCCAGTGGCCCTGTGAGAAAGGGGTGTAAGAATATACTCTCCCCGATAAAGTATCATTTTAGCAAATGTTTCAGAATGGTGCTCCTTATTCGACGATCTTCACCAACAAATAGCAAGTTCGAAATATTTCAAAATCATTGAAGGAAGAATTTGAGATTATGTGATGAGAAGGCAGATATACGGCGAACTTCTTCATTTAAATTAATAAAATATTCCTGAAAAATATTTCTGCAACCCAAAAACATCTCGTCATGCTGTTCATTTTTTCCTTTTCTTTCTGAAAATGATGAAAAACGCTTCAAAATATATTATGAGATTTTATCTTTGCGAGAAAAACTACTTAGGAGAAAACTGATGACAATATTTTATTCAAAAAGATCCAGCTCCCAAATTTTATTCTTACACCAGATCATGTTCATTCTGATTGTAGGTTTTTAAAAATCTTCAATGCATTTCCGATAAAGACCATGAGCTTTTCTTAAAGTAAAGATATAATTGAGAACAGGCGAGGGCTGATAAAACTATCAAAAAGCAAGTCCTTGCATTCCTTAAAGAAGTACAAGTATTTTTTATAATAACATACAAAATTTTTGAGGCCTTCGGGTTTTCTTAACTTTTAGAGTTTTAAGCCTAAAATTGTTCTTAACATGTTCGCACCATTTTGTGAGTATTTTTGTCTATTTTCCTAGAAATCGGGTGTTTTAGAGTCCAAAAAGCCTTAAAGTATTCTTAACTTGTTCCCGGGGCGGGGGGGGGTGAACTAGGGTTGCGAGCTGGCGGGGGGGGGTGCCACCCGACTTTCGAACTTTGGACCCTTATTGGGACTAAAAAGGAGAAGACAAAGGAAAATTTTGGGAATTTTACGACCCTTAGCGGGACAAATTTGACCAATTTTAACCAAATTTCGATCTTTCATATTTTTCCGACCCTTAGTGGGACTGAAATTTCATTTTCTGATTTATCGACCCTTAGCGGGACTTTGGAAGTCCAAAAAAGGTACCCTTAAGGGCGGCACATACCATACCATCCATTTGCCTATGTATCCCCCCCCTGGGACTTGTTCTTAATATTTTGACTATCGAAGCCTTATGTTCTTATAAAGTTTGTTCGTGTTAAAAAAGTGTAAAAGCAAAAATACCAATTCAAAGGAACGGAGAAAATGACCAGTAAAATATTAAATGAAAAGCATGTACCTAGCCTAAATCTGAGTAATAAGGTACTACACGAAATTCAAAGCAAAACCAAAGAAAATTTCCTATCAAAGTCAACCTCATCTCTTCAAACACCGACTAAAGAAAGCGAAAGGTTTGTTTTTTACAATATTCTTCACCAAATATGGTTGATTCATCATGATAGTGTTGACTTCCTTCTTCAACAAACCAAACGAAAATTTCAAGAGATTCTTCATCAGTGTATGAGAATATTTCGCAATATGGAAATTAACTTCCTTTTATATCAAAAAAATATGTTCAATAAGCAATTCTACGGAAGTTTATAAAGTCAGCCGAACCGAACTAGATGAGATTGTAATGAAATTTTGTATGTGAAAATACCCCTAAACTTCTCAACTTCGCCATTTCATCGCTGGGGAAGCCACTACAATTTAGAGAATTCTTATTTCATGCATTCCTATTAGTTTAAATGTCACTGAGACCTCATTCTGAACAACATCAATACACAAATGGCCTCCCATAACAAATACACGTTTTTTTATAAGAACAAACTATATAAGAACATAAGGCTTCGATGGCCAAAATGTTAAGAACAAGTTAAGAACATTTTAAGCTTTGTGGGCACTCTAAAACACCCGATTTCTTAGAAAAGCGGACAAAAATACCCGGCGAAAATAAGAACATGTTAAGAACATTTTTTGGCTTAAAACTCAAAAAGTTAAGAACATCCGAAGGCTTCAAAAATTGTAGATATTCTTATAGAAAACGTTTGGATGCAGGTAACCTAGTAGGGCCCCCCTCCTACTAGCAATAAGAGAAGAAACAGACCCAAACAAACATGGAAAGGACTGATGATACGCATATCCAGGCTAAGCAATCTTTCAATCACAGTGTTCACCAGCTCATCAATAATTTACACTGGGGCGGTACAGAAAGTCATTAATCACTCGTTATTTAATTTAATTGGAATTAAATTTGTATACTTATTAAGTACAAATTCCTTAACGGAAATAACCTTCCTGCATACGTACTATGGGACAACTACTCCAACATCCAATGCACATACCAAAGCAACCATCAATCAAAATTTAAAAGAGTACAACTACAAACCATTTAGACAGGGAGAAAAACAACCTAATCAAACAAAATATCCAATCGAAAAGATTGAATATATAGACAATTATTGAAAACCTTAGGCAACCATTTTGGTTGCTAAATATACCTTTTAGATTTTCGTGTTTCCAACAAGTAAAAATTCAAAATAATTCGACAGTAAGGTCAGTAGAAAGATGACATATATATAACCAAACGGTTTCCGTTCAAACAGAACTTGTGAACACTTTAATTACTGTTTTCTTTAGTGAAATACATTGTTTTCCTTACCAAAGTGCTAATATCGACTTGCCAGCCCCTTTTTTGTACGCCTACTTGACAAAATTCTCCTCCCAAATTTTATGCAAAGTAAAAAATCGATTAAATTGAAGAAATTTTCGTGAATATAAAAGGTGTACTCCCAGCTGGCACACAAGGTTATTAGAAAAATGTTGAAACAACGTTGTGTGCCAGTTGGGTTGTCTTCTTAGGGTGGAGTACTCAATTTTTATTTTTCTTAAGTTTGGTGAAAATTTCATTACAGTAGCTTTGCGGTAATTCATCGTCAATTTTGGAATATACTCCGAAGCATGCCGGGTGACCAATGAAAAAGTTCGGACGTTTCTCGACGTCTTGAAGCCGAACAAATATCCCGATGTGCTTATAGTTTTAGTATTTAGAAAGTAGATATCCTAACTTGAACTTTGAGAAAATATCTCTCAAATTTGATCCACGAGTTTTCTACTTATGAGCTTTTAAACGCAAAATTCACTTCTCGGAAAGTGTAAAAAAAAACAGATAAAAAGGGGTTTGGCCTCATTTTCGTGGGTCACCCGGTATATATTATTTCACTAGCCTTTGTAGTATCCCCTTATTACAAGCCACTTTAAAATTAATCAAGCCTAGGTATCCGATATATTCTGTACAATAATTCAATTAAATACAAATTCAAGTCTAAATTACAAAATTTTAGTATCAGATATTTACAAAATTATAAATATACTTTTTAATCTTTGCTTAAATTGTCTTTTCGTTTTTATTACTTATAGTTCAGTCATTTCCAAGTCTAATTTGACGTACAATAAATTACCACGCAGTTATCCTACGAATGTTTGCGTAGAATTTGGGTAGTAAACCATCACTGTCACCCACTGTAAAACATCCCAGAAACGTTACTTCACTTTTTTACCTTTTGTGGTCTTTTTTAGAAACATAAAGCACTCTACAGTGATTTATTTTTTTCCTTCCACCAATGAGTGACGAGTAACCATTGGGCTCCTCCAGAAAACTTTTATACATGGGGGAGGAGGATATATTGGATATTTTGTCCGGGGGTTAGTAAAAAATCTGCAAAATTTAGCTTGTTTTAGAGGCAAACTTGCTCTTATTAGCGGTGATTTTGAATGTCCGGGGGCTCAACCGATGCTTTTCCGGGGGATGAAATCCGTTGTCCGGGGGAATAAAATCCGTTGTCCGAGGGGTCAAAATGTCTGGGGGGTAAATTTCCAAAAAATATTCTAACCACACCCCCCTCCATATTCAATTTTTTTTCTGGAAGAGCTCATTAGCCAAATATTGTCTTTAATGCCCTTAGTATTTCATTACAATAGCTTCTGTTTTCCTCCAAAATTGATATTGATGTATCGCAAGCTAATCCCTACACTTTCGATTCGCTTTTCCAAGCAGATAGATATCATCAAGTCCAAACTATTTCCTATATATAACCTGTACCGATCCGTTGGAAAATTTCCTCCAATTGAGATCAGGTCTTGGGCTGGATTCTTCATCTAGCCTGCTATCCCTACTCCCACCAAGAAACCTTGGATGCGTATTAAACCGTGTTCGCCTCGGTTGTTGCTGTGATGACGTAGGTACTGTTAAGAAATGTACCCCACCATTTTCACTGTTCGTATTTTGCGTAGCACCACTACTTAAACTTGTCCGTTCATTTTCAATGTCACTATAATCCTCAGCTAAACTATTATTCAAACTTTGCATCGTTATATCGTCGGAGTTTTCAGCCCCGACAACAGCCTGTCGCTCTGGATCACGCCGATGTATTTGTCGGCGTTTCATGCAAACGTAAATAGTGCACGCGATTACGATGAGGATAGTTAAACACACGAACGGGATAAGGATGAGGATCACTAACGAACGACCTGGCTTGATAGATTTATCGTCCTTCTTCGCAGCAACAGCAACTGAAAGTGAAAATAACGTATTTTTGTTTCTTTAAGCGGGCATCATATAACATTGTGCACACCTTTTGACTGTAGTCGTGCGGTCAGGGGCGTACCATTTTATTATTCATTTACCCCCTCCTCCCAAACTCGATCCAATTCGTTTTACACCTTTTTCTATTGTCCATAGATACGCTTTTAGGGTGGTAAAATGGACAAAAATATGCCCTCGCGGCAATTGGCGGCTACTGTCGAAAAGGTGTATTGTGATTGGTTCACCGACTTTTTATTGGTAGAGACGATTTAGCAGCTCCATCATTAGAGGCATAAACGCGATACTTAACAGCGCTGCGATTACAGACCCGACATTAAAACTACAAGCAGAAACAAAAAAAAGATATCTTTTCCAGTGTTCTTAGCTAAACGACAAAAATGAGTGAAGTTTTGTTTCGCATTTTACCAAGCTGGTGCACAACGTTGTTTCAACGTTCATCTAACGTTATATGGACGTTATGAACACTAGAAAAATGTTGAAACAACGTTGTGTCAAAACCATCAACTTACCGCATCCCTTTCCTTTGACATGTTCATACTTTTGATTTTCGCATCGACATTCAAAACCAACTTGTTTATCGTGGCATGTTGCTTCTTCACCGCAAATGCCGGGTTGCTTTTCACATTCGTTCACCGCTGGTTTGAAAAAGAAGAATGATTGATTACCTTTACAGCCTTTAAGTTGATTACTTTTTTTATTTTTTCTCCGATTGAGAATCCAAAACTTTCGCGTTGACAAAATTTCTTTCATTTTCTTAAGGGTTTTGGTCACAATTCGGTTTTAAATTTTTCACGTGGACTATAAATTTGCACGAAAATGGCCAAAATTCGCGAAAGTTAATCCAGGCGAAATTTAATCCAGTTACGCAATCCAATCATTTCATCATTGATCTAAAGACATAGACAGGTTTGTAGTTTTTCGAACTAATGATAATGGAATATTCTGCCTCCATACCTCAAAGATTCCCTAAGCTGAAACAACTATTCTAGTCCCTGAGGAGAATAATGGACTTATGGACTTTGGTACGCTAGTTTTAATACTCTATATAGTACTCTAAAAGAGTACTGAAATGTCGTTCAAGGCCCAGAATTTCAGAACTTCGATCAACTTCAATAAAAGGCAGTGAAAGTTTTAAAAACGTTATACACATTGGACTCTAATTAATTCGAGCTTCTATTATTCGAATCATTTCCATATTTTGAACTAATTCTCAGTTCCCGTCAAGTAGCAAACCCTCTTAAAATACTCTCTTTGATTTAAATAATCCCTCTGTAATTCGAACAAAATAGACTGCACCTTCAAATTCAAATTGATATGAGGAATGGGTTCTACTCCTTACGAAGTAGGAATTCCTCCTTTTTCAAGTTGGAACGCTTAGCGCTGTCCAGACACCGTTGGTTCTGTGCATGAAAGACAAAGATACCATGATGCATAGTGGTGACACTCTTGTATTGATACTCTTTTCCCCGACGAGTTATTATACCCAAATTCAAATTAGAGAGAGTTTATTGTACGTCAGCTAGAAATTACTTACGCGAAATTTTGATATAGGCCGCCCTTGATACAGGCCCGACACTGAAAAACCTTTCAGACAAAGCTTGACATTGGTAACGTCCGCTCCCCAATTCCATGTATTTGCTTGGATGGAGCGTCTCAAATACTTCATTAGACAGAATCTGGTTGGAAAAATAAGAGATGACCAAATAGTTAAGTAGTGGTGGAGTATTGGTCAGATGCTGGTTTCAATCACAGATTTCTGTAAAGCTCAAAGGGCTAGGTGTAATGCTTTAAACTTTTCCATGCTAAAATAAGTGAATATTGCAGAAAATATTGTTGTTATCGTTTTCGAAAATCCTGATTGGAAAAACGCTGAAATTCAACGTAATAAGGTGACATGGTACACTTTTCATCCAAAAGCACGCCATCTAGCCCTTAAGGCTTTATAGATCTGTGGTTTCAATATAGATTAGAGAGTGAGTCTTTGGATCACAGCCGAAGATGCCTTATTGACAGCTATCTACCAAAAGGTTAGGAGGGTACCAGTCTTTCTGGATTACTTCACTTACACTTGAACATCCTCTTTCATTACTGAACAATATAAGCTGGGAGGCATCATTTACCATCATGTGTCATTTTAGAGTCTTTGATATGACCGGTCTGGGTTTTGAACCCACAACGTAGACTATATAGTCCAAGACAAATCACTAACTGAGAAATAACTCCAAAGCCGAAAAAAAATCGCAAACGAGTTTCTTTGCTGAAAAGAGTTTACAGCCGGTAGAGTTAGCCATTTCTTTTTGCCAGTCCTTTGTTTCTAATGTTTTCCCACCTTTAATGTCACTGTAACGGACGATTAAATCGTCTATCCACGACCTCGCGCACCGTAGCTTCATGCTCTACCACTCCGTGTGCGAAGGAGATGTTTGAAGAGAAAAATCATACCTTGTTATTGAAGAACCATTGATATGTGATACTTCTTGGTGCAACTGCGTCACAAGAAAGCTCTTGGTCAGCATTCACTAATATCTTGTTACCATGAGTGAGGTCTTGGCTGATCACTGGTAACATCGATTCAGAATCTCCTCCATTAGGTGCATCTGAAAAGTAGGCAGTAATTTTCTAGCCAGGAATCATTCAGTTAGATTCAATTAGAAACAAAGAGAGAGAAGGAGCTATTCCTCAACGTTACTGAATAGGTCGGATTTCGAATATTCAAAGGGGATCTTTGACAGTGATAATTCAGCATGATTGACCTTCTAAAACTGTCCTCCCAAATAGGGGGGGTTTCAGGGGGTACCCGATTCCGCAATTCCGTCAATTTTTTCTCCAATTTCCGTCAAACCGTCTTAAATTGAACTAAAATTCCGTCACCGAAAATTCCTTTGAAATTCAATATTTTTGTAGAAAATTCCGCAAATTTTGAATATCTTTTACCAATTCCGAAATTCCGCAAATTCTTTTGCTAAGTACCGTTTTTCCGCACTAAAATTGTCTATTTCCTTCTCCGTCAGAGAACCCAATTTCCGTAATTCCGTCTAAATTTTCGCCAAATTCCGCCACTCCGTCCGAAAAAAGGGCCGATTCCGCTCCTCCGCCAACCATGAACCCCCCCCCCAAATAGGTCCGACCCCAGGAAAACATTCAATATTTCAGGGTTAGGAAGTCAAACTTATATTGCTCAAGGTTTAAAAATCAAGAAATATGAGCAGAGAACCCAACAACATCAAGTCAACAAAAAAACTCAACACAGTAAATACAAATATAATCACCATACCCAATAGAAGAATATTCCATGTGCTTCCTTTCTCTATCACGTGACTTCCTGGGTAAAGTACTAATGATAATGTAGCACCTTGTCTCAAATAAGCAATCTGTTTGATGGAGACAGTCTTGGTATCAGAGACATATTCTTTAGTGGATATCGCAAGCTCTTGGTTGACCAATACTCCCAAGGTCATCTCCCTAAAATCAAACAAAAATAAAGTTGTTTTGGTATTAAGTTTCTAATGTCGATGTGTACGTCCATTCAGTAATCTTCAAGAATAAAAAATGAGCTATTGTATAATATATCATATCAAATATTACGGGTACATAAAAGATGTGGGATAGGAAGGAAGACTGGTTTGAAAAGCCCCAGAACAAGGAAATGACTGTCAAGGGATGATCGAAAATGAATTGGCAGAGGAAGGGCTCTTTTCTTAAAATATACCAAGTTGTTTCCTGGCTTTTTTCACATTTACAAATTATATGCACGATGACACAATTGAATAGACCATCTAACTTAGTCATCGCTAACTTCGTACTAATACTGCGTTTAAATTAAAGTCGTTTATAAATTACCTTGGTTTCTCAACAGTGATCACCATATGGCAACTGATCAAATACGTTCCACCGTAAATTGTGATTGCCGTCTGTAGGTTATTGAAGAAGAATGTGGACATTGATTGGATGGAATACTTTCGAATATTTTTGGTGCCCCAAGAATGATAATTCATTGGTGCATTCATGCGCAAAATGAGTAACGGATGCTCCAAATGGTTCTTGGTGATGAATGAAACAGAGGCTGTAGATTCTGATTCGATTTGTATATTACCATTCCCTTGGAGGTTGATTGTTATCCAAGGATTCGATTGTCGGATGACGATTGCACATGCTAGTGCTACAGTATGTGTTCTCAGTGCTGGAGATTGAGTCTTGGAGCTTTGTTTTGACGTACATTCATCTTTATAGACCACCATTAATTGAACTTGAAAATCACTTGCAGTTGTTATGATTAAATTGATAGTAATAAAATAAACACCTTTCGATTCTAATGGAATTTTCGATACCGCAACTTTGTCTGTTTTAGATTCGGACCATGTGATTGGTTGGTCGTATTTCTTTTGCGCACGAGTGTGATAATCGATTCTAGAGTTTACATAGTAGCGCTTACAGTTCCATTTTAAGTATGAAAACGACCAATGTGTCTCCTTGGCAACTATGTCTCCACCACCATAACCTGACTGTTGGAGGGAAATCTGCTCGTTACGATCTAGATGTTGAACACCAATGAATGACAAACTACGCTGATGTTTGTGACTTAGAAAGAAAAACACGAAAATGGAATTTAGTTTGCGTTGTAGTATATGGAAGTTTAAGTCTCTAGTTTAAAACAATAGTGTCAAAGTTGCCGGCTGGGGCAGAGACTAAGTTGGAAAATAAAGTTTGAAATCAGCTGTACAGATGCTCTTTAATTCGGCTATCCAAGAGAATAGGGAGAGTACACCGAATAGAAGATCGTCGTTTATGTGTGTTTGTTATTTACAGTGGCTTTCACAATATCATCGAATAATGGAGCGTATGAGATTGTAGACAGTCGAATTAGAGAGATTCAACTGTATGTTCAAATTGTAAATGTCTTACCATTCTCCTTTAGCTCTCAATAAGACATTCCCTGCAGCATCGCCTCGCCTCACTAAGTCAATGGTTCCGTTACCAAAAGTTCTCCGGCAAAAGACAGTAGCAGTAAACAGAAACCATCCTTTTGCAATGACGTTCAGCACGCCATTGGTTGTGTCGAAGCCATAATTTCCTGGAGTGTTCAACAAGTTTGGGTATTGCCAAGTTTCGATTGTGCTCACTCCACCGGAAAATTCCTGATCGTACTAAAGAAAATATGAGATTCAGTTCTTTTACTTTGAAACTAAAACTAAATATTGAATTTTAACGAATTTTATATTACTAACGGCAAACCATACAAGGAACATGGGTAAAACTTAATCCCTACTCTTTCACGATCAATGAGTCATTTCATTGTTCAAAGCCAAAAGTAAAGATTATTAGTGAAATACTTTAGTCAAGGAAATTCGTCGGGAAAGATTATTTTTACTTGTCCAACAGTAAACCCCATCACCCCACTCAAAATTGACCATCTTATAGAGTAATGCAAGGCAAGGATAACTTTGAGTCGAGGTAGCTTTAATCTTCCCCGTGGGGTAATTCTAGTCACTAACGCTAACTACTAGTCACCTTCTAAGCTTCCCCCGATAAAATATATTCATAAGGTTCACCTGTAAGTAGAGCAAGCCAGCTTGGTAATCGACCACGTTTCCTAGCAACACCACTGACAAATACGCCATGTTTTCATCATTGTTTTGTTTGTTATTGTAAAAGTTGTAGACACCAATGAAACTCCTTACTCCGGTGGATATCTGAACAGTGTAGATTTCATCTTTATCGAAATTTCCAAAGAATTGACAACTAATCGACATCACGTTAAAATTCATTGTGTAGGTATCACATTCGAATTCGATTGTTTTCTTTTTTTGCGATGACGATTCCACTAACTTTAAAGTTAACTCCTTTTGAGGTTCTTGATACTGCATTAAAATTTGTACTGATATAAGATAATTACCTGAAACGGCGAATTTGATATTATCCCCACCGTCAAGTTTTGGGGCAGATTTGGTTGTACCTTTAAACATGGCGTAAGGGGATGCCGGATGTCCAAGCTCCCAACCAGATACAATCTTTTGATTCATTTGGTCAGTATTCTTCAGCTTTATACTCGGTCTATAAGCCGAAAATCCATTGTTTTGAGAAGTCAACATCACCATAGAAAAGCTTGATCTAGAATCAATTTCCCATTGAACATCATTATTCACGTAGACTTCTATATGAACTGTATCATGATCATTCAAATGCAAAGCACCCGACATACAAAAACTAATGGTTGAATTTCGAGGATTCTGTTCATCTTTTGAGAGGAATTTATGCTCCTTCAAGTCGAAAAATATGGTTTCTTTATCATTCACTTTAAGCATGACAGCAACGTAATTTTGTTTTGAGTTCATGATGACTTTCAAGATAACAACATTGATGGATACCAGGTAGATTCCACGAAATGGTGCTTTGAATATCCCACGATCATGATCAAAGCCTTCATAAGTATTATAATATAAATCAGAATTAGGTTTGTCATATTTGTTGATTCTAAAATAACCAGTATTTCCCTGTGTGATGAAATTCTTTTGTAGATTGGCTTGAAAACCAATGATGGAATGATGGTCTCCCAAATAAGTCAACTTAACACGGCACACTCCTTTGACTGGTGATTCTTTGTTTCCTTTGATGTAGAATCCGAAAAGCATATCTGCATTTAATCTAACAGTACTGGAAAGTTTTAAAGTATTTCCAGAACGAATACTGTTTTCTTTACTGTATAAAAGGGGTTCATCGTGAAGCAAACCAATCTCTAAGTCTATACTTTCTTTAGATTCAGAAAGTTTGAAAACAAATTCAACATTATAAATACCGTTCTTGCGCACTTTCATTGAGCTGTCATATAGAATTTTTACATTTAGTTGATCAAGAGATAAACAATGATGTAAAATACTCCATTTCTTAGATATTAAAACGACTGTAGACGATTTTTGAAGCATGGTAGACGAAGTGGCTTCTAAGACTTGGATAGCTAAAGATGAGTTTTTCAACAATATCCAACGTCCTTGACCGGGAAAGAAGATTTGTATCCTTACCGTGTCTCCGCTATCAACCAACATTCGAGAAATCAGATGTAGATTAAACTGAGTTCCTTTGATCTTCGATTTCTTAACCCAGGAAGATTCTTTTAAATGTGTAACTGTATCAATTGTATCTTGATTCCTTGTAACCGCTAGAATGACTTCACCAGAGTTGTCTGAAGGTTTATTGACATACAAATCTACAGCTAGGATGGCATATCCACTTGTCTTTATAGTAATATGTTTAGCTGACATTTCAATATGGTTATCGTTATAATCATAACTGTATGGTTTCCTGAAAATCGTCAAATCTGGTGCAAACCATCCATTGATGTTCTGGCGACTGATATGTTCTGAGGTGGCCAGAGAAAGGCCTTGGACTGGTTGTTGTATCTGGGATCCTGAAAACGAGGAACCGTGGTGAACTCTTACATTATTGCAGGAAGACGCCATTTCAATCCAGAATCGATCATTCATCGATAGCTTTAAGAATTTCAATATGTTGATAGTCAATGTCTGTTTTGGTTGGCTGACCTCTAAGTGGACACATGCAATTTTATTTTCATTCGTTTTCAAGTAAACCCAATTACTACATTCTATATCTTCTTCAGATTCAATCAATATATTTAAACTGATCATGAATAATCCATTTGATTCTGCAACTAGAAAGCCGTTGGCTGGTACTAATAAATTGGTGGTTGAAAAACAACCTTTACTTTCCTGGCTACTCCAGACTTGGAAACTGACGACTTTTAAATGGTTCATTTGGTAATGCCAAACATCAGGTGTTGTTTGAACCGTGAATGCTTGTTGTGTGCCTTTGGATGATAGCAGATGCAACATGAAATGACTGTTTTGAAGTAACTTGATGGATGATTTGATCTTCAAATATATACGGATGACATTCTGAGAAATAACTTGGATAACACCTGTATTGGAGATTGTCGAGTCTCCTGCGCTGACATATAAAGAACTTTTGAATGAGCTGGTTTTCTCATCATTAAGGTTGAGTTGCAGTTGGATGATTTGATCGGAATCTGATTGGACGATGAGGGTACATGAGTACAAGTAGGTTCCGGGTTGGTTGATGGTTAAAGTACCTCCAGTGTATGTTGATCCTGGTTTGTAAAAGCAAAAAGAAAAATTAGAATTGTTACAGGAAAAATAAAAAAATATTTAGAGATGCTGGCTAAATCGAGATCTAGCCAGCCAGGGTGCAGTATGCAGTGCTGACGAGTCCTAATAAGGACGAAATGCATATGCTGCTCTGCCACCCAAATCTCCTGAGTGAATAAAGTTGGACAGAAATTCTTATTTCTTCACATATATAAATTATTTCTTCCCGCCGAAAATTATTGAAAGATTATCGTAAATACAAGCAAGGGTCGCGGTTAAAAGTGCTATTCGTTTAACGATCAGTAAAAAAGGTGGTTTAAAAAATTGCCCTGTAGGAAAAAGAACCAAAATTGTAAAAACTAGGTTCACACCTTGTAAAGTCACTAGATATATATATATTAGATAACTTTTGCCATAAATATTTTTCAATGAAATTATACCTCGAGTTTCGACAGGTGTGAAAATGATTGCATTGATCTTTTCAGTAAGCTGTTCCTGTCCGTCAGATGACAAGTGTCCGTAAAAACCAATGCGTTCTGTAACGAGAAAAATTTATCAACATTAACTCATAAAATCAACGGTAATGTTTTCTTCAGAATATGATAATTTAGCTTTTAGTTGAGCAGTCTTTTTTCTTTATAAGAACATCCAAAATTGTTGAAGCCTATAGATGTTCTTAACTTTTTGAGTTTTAAACCTAGATAAATGTTCTTTAATTTTCTTAATTTTACTATTTTATAAGCATACTTGGATGCTTCGCCTTAAAATATTCTTAACTTTTTCTTAATATTTTAGCCATCGAAGCCTTGGTTTTTATATAGTTTTATTCTTATAAAAAAACGTGTCCTGATGATTTCCATTTGATTAAAGCAAAAAAATCACTCTTCACAATCAAAACCAACCGTGGCCTTTTACCCTTGGTATGGCCAAATTTATTTCAAGATGTCAAGTTTTTTCATTTTAATCAAATATTTCTATACCTGCAATTTGTTGTTGTACCAGCATTGAAATGATATGCAAGAACAAAAAAAATCTAATCATTTTCTCTCCAATCTAAGTCACTCCAATAACAGTTGCAAATCTTATCCTCTTTTTCAATCAAATTCGTGCAATACAAATTTCTTGTACAAACTACATTTGCATTTACATCATAAAGACGCCTCGAATTTCACCGATTTTCATTGTGGAAAAAGTCATACATCAAATGTCTATTGCTCAATAATTGATGACAAATTTATAACATGTGATTGATCAAAAATTCGGAAAATTCGAAATTGCCGAATAGATTTCTTTTCAGTAAATTCAAATCAAGACATTTTTTATCAAAGTTTCATTTTTAAATAATGTATACAGTTTACATAAATCTTTTCCCTTTTGATGCCAATTTATAAAAATATTTCGAAAGATCTTTGCTGATTTTTCCTTGTCAAACAGCTATTAATAGTTTACTTCCAACAATCATTATATTAAAATTTCTTTTGGAGGCCAGCTCTAAAAGAATTTTTTTGATTTGTGAATAAAATCTTGAGTAAATCAAACGCACGCACGATTTTTTGTTTAGTAAATTTCCCGCGCGCGCTAATCAATATATCATGCAGTATTTGAGCTAAAAAAATTGTTAATCTTGATATCATGCTTTGTTTAAATTGTTTAAGAAAATCACAAATTCTACTTTGTGTATATTGCTGTTTGAAGGGTTTTGCTTCATTCCTAATTTTGTTCTTCCTTTTCATTTTTCTACAAGTTTCTTTTTAAGAACAAACTATATAAGAACTATAAGGATTCGATTGCTAAAACGGGCCCCCAGCGGTTTGCGTGAATGCGTGAATGGGCATTTTCTGTTGCGTGAATGCGTGAAAATTGAAAAATAAATGAGTGAATGGGCTTTTACAGAAATAGCCCGTGTCCCCCTGTTGAGGATATCGGATATCCAGGGGGTTAACGATTTTTGTTCAAAAGTGGATATCCAGGGGGTTAAATATCTACAAGGGAGCGGATATCCAGGGGGTAAAGTGTCTTTTCAAGTAAAAAATACAATATCCAGGGGTAAGCATCTTTATAAGAGAGGATATCCAGGGGGTTGAGCATATTTTTAAGAGTGGATATCCAGGGGGCCTTTATTAATAAAGTAGGATATCCAGGGGGTTCGATCCTTCAAAAAATCAATATCCTCAACAGTGGGGGTAAAACTTTTTTCTGGAAAAGCCCAATGCGTGAATTAGCAGTAACTAACAGTAACGAAGGTTGTACAAACATTTCCAACAAGCCTCCTTCACGTTCAAAAAAATCCTCCTTCAGTTCTATTTGTTTATTTCAAATTTTGAAGTTTAGTTGTTCTCCCCTCGCGGTCATGATTAGAATGATTGATTCTCCTCGCCTTTCTATGAGAAATTTGATTGGTCGGATTCATCACCCGATGAGCTTATTGTGGCTCATTTTGGGGTCGCTCTGGCTCTTTCGGCGGTTTAGAAACACCGTATACGTTGTTTATTTCTGTTTTCTTTAAATAAAGAAAATTACCAAATAATTTGAACTTTCAGAAAAGATTCTAGTCTAGGTGTTGTAATTTTTATCTTTTTTTCCAAAATACATGAAAAACTGCAGCTCTGAAACAGATCTTAGCAAACAACTTAACTTCCTAGCTGGCACGCAACGTTGTATAGACGTTGTAGACGTTAGATAAACGTCAAAACAACGTTGTGTGTCAGCTGGGTTAGAACTAGAATGAAGACTATCAGATGTGAATAGAATTCCGCTTAGACTAAATCATGTTTCCATGTTTAACCGTTTTTTATGAAAATAAAACTGAAAATATAAACACCGGTAACCAAACAAACAAAACAATTTTTTTCTGTTCGCCGGAAACGTATAATGCCGAAATTTCCGGTCTCTTGCTGTGATGTGAAAGTAAGAGCAAAAATTTAATAATCGGGAAGTTGTTAAATTTTCTAATATCTTAACAATTTCAAGTCATTGAAAAGTTGTACGTGCTTCTTGTGTATTTCCTGAGACACTTCCTCTTACCTGGCTATTTTCCAACCCCCCCCCCTGGACCTTATTAGGACTCCCCGTTTATTAATGTTTAAGAACTTTTTCAGCTTTCAAAGGAGAAGGTCCCTTATTCTGCTCTAAATAGCCTGATTTTAGCTTATCTTTATCTTAATTTCAGGTTTTCTCAAGTATAATTTACAACTCCCCCCCCCCCCCGCTTATTAAGATTTTGAAAATTTTCCAACCCCCCCCCCCTTTATTTGGAACCTAAGAGTACGACTTTTCAATTTTTTTCAACCATTTCTAAAAGAACGAGAGTTAAATAAAATAAAATGGAGTTTATACTAGTTTCGAGAATTGAACCGAAGAAGGTGAGAAGAAAACATAAGATATCCTATAAGCGTTGTCGCAAACAACGAAAAATGACAAGTTTCCAGCTTGGGAATTAATTTCAGGGTATTTCATACACCACGCTCTCACAGACCCGGTGGGACCCCCTCCCATCTAGAAAAATTGGACAAAATGTCATCCCTAGTTAAAAATTTTACTCCAATCTTTGTCCCCGCTGGATGTAATCAAATGTAAAATATTGTGCTATTTCTCCATCCCCACTGAATCAATTTTTCTGGACGGGAGCCACGGTCGACTAAAATTTGGTAAGAATGTCTTAAATATCTTCTTCCAATCTTCTCCCCAGCCATTAAAAATATCGCAAAATTAATCTGAAAAGATCCTACCCCCCCCCCCCCGATCCTAGCGGGTATGTTTTCATATAAAACTCAAGTGTTTCTCAGGATTTTTCAAGAAGTGGGGAAAAGTAAAATAAATTGGAAATAATAAAGTGGGAAAGATATGAATGGTATATTTGGGATCCTATCAGAGCGAAAAATCGAAAAAAATTCTAATTTTCACCCTGAAAGGTGGTAAAAATGAAAATAAATGAAAATATTTCCAATTTTTACCCTGGAAATTGTCTAAATAGCCAAAAGTCGACCCTGTCAGATTTCGGACCCTTTCACATATCTTCAGAGCCTAAAAGAGGGACCCTGACTAGCGGCACATCTCCGTACCCATTTTTGCCTAAGTGGGATTGTAAAGCCTAGCTGCCACTCAAAATAAGTCAAGAATTCTCATAAAGGTTTCTCAGTGGGTATTACACTCAGTCCATTGTAACTTTATTGGATTTCAGGGTATCTCTTTGTCAACAGCGAAAATTCTTTGATCGATTTTTTCAGTGGGACAATGGCCCAACTGGGTATGTGACACTTGGGTCTAAATTGACGAGCATAATGATACTTTGTCACCCTGGCAACCACATCTTTCTTAAAAGATATTGTAGGCAGGGATGCTTGCAGGCATGGAAATTAATTGATGGTTATCAAGATCAATTAATTGAACTTAATGGTTATCTAAACACATGCTTTGTTTCTTTGTTTGATTTAATACAATGTTAATTGGCGGGATAATACTGATTAAATTTATTTTCACCGTAGATGATGTAAAACATTTGTAGAAAAGTGAAATATTGGAGGTGTGTTTACAAGAGAAGTTTTTGTAGGTTTTTCTCAGAGTAAGTATCACGTCCAACAACGCCCATGGCTTTTGTAGAATTCTTAGATCTCAGATGATTGGCATGGTTACTTTTGTTTTCGCTGGATAGTTGAATGATGTGTCTTTACAGGTCGTATTTAAGAGCGGTGAACACTGTTTTTTATGAAATGTAGTCTGGATCTGATTTTGGTATATTTCATTGTATCAACCTCTCCAAAGAGGTGAATTACACCCGGGGGGGGCAGCCAAGCAAAATGACTGACGGGTATGTGCGGGCACTAAGGGTGTATTTTTCAAGGCATCCGAAATGCACTGTAAGGGTGGGTTTTTTCCCGCCTGCGCTGTAAGGGTAGAAATTTCAGAAAATTTTTGAAAAATCTAGATATTTTGACCAAAAATGCTAGAATTTTGACCATTTTTTGCACGAAAAGGATAGAAAATTTTGGGGAAAATGCACTCTAAGGGTATGATTTTCACTGATTTTTGCTGCACTGTAAGGGTGCAATTTTAAAAGCCAATTTTTGGCCCGCACATACCGTCAGTCCGCAAACCCAGTGCCCCCCCCCCGGGGAATTACATCAATCATGTTTTTGAGTTTATGCACTCTTCACGTTTTTTTTTTCGTTTTTCTTTAAAGAACAAACTATATAAGAACATAAGGCTTCAATTGCCAAAATGTTAAGAACATGTTAAAAACATTTTCAGGCTTTAAAGACACGCTGTTTCTGAGGAAAATGGTCAAAAATACTCACGAAAGGGTCAAAATAAGAACATGTTAGGAACATTTTCAGGCTTAAAACTCAAAGAGTTAAGAACATCCAAAAGGTTCAACAATGTTGGATTTTCCTGTAAAAAAACGTGTATCATTGAATCTTTTCTATGTTACGAAAATTGTAGTTGTAATCCCATCAGTTTGGCAATTAAAGATTCTGGCCTATTGACGGTTACCTCTGTCCTCGCTTACACGTAGTACATGCTGAATAGAATTGTGATTTGTCTTCACATTTTGTTTTTCGGACTATGAATCTCATAATAGGGCGTTGGACGGGAGTGTTTTAGTGAAATGTTAGTCTGAATCGCAGACCTCTAAAAAAACCGCTTATTCTACTATAAAGAGCACGAATCCGTTAGTAGATGCTAGCAGCCTAATGAAATGTAGTCTGCATCTGATTTTGATATTATGGAAATAAACCCTCACTTCATAACCAGTAGCGTATAGCCAAGAGGGGTGCAAAATTTGTGGTAGACTTTTATGACACTGAAATTATCTATTCGTGTACGCTACAGATAACAACAACCTTTTCAAAGTTTTCAAAGAGATGAGGTGACATTTGACATTAAAGAAACTTTCTTTTTTCAAATGAGATATTTTTTGATCAAATAGATGGATGGCTGGATGTGTGAGCAAGAAACAACACATTTCATTTCAAAATAAAGAAATGTATCACATTCACCTTTCGATTGTGTTGAAGTTATCATAAAACTGCACACATCATATTTTTCAAGAGAATAATTGATATGAATCTAGACGTTTCAAAAAAAAATGACACAATATTTTGCTTATTTGAAGGGTAATGTGAGAATGTATTCTCAGTTCAATTCTTTTTTTTTGGATTTGATAAAAAAATTTGTTTTTTTTCGCACGTACATGATATGATTTTTGAGATTGACTTTGAGTGATTTTCCAGACATAAGAGATAAAGAACTAACTGTATAAGATTGTGTGTTGCAAGAATTGACATGATATCGATGATATATCAAAGCCCTAACACAGAGATTTTAAAGTTGTCATTTTTTTTCTACCAAGGACTTTGGGGAGTGTTTTGTTTTCTAAAGTATGTAAGTTGCAAAGTTTTCCACAATTCGTACAAATACCTGAGTAAATAGCATTAACGATGAGGTCAGCTTTGCGGTAAGATTTGCATTAAGTGAAACAATAACTACTTGTAATAACTTTTGCTTTCGTAGGCACCGTAGTAAGAAAAGCAATTTTATATGTTTTGACTTCCAAAATAATCTGAGTGATTGCCTTGGTGAGTTGGTTGTCATGTTTTACAAAGGTGAGAGGTAGATTGTGTAGTTTGTGTTATGCCCCCCCCCCAGCGGTTTGCGTGAATGCGTGAATTGGAAAGCTTTGCGCGAACAAAAAGACATTGCGTGAATGCGTGAATTTGGGAAAAAGATTTCCGAGATTGCGTGAATACACTCTTCTCGAGATGCATAAATTTATTGTTGTCCTCGTTTTCAAACAGATTTCATTGCTATAAAATTACATATCCACAATGATAATTGTGCTGTTTACACCTCATGAGACATTTTGAATTTCAAGTACTTTTGTTTTAGAGTTAATGTTAGGGTGTAAACTGGATTTTGAATTTTAGAGTTTCAAAATTGTCACAATTTTTTATCAAAATTTATTATATTCTAAGACTTTTTGCGCAATTTTGAGGTCCATAAGTCAAAAATCCACTGTTTGCCCCAGGGGTATCTGATTCGCGGTAGTAGCAAAAAACGGCAAAAATGGCATTTTTTGTCCATTTTAAGACTATTAAAGGCCAGGAAATGGTCAAAATGGTTTCTAAATGGTGTCTTGTACTAATATTCAACACAAAAAGACAAAATAACCCCAGCGAGATCGCTCAATGTTTCAATTTCAGGCTAAAAAAGCCGATTTTCTTGGATTCTGGGTAGCAAAATGCATGAAAGCAGCATTTTTGAGGACCCACAACTTTTAAACTTTTTAAGGTACACACTTGAAATTTTCAGCAATGAAACACTTCAGAGAAAGCTCCAGGAAAAATCAAACTTGAGTTTTCAAATATTTCCTATAAATCCATAATGGCGCCCTAGAAATTGAGTTTTCATGCTAAATGCCAACATTTCAAGCTAAAACTTGGTTTTCTCTGGCTAAAATTTCAAAAATGGTTTCAAATGGTGTCCTGAAATCTTTGGGTGTTGAAAGTATTCAGGAAAAACTCTGGGAGAATCAAAATGGTTTGGGTTAGAAATTTGCCAAAGTCCGCCATATGGAATTGCATTTTCACTTAAAACGTGATATTTAGAGTTAAAGTCTAATTTTCTCAGACTAAAATCTCAAAAATGGTTTCAAATAGGGTCCTGAAATCTTTTGGTGTTGAAAGTATTCTGGATATACTCTGGGAGAACCAAATGGTTTGGGTTTGAAATTTGCCCAAAGTCTGCCATTTATGGATTGCATTTCCCACTAAAATGCAATATAGAGTAAAGTCTGTATTTTCTCAGGCTAAAATCTCAAAATGGTTTCAAATAGGGTCCTGAAATCTTTTGGTGTTGAAAGTATTCTGGATATACTCTGGGAGAACCAAAATGGTTTGGGTTTGAAATTTGCCCAAGTCTGCCATTATGGTATTGCATTTCCCACTAAAATGCAATATTTAGAGTTAAAGTCTGATTTTCTCAGGCTAAAATCTCAAAAATGGTTTCAAATAGGGTCCTGAAATCTTTTGGTGTTGAAAGTTATTCGGATATACTCTGGGAGACCAAAATGGTTTGGGTTTGAAATTTGCCTAAGTCTGCCAAAATGGTATTGCATTTCCTACTAAAACGTGATATTTAAGAGTTAAAGTCTAATTTTCTCAGGCTAAAATCTCAAAAATGGTTTCAAATAGGGTCCTGAAACTTTTTGGTGTTGAAAGTATTCTGGATATCCTCTGGGAGAGCCAAAATGGTTTGGGTTTGAAATTTGCCTAAGTCTGCCAATATGGTATTGCATTTCCTACTAAAACGTGATATTTAAGAGTTAAAGTTTAACTTTCTCAGCTAAAATCTCAAAAATGGTTTCAAATAGGGTCCTGAATCTTTTGGTGTTGAAAGTAATTCTGGGAACACTCAAGGAAAATCATAGTGGTTCACAATGGTCATATATATGCCAAAGTCTGCCATTATGAATTTCATTTCTTTAGGAAGAACACTCAAGCTTACTCAAAACATTGTGTTTTAGAATGAAATACAATTCAATAATGGCAGACTTTGGCAATTTTTCTGACCAAAACCATTTTGGATTCCCATAGTTTTCCAGAATACTTTCAACACCAAAAGATTTCCGGACCCTATTTGAAACCACTTTTGAGATTTTAGCCTGAGAAAATTAGAGTTTAGCTCTAAATATTGCGTTTTAGTGGAAATGCAATTCCATAATGGCGAACTTTGCAAATTTCTAACCCGAACCATTTTGGTTCTCCCAGAGTATATCCAGAATACTATAACACCAAAAGATTTCAGGACCCTATCTGAAGCCATTTTTGAGATTCTAGCCTGAGAAAATGAGACTTTAACTCTAAAAATCGCATTTTAGTGGGAAATGCAATACAATAATGGCAGACTTAGGCAAATTTCTGACCCAACCATTTTGATTCTCCCAGAGGAGTATTTTCAGAATACTTCCAAGATTCAAAGATTTCAAACACCATTTGAAAATCATTTTTTGATTTTTAGCCCAAGAAACCAAGTTTTAGCTTGAAATATGGGCATTTAGCATGAAAACTCATTTTCTAGGGCGCCATTATGGATTTATAGGAAATAATTGAAAACTCAAGTTTGATTTTTCTGGAGCTTTCTCTGAAGTGTTTCATTGCTGAAAATTCAAGTGTGTACCTTAAAAAAATTAAAAGTTGTGGGTCCTCAAAAATGCTGCTTCATGCATTTTGCTACCCAGAATCCAAGAAAATCGGCTTTTTTAGCCTGAAATTGAAACATTGAGCGATCTCGCTGGGGTTATTTTGTCTTTTTGTGTTGAATATTAGTACAAGACACCATTTAAGAACCATTTTGACCATTTCCTGGCCTTTTATAGTCTTAAAATGGACAAAAAATGCCATTTTTGCCGTTTTTTGCTACTACCGCGAATCAGATACCCCTGGGGCAAACAGTGGATTTTTGACGTATGGACCTAAAAATTGCGCAAGAAGTCTAACAATATGATAAATTTTGATAAAAAATTGTGACAATTTTGAAAATCCAAAAAAAGTATTTTTTCATGGTTCCAGTTTACACCCTATGTCATGACCCCTTTAGAGTCAGAAAATAGCTTAGTGGTAGTGTAGCCTTGCCTTTAGATCACCCAAAGTGTTGTTTAAAAATAGCACTAGATTTGGAGAAAATTGAGTTTAAAGTTTCAAAAGTCCTGTCAAAGCCCTAATAGACTCGTTCTTAATATCATGAAATGGGCAACAAATTGTTAGAATTTCGTATATTACTATACCTTGATGGGTTGTACTGATAGAATAGAAACTTTTTCATTTTTTCAGTATGATTGCCAACTTTAGGCATCATTTTTGTATAATGACTGGTTTGGTTCAAACAATGCCTTGACAATGAAAACAAACAAAAATGGTCATCAAACAAAAACAAACTTTTTCAGAATAGCAGGTGCTTGTTGCATTGATATTTCTTTACTCAGCCACTATGAAAACTGCTGCAGGTAACAATATTTTTGAATATTTAGCAGGCTTATTATCAATGAGACCTTCATAAAAGAAAGAATCAATATCCAATAGAATAAGTATGAGGCTTTTTATAAGAAAATAGTACAAATATTTATGATGTTAAGGAAGCCTTTTTTACATAATTCACTTTTTGCGTTTGTTGAATGATTTTTAAACACTTGATTATCTGAGACTGGCTAATTTCAATTAAACTTTCATTGTAAAAAAGAAATTTATAAAAAGGTTTCTTTGCTTGCTTTTTCAGACAAAAAAGACCGCAACAAAGACCTCAATGAGATTCAATGCACAAATACTGGCTGTACAGAAAAGTTTAAATGGCGAATGCAGCTCAAGCGCCATCTAAGAAAATGCAATCACGAAAGGCCTATTGCTAAAGTTAAGAAGTACACTTTTTCAGATGGTCATTATGTTTGTAACACGTGTTTTAAAAGGACTAAACATCAACCAAACATGAGTCGCCATGTTAACAACTGTAACCCAAAAAAGGCTCAAATATATGCATGTGATTTATGTGCACAGACTTTTGAATACAAATGTCGCCTTGTTAAACACATGAAGAAACATACATCTGACAGTGAAAAAATCTGTCCAAACTGTGGAAAAATGTTTAGAAGAATAGATCAATTCAACCTTCATAAAAATCTTTGCGAAGACTTTGTCCCAACTTTTCCAGAGGAGTTAGAATCACCATGCCCTTCATTGAACTTTCACGTTGAAAGTCCAGAAAGTCTGATTAGTAATACCCTTGAAATAAGCAACGTTGATGTTGTTGATGCTAATGTTGATGTTATCGAGACTGAAAATGATCAAATAGTTCCTGGCAACACTGAAACTGTCATCCAAGATTTAGACCTACTGTCGATAAATTCAACTCCATTATCGTCAAGGTACAATGAAGTGAAAGATAAGTCTTGGAGTGTACGTAAGCAAACCCAAAGAAAGTCAGCAAATCTTGAAAACATTATTCAAAATTTAACCTCTCCTATCAAGAAAGGTGTGATATCTAACGTTATTAGTAATCACAAAAAAACAGTTGAGGAGATTTTAGCGTACACTGATATAGACACTATTTATGAAGCAAGGGTATGCGAAGCTCTTTTAAATGACTTGAAACAAATGCATAAATTAAGAAGATACAGAGCTTTTCATGAAAAACTGAACATTTTGTTTGAAGAACACCTCGAAGAAGACAATTTTTTAGACTGGTTGGCAGATAAACCCTCATAAACCTTCAATTATCTGAAAAGCATTTAAAAAGCATTAGAAAGCAATCTTAAATGGTAAATAATCTGAAAAGAGTTCAAAAACAATCACAAAACTAACGGCATGGATAGCTTTTGAATTACAAACTACAGATGCTTTTTGGATGACTGGAAAGCAATACAGACAGTATCCATGTGGATAGTTTTGAGATGGAAAATTCCAAATGTTGTTTAGATGGCTTAAAAACCAATCTTTGCGATATTCATTTGGATAGCTTATGGATGAGAATATCCCGATGCTTTCTTGATGGAAATTTATACATTTTCTACAAAAATCTTAAAGAAACAGTTTTTTATAAAATAGTAGATGCTTTCCAGATGGTTTTAACCACCACAAAGAGCTTTTAAATTGTAGACTTATTTGTTAATTTTTGAAAAAGTGTTGAGCTATCAAAATCAGGGCATTCCCGAAATTTTGCGTTTTCTGGTAGAATTTGACTTCCCAAATCTGCAATATAATTTTTGCAGTTGAATTTTCCAAGACAGAAATACTGGAAAAAATAAGCTAAATAAAATTCTTCTTTCAACTTTGTGGAAGAAGAGAAATAAAATTGAAAATTTGGGGGGCATTCAAAAAGTACGTTTGTAGATTTTCACCAATTTTTAAACCCTCTCCCCCACCCTCTGTTCGTCAGCGTTTGTTTCGAAGTAACCCACCCCCCCTCCAGTACGTTCGTTTATTATCTCTAACATTTTTTACCCCCACTCCAATTTTGAAAGTTTCAATTTTACACTTAAAATAAAAAATTATTTTCTCGAGTTTATAAAATCGTCTTGAAGATAATTATTGGAAAAATAAAGGTGAATATTTTCTCACACTTGATATAGATAATAAAATTGGTCAGTCTTTCGAATAATAGAACACCAATTATAACAATCAAGACTTGACCCCTCCCCCTGTCCGCTTTCTGGCTGACCCTCCCCCATTCGGTGACGAACGTACTTTTTGAATGCCCCCCCTTCAAATTTTCTGACAGCATTAAAGTAACAGAATACAATATTAATATATACCTGTTGAAAGGTGGATGCATTAATTGAAATGTCTTCTTTTTCAAGCTGATTTGTATTTGTAATATTTAATTATTATGTTTATTTGATTTGAATTTTTAGTTAACTCTGAAAAAAAAGAAAAAGGTTTGTTAAAGTTGTCAAAAACTATAATAGTGTACCAAAAGAGGAATGGTTCCAATTTCGAAATCACAAGCAATTAATCTGAACCTTTTCAAGAAAAGTCAGCTAATACTTGAGATAACGGAATTAAATAGCAGAAAACGGCTAAATACTAATTATGAAATCTCAATATACATCTTTTACATAGTATCAGCATAAGATAATTAGTAGAAATATATACAAGAAAGTATGCAATAAGAATAAAATTTGCTTCTTAAATAATCTTCTAAAATTTATTAAAAATGTAAGGAATAAATATTTTTCATGCTAAAGATACCCCTGATCCCTTGTCCCCAAATCCCTTGTCCCCAAATCCCTTGTCCCAAGATCCCTTGAAAAGAAAATTTGATTTAACAAGAGTTAGTTTTGGCTGACAAAATACTTCACTTTTGGGCGAGTTTTCAGGATTTTTAGTATTTAAATTTCATATGTAGCTTTTGGTTTTATTATTAGTCCTACTCATTGGTGCTGCTGAGAAAAAAAATTAGTCTGTTTCATGAGGATTCACAAAATCAATTAAAAACAGCTTATTTGTTGTGAGTTTCTTCACATTCGTTAGCGGTTTCACACAAGCTTTCTTCTCGACAATGTCAGCAAGTTCAATGACTTTGAAATTTTTTGTTCTATAAAAGATGAAGAAAATTTTTTTAAAGAACCATTTCCTGAAATTGAACTTTGATACTGAAATAGTGATATGGATCTACATCAAAAGTTATATCAAATACTTTTAAGACTGTTGATACTAATACTAATTTAGTTGGAGGTTTCATAACTAAGAAATCCTACAAGTTTTGATTCTTTGGTCAGCCCTAAATGTTTTCCTATTTAAAAAATATCATTAACCCCGTTTATGAAATACCTGTTGTAAGACTTAATGTGTTCAAGAGTTATCTTTCTACCACCCAAACTTCCAGAAAAATCACTTTTAATTTGTTTCAACAAGGAGACAATGACAAATACACCATCATTTTGATTTACCTAAAAGTAAAATTAAGAAACAACATTAAAGTATTTGATACATTAAATGATTTGAAAAGAATTGATCTAGTAAATTTTAATCCCTGCCCTTATAATAAAAAAGTTGGTTACTTTAAGGAAGGTCTGTATCAATCCAGCTTGATTAATACCATCTGTTTTGAAAATGATAGCTGCATTTGACCTTCTTGGTGATCGTTTATAGCCAAGGGATTTAAATATCACTCCATTATGTTTCAACTTATGGAATTCAGTAAGATTTGATCTGAAAGTAAATGATTGAAATCGAATGAAAAGAAAAGAAGCATATGGTTGTCGATGAATATTGATCAGACTCAAAGTTGAAATTAGTATTTCAAAGCTTGCTCATTCTCCTTTGAAATTTTGGCTTTCTTAGATGCATGTTTGATCATTTTTGCATCTAGGCAAGGGGTTTTTTGATTCACACTCTCACAATTTCATTTGACTAGGAATTAATTGGTTTGCCACTCTTTACTGAATTAGGAGGGTATAATTCATACTTATTGTTGGCCTTTACAAAGTTTACAATCTGCTTTTGTGTCAAGAAATTTTCTGGATCAAAATTTTTGAATGGCCCATACATCTGAAGAGATTGCTTTTCTGAATGGCTTTTACTGTAAATGGAAAGGAAAAACATATTTTTGTTAAACTACTTAGAAGGTGTTATTACATTTACAAATGAAACTTACAGCATTTAATTTCCACAAATTAAGCATAAATTTTCAGATATGAAAAAAAAAATTCCTCACCCATCTCTTTTGACAAGCTTGTTGTATAGCGATTTCTCTGCAGAGCCATCTAACATCTTTGATGCATGAATTGGTAATTTTTGTGCAGCAGAGATAGCTTTAGTTACCTGGGATTGAGGATAAAATAATCAGGCAATCATTCATTAAAAAAAAAAGAAAAATAATTGAGACAGTCAGATGCAGTCAAAATTTAAAAAAATCCACTTTGAGTGAAAATTCCATACCTGTTCTTCAACCTTGCGGGTTCCATGGAAATGATACTTAAAATCGCCATTCCAATCTTCATAGCAAAAACCAGACATTGATGCCCAGAGTGGCCCATGGTTCCTTACATTGTCTGCATAATGCACTAGATTGTGAAAATTGGCCTTACTTTCTTCCAAACCTAGGAAAAAGAATAAGAGTAAATGGACTACCATAGGGACTACTATGTAGGTAAGTTTAAGAGTTTCTTTTTAAGTCTAATATTATGTCTCAGGTGCAGTATAGTTACACTTAAAATAATGCCCTATTATTTAAAATAAAACAGTCTTTACCATAAAGTTTATCTGTTTGAAATACGAATACTTTTAAATCTTCCTCAGCAGATTCAATTTCATTTTGTGTTATTGATAGCTTTTGTAAAGTATATATCCCTTTGACAAGGAATAGAAAATGACTAAAATAGAAGAGACACGCATTATCAATAAATACCATTCTTGAAATTCTCATGAAGTAAATTAATTTAATTATTTAGTACCGATAAAATGTAATTGGAAATCAAACAATTCAAAGGCCTTTTTAGCTTTCATATAGAATGTCTGCCCCCTGGATTTGAGTCACTGTAATTAAATCCTTTACCATTAATTTTTACACCCCTTTTCGCAAAGAAAGGGTTCAAAATTGCTTATTTTTGGGAACGCTGCACAAAATCTAAATCAAAAGACAAGTTTTAGAAGACAAAGAAACCTTTGAAAGTTCCTCAACCTTCTAACCATAGTGACATCACTATTATAGTTTTGAAGAGGAGTCAATTTAAAAATCTATACTTTTTTGAATAGACTGTATACCTGTAAAATGGTTCAAGCAGAAAACCAAGCATAATAACTGGTCCATAATAATATAGCCAATTACGAAATTCGTTTGCTGAATTTGAAAAAATAACAAAAATTAAATTATTGAATTTCTTTAAGGTAATTCTGCTGTATTAGCCTCCTTTTCAAAAATTCTCCACCCATTTTGATTCCAACCCCCTACTTATTAAGTTTTCAGATTTTTTCCAAACCCCGGCTATTAGGTACACAAGAGTAAGGCTCAAGGAAATCTATTATTAATATTATAATAATTATTATTAATATTTTATAAATAAACAACATTTGAACCTTTCAAAATATCACATGTTATAGGGTAGTACAATCATCAAAGAGGAGCTCAAATTATAAATAATCTTATCGTATAATTGAATAAAGGATAATAAACATAAAAATTTATTGAACATAAAAAGGATTGTCGTTAAAGGAATTATACGGTGTTATATACACCCGACTCGTCTGAAACTGATGTCAGCAAAATTTTAATAAAAGAATCCTTTCAAATTTGTAAATAAAAGGAAGAAAAAAATCTTGCTCCACATTTTTCTTTATTCATTACAAAAGATTCTATTTATTTCAATCTGCTGAATCAACATACATTATAACTATGTAAAAGGTCAATGGCTTTAAAGTGTTCTTTCAGTGTTGAAATAAGGTGAAATTGACATGTAAGAATTAATATTCGACAAAACCTCTAAAGCCCAAAGAAAGTAATTATCTGGTATTAAATTGATAACCTTTAAAGTAATTTCGATGTTTTACAATGCTTCTTGGCTGCCTAGATAATTCATCTGGTGGTGTCATTGCGAGATAAACAGAATCGAGTGTTTTCAAAACCTTTCCAAGGTACCATGCATTTTTATGGTTTTCAGTGTCAAACCACAAGCCTAGAAGTCTTCTAAAAATAATAAAATAAGAGAATTTAAGCTTCATTATGGGAAAGACCCCTCCAACCCCTTATGCCATCCCAACCTGAATTTTAAAAATTCCCTTATTTCAAAGGTAAACTACGTTTTCAAAAATAAAGTCATCTTTATACATATGCTTCAAAGCAAACTCTCCCATCTATTTTAGCCAAATTGTTAGGTTGCATATATTTTAAGATCTGAAATGTTTAACTTGATATTACTCAGTTCAAATAACCAAAATAAAAATAAACATCAAATTACAATACATTACATACATCCTGTATGAAAGGAGTGAAAGAACTACTATACTTTGTTACACCCAGAAAAGCTCCATGCATGGTATCAAAAGGTACTCCCCAGATAATATCATAATATGTAAGTTCACCCAATACAGACAAGCCTCGAATACCGTTTACCTGAAAAGGAAAAAAGCTTTCATTAAAAGTGTAAACCATTAAATTTTCACAAACAAGTAGATTTTCATACTACATGAAATCTTAAATCTTGCTTTATAACAATTTTTAGAAATATCTATAACCTATATCGTTCTGATGTGATTATTCATAAAATTACGTTTTGATAAACATGATTACCACTAAATTGTTTTCCAATGATACCATTGCTTGTGCAATTGTTTTTTCTTTTGTCCGCTTTGATGGTAATTCCATTGTTTTCATAGGAAAAACAATTGTCGAGGTTTTGACATATTTAGTCCCTTTTAATTTCATTATGGGTTCTCCCTCGATTTCACAGCAACTGCACCCATAGTATCCATTAAACTGAACGGTTTCTTGGACTAGACATTTTGCTTTAATATAAGAAGAGATTGGATTAATATTATTTGAATGAACTTTGATTAAAGATAAATACAAATACAAATCACCCCTTGCTAGTTTTAATAATAATTTTCTTTTTTAATTTTCTTCCTTTTGTCTTTTTTGTGCACGTTAAATACTTGAGTATTAGTGTAATAAATAAGTCTGGGTACATTGAGCTCCTATCAGGGCAAATTACTATGCTTTAGTTACAAGAGTATCTTATCAATTTATTTATTTCAATTGAAAAAAAACATACCGGGGAGATCAAACAATGAGCTAAGCAACAGAACTTTGTAACATTTTTGTTCTCCATTGTAAGTAAATTGGATACCTTAGGTATAGAAAAATGCATAAAAATAGTGTGAAAAGTTTTTCTGGCAGGTTTTGCTTATTGAAGCTTATGAAAAAGTTATGTCACAAAATCTAAATTTTTATTTTCGAGGAAAAGCTTTTAAAAGAATCCCAGAAACAAGAATGCATGGTTAGCTCAGTTGGTTAGGCGTGCGCCTTACAATACAAGGGTGATTTTTTCCAACTCCTAGTGGGACTTTGGAAATGGAAATAAAACAAGAAGCCTAGCGGCGTGAAGGCCCAGCCCGATGAAAAAAATTAAAAACTTGAAACTGATTAAAGGTATCAAAAGTAGAGAGAGATGAGAGGTCGAAAGATAAAGATAGGTTGGAGTGAGACCCTCACTTGATTAACAAGGGTGCCAGTGGTAAAACTTCAAATAAATTCTAGAGCACAATATAACCTATTATAATGTCATCTGACGTCAATTCAATGATCTCAACCGAACGTTTGTTAAACCTGATGAAGACCTCCACGAAGGAGGTCGAAATATTGTTTCTTAAATTTATATTATGAAGAATGACCATTAAAACGTAATGAAAAGAATATAACCTAGTAAAACATATAAAAATGTCGGTGGTCTTTTGTTCACTTATTTACTAAATACGATTAAATTCCGAATTTTTAAGAAAGTCATTTTTATGAAATTTAGGCAAATTCGGTCAAACAGCATGTTCCAATCTTTTGTTACTTTTACTTAATTACCACTAGCCATAGCTTTGAAGCAAAGTTGCAAAATATCAAAAGAAAAAAACTCGACAAAAATCTTTTTTCAAACTTTGCTGACGTCAGCACAATTCAGCAAAAACAATCACCCTGCACAATGCTGACGTCAGTTAATTCGAAAGAAAAACCTCTTCAAAACTTTCCTTCTGATGGCTTGCAGTTTTAATCCAAATTTCATTTGCCCAAACTTGGGAAGATAGCTCCTAACTGTGATTATCATATTATAAAAGCCTTTCATTTATATGCAACTTGATTTGTGCGACTTGATGAGGTAAGAAAAGTAGACCAGAAAACAGTTTTTTCCAAGTTTTGGTAAAAAGTTGAAGTACGTACTCAATCAAAATAATTAGTTAGGCGGTCATTTCCAAGGCAACACACCATTGTCTAGGCATTAATACACAGCTGAACAACTATCTTTGCCAGTTTATCAGATAAAAGCAGCGGAAGGATCCCGAATAAGTGCCAGGAAAGTTCTGTTGTTGTAAGGCACCAGGTTATCATGTCGTTAATTTATTACGTAATATTTTTGTCGAACGTGACAGTCTGTAGTAATTAGTTATATTCAATAGGGCCATTAGTAAAAAATAGTTTGGTTCCCGTCACCCCAACTTTGAAAAAGTGGGTCGGTCGGGGTTAAAAAATTTATGCTCAAAAATATCATGCGACTCAGTATCTTCATCCGCCAGGTTGTTTTAAAAGCCCTTCTCTAAAAATTAAGCCCCAGGTTCTTATAGCCAGAGTGGTTCCATTTGGTCTAAAAAATGAAAATCGGGAAAAAATCCATACAAAGCTGGATTTCGGATTAAATTTGGATGGAAATCCGCTCAAACGCCGCTCGCTACATCGCTCAGAGTTTGTAATGGCGGAGGTTGATGATGACATTCGAGCAGCGCCAAAACCGCTTCCTGTCCCTTCGACTCCTTTTACTTAAAAAAAAATAGGGTCGGTCGGGTGTGATGGGAACCAAGCTATTTTTTACGAACGGCCTAGACCATTGTGATTGCCTAAAAACGACTATTGGAAATTGTATCATCTTTCAGTAATGTTTTGTAGAAATCCACTGGTTTGCCATAAATCAATTTGAATATTCATCCAAAAAAAGTTATCTCAATAAAAACCATAGTTGGTATCTTGAAAAATGGAATCGCCCCAACATAAAAAATTGTCCAGCACAGTTCAGTTGTCCAAAGTTGTCAAATTGTCAAAATCCAGTAATGGCTTCCATCATTCAAATTGAAACGACAACAAAATGTGTTAATTTTAAATAAATCCTGCGTCCTGCAACACTAAAAACCCATCACCGATCTCTAACTCTATCCAATCACACCACATACTTTACAACCAAATTTGATAAACTATTTCATGATTTGTATTTGTAATCTACTGTAACTCCATCTTTATTTGTTTTTGATATCAAAGCCATTTACTAAAAATAAAGTCTTTTAAAAAACAAGAAAGAAAAAAGACAGCAATACTATTGAGGTAGAATTTTATGTTTATGAAATTATCACTCATAAAACTTCATGAAAACTTGAGCAAAGACAAGAAGATTTGGCAAAATGTTTGAAAAAAGGTTTACAAAGCAAATTCACTACAAATTTTGTTCGATTTGAAAGTCTCTTGACCAAATATATTTAAAGAAAATGGTCTAGAAAGTCTAAAGCCTACTCTCGCTTCGACCGCCATCTTGTTTTGTTTTTGTGCAAACGTTGTTTGTTTACGGAGCGCGAAATCAGAGAATATATCTTTCATAGTCAGTATCCGACTTTGGCGAGCTCTTTGCTTTTAAGACGCCAAAATTAAGAAGTGTGGTACTGGTTTTAAGCGCCGTTTCTACCAAAACAGACCCGGACAGACACACGTACGAACAGAACGTTGCAAATGAAAGGCCCACTCGCTTAGCGCTGGGCCAAAAAAGGTATCCTTAAGTGTGGGACATGCCGTACCCTCCATTCGCTTAAGTACCCCCCGGAGATTTATGGCAGGTCAAACATTGTCATTACCTTGAAAGTACCATTGCTTTAACATTTCAACTAAAGGACGCAAGAAACTCCTCATGTAAGGTTTTTCCTCTCCAAACCAGATCCCAACCAAAACACGGAACTTTTTCAATTTCCTGAATGATCAGAATTGAAATTCAACAATGTGAAATATTCCAAAATATTGTTTGACAAATTTGATGAAGCTATATTTTATACAAAATATAGCAACAAATAATTAACTAAAATTTGCTATGGTCCTACAATCATGGTCCAAATATATGGGAATTTTGGTTATTTCCTTGTTTTTTGAAATTTGAAGTTTGGGAGAGAAAGTTGGTTTTGGGCTATCTGTTAAATGTAATCAAATATTTCAATTTGGGTGGGGTTTATAGACTTCCAGGCTATTTTTGTTAAAACTCTACCTTTCCTTTTGAACTTTGGTGGGAATTTCCTTTTTTCTCAAATATTACTACCTTAAAAATTGGAGACCTTTTCATAATCTCGATTTTCCTTTATTTAAATATAGTGATCAAGACAAAACAAGCATGAGATTATTTCATTCCAAACAAGCGAGAAGGTTTACGGTGTTGAGTTTGTCTTTAATTAATGTTTAACCTAATCGACTCAGCCAATTTTCTTCCTATTCAAATTTCCCGACAGTTCCTGAAGAAGTGTTTTAAAATGTATTTGTTGAAAATCAGAGTATTTACCTTAATGCAGGAGGAAGTTCATTGATTCTTAGATAGATGGGCCATACTGAGTAATTACATGAATTGAACATCTTCACTCCATCTGAATTCATCTGCAATGTGATGGTATTACTTCCAATGATTCCTGATTCCAGTAGGTCTTGATAGACCTTTCCATCACAATAATCTCTCAGCACATTGTCAACCTTTTTCATGGGTGCTTTAAATCCTTCTTGGAAATGTGGCCCTAAAAATCAAATTATATTTTGTCAGTTGAGTGCTATGTATGCTAAGAAAGGATAACAACTTTAAATCGAGAGACACTGGTCAACCTAGCAACAAATTTTCAGCCTAGCTCTCACTGTGATTGGGCAAATGATGAATTGAAATCAAACCTTGTGTCTTGACTAAGGGAGTGGTCAGAAAGTATCTACTAGGGGGTGGGATTTCAGAGGGGGGTTCGAAAATTGTTTTGAGGGTTTAGTTCGGGGGTTCCAAAATATTTTCAATCGAAAAGGGGGGGTACGAAATATTGAAATATTTTTGGCCATCTCAAGAGATATCTCAGAAGGTCAAGTTTCATGGTTTCATGGTTTCACATCTAAAGATTTGCATTTTTTTCGGCCTCAGATATTACTCCTGTTATATTAAGATATTGTATATATATGCAAAGAAAAAATTTACTTTTAATTCCATATGATTCAGACATTTGAATGCCTCATTTCTGGGCAAAATCGGTCCGAAAAAGAGCTATGTTTGAAGGAAATCAGAATGAAAAAATGCCCAGTAAAAATAATGGAAGACAATAAGGCAAACTTTCTTGGCTGATTTTTGGCCTCCTGTTGGAAATTTTAGCAGTTTATATTTCCTAGCTTTTTTGTGATAAATTTTTCAAACATTACACGCTTTTTCTTTTATAAGAATAACTTCTATAAGAATATCAGGGTGACATTTCGGGTTTAAAACAATAGGCCTATTGTTTAGAACAATAGAAAAATAAGAATAATGCTCACCCTCAACCAAAGTACACTATTCTTATAAAAAAAAAAGCGTGTACCCAATTTGGAGCTGAGCTGCTAAAGTTGAATAAAAAAATACTTACTTTTTAATATACCTTTCAGTTCTTCTTCAACATTTGAATATATAAAATGTCTTGTCTTGGAATCTTTACAGTGTTTACATGTTTCATTTTTGTTGATAATTTGTTTGCAATTTTCACAAAAATAGTGCTTTTGGAATTCATCTTTTATGTTTAAACTTCTGTAAAGTGAATTGACAGTTGTAGGGAAGTTGTTAGGCTTGGGAAGATGGAGCTTTGTTAAAGCTAACAAATCTTTTAGTGCTGATTTACTCAGATGGTGTCTCTCTGCAAAAGCCAGGTGAAGCATCAGCGAATCTTCCAAAGAAAGATTGACATTTCGTGCAACATCAGTCTTTTTATTGTTTTTCAGAAACGAAAAAAATTCATCCTCATCATCTTCATTATCATCTTCAGTATCATTGTCTTGACTTTCATTCCCAGATTGTTGGTCCT
This sequence comes from Clytia hemisphaerica, assembly GCF_902728285.1. Taxonomy (NCBI): domain Eukaryota; kingdom Metazoa; phylum Cnidaria; class Hydrozoa; order Leptothecata; family Clytiidae; genus Clytia; species Clytia hemisphaerica. The sequence continues at coordinate 1,616,009 of NW_027103890.1, forward strand.
CATCAGAGAAGTGAGTTTGTAACATCTCTGTAATGATAAAAGATAAAACAACAATATTTATTATTTGACAATAATTATTTTGTACCAGGAAGTCGGGTAACTTGCATCAGTGGAGAGGCCCCCCCAGCGGTTTGCGTGATGGCGTGATTGGGACTTTTTTCTTGGGTGATTAGAGATTTTTTTTGGCGTGATGGCGTGATGAAGAATTTGGCGTGATGCGTGATAGGGCAAAAATTTGAGGCATGATGCGTGATTTGGGCTATTTTTCGCTATTTTTTGCTTTACGCAAATTCCAATAAAAGTTTTGGCCCGAGAATTCTCGTGCCATGTCGAGGGTCGTACTCTACCATTTTGTTTTGATTTAGCTTCGTATTTTAATGACCAGACAGGTCATTCATTTAAGGGATATGCAAGTTTCCCTCCACTGATGCAAGTACCCAACTTCGTGGTATTTGATAACCACCATTTCACAAAAACTTCTAAGTCATTAATTTCAATGCGAACGGGAAATTATGAAATACACAAATTCTATTTTGCACCGAGTAGGCTTTTTAAACGAAATAAATTAGTGGCAAAACGATGGACGTTTGACGTCACTTGTGCGCAAGTTACACACTCCCCATCCAGTCTGGGAAATCCTCTCAATTGCACGATTATCAAAGCGCGCCGTAAGCGTGCAATTGCACGGTTATCAAAATGGCAGAATTTTTATAGAAGCTTATCGAAATTGTTCTGAAACGGGCGGTAAGCGTTAAGCAAGATTGACGGGTGACGGCTTTTGCGGTAAGCGTGACTTTAAAATTTCCTATATTTTTGACACGTAATTCCTTCCGAAAGCTCTGTTGAATTTCAAAAGCCTAGGGCAGTTTTACTCAAAATTTATCGTAGAAGAAGATTCCGTAAAAATGGATTGCCCGTTAAACCATGCCTTCGCCCGAATTAGAGAATTCTGAACCCCTTGAAATCCCTAAGCAATTTCAACCGGGGCGGGAGCGGGCGTAAATTATAACCATGCAATTGCGCGCTTACGCCCTCGGAACATAAGCGTGCAATTGAGAGGATTTCCCAGACTGCCATCTCTTTCTTGAGAAGACCACAAAAGACAAGGATGGTATATAAACTCGACCAACCTGACGGTGGTAGTTCTGTTCTAAAACAGTCATTCAGATTGTATGGTGGTATGGATGAGTGAGAATCAAAATTCTGGCTCTGGAAAGTATCATTGTTTCCTTTTTCTTGATTGATCGATTGATCACAGCCATCTATAACTGCAGTAACAGTAGAAACTGGAGAACTAGAGTGTTTATCATTCAGTTCTAGTAAAGGTGTGATGTTTGCTGTCTCAATATTATTCCTGTTAGTTGTTAACTCCATTGAATGATTTGAAAATGACAAGTCGTAATTTTCTTGCGCTTGGTCTTGGAGGAGATTGGTTTCTTCGTACGCTGCATCGTTATTAGCATTCAAAGTGTTATTTAAGATAGGACCAGTGATTGTCTCAGGTTCATTCAATGTGTTAACTAGATTGACAGCATCTGTGGTAGCTAGATTTGAAGTGTTATTGTAGATGGGAAAAACAACATTTGTAGCAGGTTGATGATTCGACAAAAATGCCTGGAAAATCGGATTGCTGTCAGACAAGCATGTATCTGGAACTTCTATTCTCTTTCTTTTAACCATTTCTAATCATTTAAGGAAGAACACTCAAAAAATTTCAACTTGGGTCTAGCCCAAAGCACAACCATAGGGCATAGCCACAACTCCACTGGCAGCTCCACTGCTCACTCCAAGATCGCAACTTCCCATTACTTTTGCTACCATTATGAATATTTTGATGTTTTGATAATCCTCTTCCCGAGTGCTCTTGTTTTGGGGACAGCATCGTTTCAAAACGGCAGTTTTTCTCTTGCGATGGAGAGCAACTAGTTCCAATCCTTTTTCGCAAGCACGAAATTCCCGCCAAATTCATCATCTTCTCCTCAACCTCACGACAGCTTGACAAATTGATCTGGTCATAATCTGCTGTAAACTTTTTCATAGCTTATTCAACTTTTAATAACCATTATGCTTGTGGCAAAGAGAATTCGAACGGCTAAGCAGATAAATGATTTCGAAGGTAAGTTAAGCAATCTATTATAGATATATATGTGAAGAAATAAGAATTTCTGTCCAACTATATTCACTCAGGAGATTTGGGTGGCAGAGCAGCATATGCATTTCATCCTTATTAGGACTCGCAGCACTGCATACCCTGGCTGGCTAGATCGATTTAGCCAGCATCTCTAAACCACAAAATCACTTGTGGTTCAAACTGAGAGAAATACTCTTAGGTGCCAAATAAACGGTCCCCCCCGCTTGTTAATTTTTCGAAAATTTTCCAACCCCCCCGGACCTTATTAGGACCCCCCCGTTTATTAATTTTAAAGAATATTTTCACTTGGCTAAAAGAAGTCCCCTTATTTTGCTCCAAAAAGCCTGATTTTAGCCTATATTTACCTTATTTTTGGGTTTTCATAAGTACAATTTCCAACCCCCCCCGGCAATTAGGTCCCCCCCCGTTTATTGAAATTTCAAAAATTTTCCAACCCCCCCGTTTATTCGAGCCCCCCCGTTTATTTGGCACCTAAGAGTAGCTAGTGGAGAGAAAACTGGAGGCCCTGATCAGTCGGGTGTTTAAGATAAAAACTGCAGTTATTGCTCTTTTCGGAAATTATTGCCGAAAACGGCAATTTTTTTAACGATGAAATGCTGAATCAGCAAAATGTGTTGTCCTTTTAAGGGAAAAGATGTCAGAGGTGTTTGAAAATAGTAAAATTGCATTGAGAAAAAGGTTTTTCCGATTTTTAAAAGTGATTTTTTCAATTTTTCGTTGCTCAATAACATGAAAAGTTCTAAAATAATAAGTTAAAAGATCCTGCATCGTTGCCGAAACACAGCCAGAAAGAGATAACAAACCCCCGTTGTAAATTTGTTTACACATGACTCGATTTTGCTATCTGCATTTCCAACAAAAACCAGTTGAAAACAAAACTAAACGAGGCACAGCGGGCCTTCTTATTGCGAGGGTGTCAAATACCACGTTTTCAATAATAAAATCAACTTTTATTTGCAAAAATGGCAATAATTGCCGAAAACGGCAGTTTTCATTTATTTACTTTTTTATTTTTCTGCTGATTCAGCATTTCATCGTTAAAGAAATTGCCGTTTTCGGCAATAATTTGCCGAAAAGAGCAATAATTGCAGTTCTTATCTTAACACCCGACTGCTGATGTCCTCTACTGGAGTTGGAGATATATAGCTTTATTCTGAACCTGTTAAGCCTTTTGGCAGATTGTGGGTAGTTCACTAAGTATTCACTTTGTGTCCAACCCCTATAAAGCTTGTGAAGATGGAAAATTTCTTCTGCTCTGGGAGCTTTGTCGTTGTCTTTTAAATGTTTTTTCTTTTTTATAGAATCTGGTATTGTCATTAAGGTCAAGTTTGATGATGGTTTTATTTCAGAAAAGGACTCACTTTCCCTCAAATTTACAACAACAAATAATATTGATTCCGTTCCCAAAGATGCTAGCAGTAAAGCTTTTGGACAAATTGTAAGCAAGCAACTACAGTCAACTACTCCAACTTGGGACGAGTGGTAGCAACATGGGACTTGTTGATATATCTTGTCTGTATTTTTACTTACTGTTAAATCACTTTGACAACAAATTTGTTTTGATATCTCCACCAAGTCTATCAATCATACTTCTTTGCTCCTGTTAGAGAGTGCACAGACGATTTAAAAGCCTACTCAGTGGGAAAGAGAAATCATGTATTTTTTAATACGCGGTTCATTAAACTCAAATCAAATGACTTTGAGGTCTCGGTGAAATGGTGGTGGAATGGCTGTCCCATGTAGTTTCAGATAGTCCCAAGTTGAAGCAGTTGACGGTAGCTATGTCTCAAACTTTTTTTATAATTCATGGCCTAGAGTTTTAATTTTTTCATCAGCCCATCCCTAATTTAATTCAGAATATTAACCCTTTTGAAGCAATATGAGTTCGATTAGTTCAGTCAGTAAAAAGTTTGATTAGTTCAATGATATTAAATCCTAATATCTTTCCTTTCCTTGCTGTCCCTTGCAAAATCCTTATTTTGGCACTCGACTACCATTTCAACAGTTTCCAGATTATTGTATATTTAAATTGTACTTTAATCATTTGATTGGTAAGACAAGTTTGATTGATTGGGTCTGCTTTTAAAGCTAATCTGTAAACTATCATAACATTTAATCCTTTTATTTTAATTCTCAGGAAATTCCAGATGGTCGTCTAGTTCCTGCTGATGAACTTGAATCAGGGCTTAATGGTTTTGCCTTATATGAAGGGAAATTTTATATGTGCACCATATTGAATGTACGCAGTGGCAACAAAAGAAGTAATCAAACTCTTTTTTCATTTCATATCCATACAGCTTGTCCTAAAGAAGCGCTCAGTTTCCATATATTGCAGTGTACTAGATTTGAGATTTTTTGCAGAACTAAATTTTGCAGATTTTTGATTATTGGCAAAAATTACAGCCATTTGTAAACTATTTAATCGTTGTTTTACTAGCTTGAAAAGTTTTAGGGATAAAGTTAATATGCGATACGGGGCAAAATTGGGTCTGAGTACAGACAACACAAATGCGCAAGCAAAACCTTAACCAGTGTTTGTGATGACAAGAACTGTCTACTCATATATAGTTGCAGTTTTCACATAGCATTTTTATATAATACTCATTGATGCCCTTAAAAGACATGTCACCACAACAAAGAAATTTGCAAAATTTAAAAGTGCTCCATAGTGGAGTTCCATCATGTTTGAGGTTAGCATATAATTTAGCCCCAGTTTTCTGGTTAAATTCAAAATTTATTTTGTAATTGAACTATGTTTTTCTTCCATAGAGAGTGATTCAGTGATGACCATTCCATCCAAATCAAAAAGTCCAAAAACAAAAAAATCTAAGAAAGGTTTGTCTGATCTGATGTAAATTTGTTTATGACATTTGGGTCTAAATATAACCTCTTGGCTTTAGGGTGTGAGCTTTTTTCTTCATTTTTTACATTCAAAATCTTGCCTTGATTTCCTTGTACTCATTACAATAGAGATATCAATTCTGGTGAGGACTATTGTTAAAAGGTCAAATTTTTCCAGAAAAATCTCTATTGAAAAATAATCTACACTGGAAAATCTATCCTTTCCAATAAATAATTCTTGTTTCACAGATCCAGAAAAGGTAACTGGAAAAGATGATGAAAATGAGGAAGGTTAGTTTGGGATTGGAATTTTTTTTCTAATTTCAATATGATGTCAGCCAAAAAGTTACCTTATGAGAAGAAATTTGGGTGATTTATTATAGATTTTTAAGTTGGACGAGAAGTGTTTTTGGGAAACCACCCACTTTTGTTGAATATTTTAGCTGAAAAAGGAGGAAAAAATTGTTTCTAGAAGAAATACAGACTAAAATGAAAAAAAAGAAAGAGCAAGAATTGATTTTGGCAAAATAGATGCATTTTTTTGACAATTGACATTTTTGACAGTTGTCCAGGATGACTTTTGATTCGGGTAAAAATTACAGCCATTGCGTTTTTTTATCATTGTTTTCTTGCTTGAGCCTTCAGTTAATTTTGTAATTGAATTATGTTTTCCTCCCATAGAGAATGATTTGGTGATGAGCATTTCATCCAAGAAACCGAATAAGTCAAGTCCAAAAACAACAAAGTCTAAGAAAGGTTTGTTTGATCTGATGTGTAATTATTTATGAGATTTGGGTGTAAGTAATTAGTCCATCATAAGCTGTAAACTAAAATGAAAAACTTTTTTTTCTATAAGAACAATATACAACCTCCTGTCTCTAGGGAGAGCTTTTTTTATTTTTGGACCTACCTCCGGGTACCCCGGTGGAGGTCCTTTAAATTAACCCATGTCCGTCCGTCCGTTCGTTCGTTCGTCTGTTGCCAGCTTTTCTCAGGATTGGCTCATTAGTTTTTTCTGATTTTTGGCATAAAGATGCAAAATGGCAATGCCCAAAATGTGACGGAGCCCGATTTTCGAAAAAAAAAATTTTCCGGCCGAAAATACCGGAAATATGCCGGAAAAACTGGTTTTTTGGCATTTTCTCGAGATTTTATCATTAGTTTTTTCTGATTTTTTGCTCAAAGATGCGTATTAACAATGCCCAAAACATGGCCGAGTCCAATTTTTGAGAAAAAATTTTTTTCGGTCGAAAATGCCGGAAATATGCCGGAAATCGCCGTTTTTCTGGATTTTCATTGGATTTTTATCTTATAATTGGTTGTTTTTTCATTCAAAAACATTATTAATAGCAATGCCCACCATCAAGCATGTTTCGATTTTCAAAAAAATTAATTTTTGAAGCCGGAACTATTCAAAAATCGCCGGAACAACCTATTTTCGCCGGAAAGACAGTATTTCGGAAATATGCTGGTAAAACCAGTTTTTTGACATTATCTCGAATTTAATTTTTAAAATTGAAATTTTTTGCAGAAAGATGCGTATTCGCAATGCTCAAAACATGACCGAGTTTACTTTTTGCGAAAAATTCTTGCCGTTAATCGCAGTTTTTGCAGATTTTCATTTGGCTTTTTCCTTATTTCTTTGTTTTTTCACACAAAAACATTATTGATAACAAATCCCACCATTAAGCATGATTCAATTGTCAATAAAACTGATTTTTGCAACCGGAACTTTCTATTTCTATTTTCCCTACTCCCCTTCCCTCTTCCCCCATCAACAATCAATGATAAGATTTAATGTGAAAGTTATGCATTTTTGCAAAGCGCTATATCGTCTGACTGATTGTTTTCATTTTTCTCCTTATTGCCTTATTATCTAGCTTTCATCATCAGGTAGGTCCATTCAGCATGTTGCTTGTTTATGTTATCATTGTCTCAAAATCTAGGCCTGATTTTCTTTTAGAAGTCAACTTGTGAGGAATATTGTGAAAAGGTCAAATTTTCCATAAATTTCTAAAAATCTCCATAACGGTTAAAAAATAAATTCATACTGGAATATTTATCCACTCCAATAAATAATTCTTGTTTCACAGCTCAAGAAAAGAAGTTAACTGAAAAGGATGACAAAAATGAAGAAGGTTAGCCTGGGGTTGCGATTTTTTTCTAATTTCAATAGAACTTCAGGCAAAAAGTTATATATCCCTAATGAAAAAACTCTGTCTACGAAAAACTATGTCTCTTGACTGCAAAAAAAATAGTTCAGGAATTTTGAATGCTACATGATCAACATGAAGTGAATTTGTGCCCCATGAGGTAGCTTTGAAATATACGCAAAAATTGTGATTTTTCATTTTTCATCTTATTGTTAATATTGTTATTATTGAAAATCTTGACAGGGAAATCCGCATTTCACCAAAAATTCACTCTTTTTCAGCTTTACGTCTAGAAGCTGAATTAAAGCAGAAAAAGAAAGAAGATCTGAAATTACGACTTGATATGCAAACTCAAGAAAAACTCAAGGCAATAAGGTAAAATAAATATACAAATGTAGACTGATCAGCCAGAAACTCTGCATTTTTGCACTTGGAATCACCCATTGCGCCATCGTGAGAAAATTATGCGCTACATTTTCTTCTTTTTTCAGCCAAGTGACAGGACCCATTGCTACACCTACCAAAAATGCCACTATTCCAATGTATGTCCCTGGAGGTAATGTATTTTCAATTCTTTGCAAAAATAATGTTTTCCAAATGTATTTATATGGAATTGTCAAAACTACTTGATTAAAAAAGACGTAGGTACTGTATGGACAAAAAAAGTAGTAAAAAGTTAGTTACAGTGTGTGATATATAGATTAATCTTTTTTAGGTAGTCCCTTGGCCATGCGCCACTTTCAATCTGGATTCCAAAGTATGCTTTCTGACACCTGTGGGGATTGCACCTTAAAAGAGGTTAAAATCCTGAAATATGAAGAAGAAATGAGATCATGTAATTATCATATATTTTTTTTTTGTCGCATCAACTACAAATGGTTATAATGGGGCCATCCAGATAATATATGCATTGAAGGGGAGAGAGGGTCAGCAAAAGCATATACATCTAATGTAAAAATGACATTAATTCTAATGTTTTCTATATACAAGCAGGATAGGGGCTCAAATATTTGTGTGTACTAAACAGAGAACCCTTATTTTTAGTTTAATTATAAAATGATCAGTAGACATTTTTACTATTTTCATTTTTATCTATTATCATTTTAAAGTGCGCAATGGTTTAGAAATTACAAGGCAAGAGAATATAATCCGTAAGTCTTGTCATATTTTGTTTTAAAAGCCAAAGTTTTTCCCATGATTAGGAAATTAGAGAGGCAGAGAGACAATTGAAAACTGAAAAAAGTGTGGGTATAATTGAAAGTTAATTCTTGTTGATGGAAACTTGAAAGTAGTTTACTATTTTTACAGCAAAAATTAGTTTTTCTTAAGATATCAGTGCAATTAGAAATTCAAAATTTTAAAAATGTTTTACTATTTGATTATGTTGTCGCTTTCTCTTTAGTACACAGAAAGATTGAAGACATGACAAAAAGCATTGAGGCACAAAATGTATGTTTGCTAGAATAAAGTATCAGTTAGGTGATAAAGTTTATATTTGAGAATAAAAGTCTAAAATTCAAAAGTTTATGATGCTAGGAGTCTTCTCTGTAAACCTTTAAAGAAAAATCAGAATTTAAGAAATAATATATTCAGAAGAATAGTCGTTTGAACATTTTTCACAAAGCAGATAGAGATATGATAAGGGGATACTTTAACTTTCTCTCTTTCTCTCTCTATTTTCCTACATGCTATACCTTTTATCTTGATTTACAGAATATTATCCGTGAATTACAATCAAGACCGCCACCAAACGAAACAAACGAATCGACTGAGGTGCCAGATGATTTTGACGAGTCTGTGACAGAGAATGTTAGTGTTGCTTTTTCATATTTTTTCTGTGCAAATCCTATTTTAAGGTTTTGAGGTTATGATTAAAATTCTGAAAATATGGGAGTGCCGATCTCTTATAATTGTTTTTCTTCATTTTTCTCGTTCTTTCTTGTTTTTACTTGTTTGCCGTTCTTTCATCATTTTCATATACAACTCTTACTTGGTGCTCTCAAATTGGAGCTTACAACCATTCTTGTTACATTTTTATTATAATTGTCTTATTCTTTTTCTCAGGGAGAAGACAAACATGAATTGGTCCGAAGTACCAAGGTCTTTGTTAACACGGAAACAATGACAAAGGCACATTTAATGCCACTTGCTGGGGATGTCATCCCATATCTATTGCGACGGTTAGTCAATCAGTTTGAGTCTAGAAAAAAATTCAGAGAGAAAAATATCCATCATTCCCAATGAATTTTCAAACTTTTCTTTATGATCAAAATTTTTTAATGAGCTTGGGCCTCAAAATGACCCCAAGATATACAAAAAAAGAAAGCAATCATAAGAATTTCTAAATATAATAAGTGGTATTTTTGGCATTTGGCATCAAAAAGCATATCTGAGGTATTTCAATGCAAGATTTGATATATTGGGGGATCCTTTTATCCATCACACATGTTTGAAATAGTTACTTCAGGTTTTTTGTATATATTTCAGACTATTTTCACTACAAAGACTGGCAGGTGCCTCCCTCCTTGAACCAAAGGAGGGGTCAAAACGAATCAAGAAAAATGGACTGAAGCCATTGCCAGAAAACATTCTGGTAGCTATAAGAGGTAAAATTTGTTTTCCTTTTGAAAAAATATAAGATTATAAGTTTTTGAAAAGTTTTTTTTTTTTCCATACAGTGAAATGGCTTACAATTCTATCGTGGAAGTATAATTATACTGATAAAGGATTTTAAGATATTTGACTTACATTTTTCTAGCATTTGTTATCAGCAATAAACTTAGACCCAAGAAGGTCTACCTAAAGAAGAAAAAGAAAAGTAATGGCGAAGGAGAGGTTGAAGTAGAGGAAGAAGAGGATAAGGAGATCAAGACGGATAAAAAGGGGGGGAAGTATATCATTAATCTGGTTAAGCCAGACAATAGTTCCTGTAATCAATACATCAGGAGAACATTTTATTCGGCTTGCCGTTATGCAGGCAACCCTAACCTGGTCTGGCCTGATAAGAAAGAGGATGGTAGGATGTGATTTTTTGGGAATCTTGTATTGGATACATTAAAGGAAGAAATTTTGGTGGGAATTTAATTTGGCGGATAGCTGAAAAAGTTTTTTCAGAGGGAATTTAATTTGGCGGAACGGTACTGAAATTAATTTTGGCGGCAATTTAATTTGGCAGACTATGAGTATGAAGGTTCAAAATCAGTGTGAAAATGTTGAAAATATGCCCATTTAGGGCCTAAATAGTGAAAATCAAACGAAATATGAGAACTCAATTAGGTGGATAGTTGAAAAAGGGAACCTAATTCAGCAAAAACAGCCAAATCCACCAAATTTTCTTCCCACCAAAATTTCTTCCTTTAATGTATCTCATGGTAATATTTTTGATAACGCACAGTTTTGTTGATTTAATAACATTTGAATCATTTCCAATGGGTAAATTTAAACTTTTTTACCATCTTTATGAAAAAAGTGATTGTGAACAGTTGTGAAAGGATTTGAGAGATAGAGCAAAATTCTGATTTCTTTTGCTGTAGATATTGCTTTAACATTTATCATAGATTATTTTAATTTTAATTTCACCTTCAAACTTATGTAAATTTTCTGATTTCAGTTTTGTAAAAAAAAATTGACAAATAAGACTAACTTGTCTCATTTTTTATTACTTATACAGTACAGTTCCTATAGTATGAAATTTAAGCACTGAAATCATGCCCTAATGTTCAGCTCTGCAAGTTTTATCTTACAAAAGTGAAAGACTCATGTTTGCCTAATGCAGCCTAACGAGCAAAAATTAATAGCACAATGTTTGAGGTAATCTGCTTGAGCACAAAGAGGTATAAAAATTTTTTTCTATACTCAAAACTCTATTCTTTAGAGGGAAAGGCATAACTTTGTAATTACAAACATTGAACAAATTTACTCTTAAGATCTTTTACCCCTTAACATTTATTATTCTATTTCTAGACAATAAAACAAAAAGTATTAGTATAAAATTAATTGAAAATGTTAAAAGTGTAGTCTGGTACTGGTTGTAATGGTGATCTGTTGCTGACTCCTGTATCAAGTCAATGAAGAGTCACGTTTTTCCACATCGGTAAGTTTTTCTCTTCTGGTTATTCAAGTGATAATAGGCAAAACTGGTGGGAAAATGAAATTTAACATACTCTCGGGTACCTAATAGCCGGGGGGTTGGAATAAGCGGGGGGTTGGAAAAAATCTCAAAACTTAATAAGTGGGGGGTTGGAATAAAAATGTCCTGGGTGGTAAATTTTCAAAAAATTAATTAGCGGGGGGACGGCTATTAGGTACCCGAGAGTAGTCGATATACAGTCAATATCTTTAAGAACTAAATTAGGTAGGAACTTAAACCAGTCAGTGATTTTTAACAGAAAGCTTCTATTGGGGATTGACCTTTTTCAAGATCAGAACCCCTTCTGCACCTTCTACACTATGAGCATACAGGGAAACTTGGGTTAAGTTGGCTCTGTTATTAGAAGTCTCTCGTCCTGGTCTCAAATTGTATTGCATAATCTTTCTAAGTATCATTAGTCGAATCGTATATTGCAGAAGAATAAATTGAATTCAAAAGCTATTCAATAGCTATTCAAAAGCTATTTAAAAGCTCACCTGAAAAGCTTTCTAAATAACATCCATACAACCATCTGAAAGGCAGACATGAGACCATTCAAAAAGCATCCAATGAATAATTTGAAAGCTATCCAATTATTGCTTTTGGATTGCTTTCCAGATGGCTTTCTAATACCATTCCATCAATTTTGATCTTTTCATCCAGAAAGTATCCGTAAAAGCATCAAAACAGTATCTGTAATCACTATTCAAAAGCTATCTTGGAAAGCAATCAAAAAGCAATCTAGAAAAGCAATTAAAAAGCAATAATTGGATGGTTATTGAATTAGCAACCAACTAGTTTCTGGATGGCTTTATTTAAAGCACAATGGATTGTTTAAGAATGGCTTTCAACCATTTTCCAGATGGCTCTGATAAAAAACCATCTTAAAGGCATCTCTGAACACAAGGGAAATGGATATCAATCATAAATCCAGGTTCAGAGAGTCAATCAAAAGTTGGAAGATAAACCAGTATCAAGAACAAAGAGGAAGAAATGGTCTTTCACCAGAGACAAGGCAGGCAATCTACAACTCCTGGATTGAAAACTGTTCCACTTCTACAGATGGAAGTAATGGTCGAAATATTGTTCAATTGAGCAAAATGAAGTTCCTTGCAAAGTATGGCAGTCTCATCCACCCATCAGAGATAAAGATTGAAGAGAGGAAAAACAAACGTGGTCATGTTTACTTTGCATCTTCACGGATGGTCTTAACTTGCACAGTAAGATCCATACGAGAAAAAATCATAAGCAAAGGTTTCAATGTTTCACTGGGATCTGTTCTTTCCCTTCGACCATTCTTTGTGGCTTATCCAACCGAAAAGGAATTGTCTCTTTGTCTTTGTCAGCTATGTTTGAATAGTAGGCTATTGTTTGAACCGGTACAAAAACAAGCTAAAAAAGATGGTGACCAAATCACAGGGTCAGTGACCAGCTATTTTATGTCTGCTTCTGTGTGTCCAAAATCTTCAAACGGTTTCTATCAGTGGAAATGTGTAAATGGAAAGTGCAAAGACTGTAAGTCAGTTCAGCCATTGAATTTAAAATGTCAAAACGATGAAACTCAAGTCAAGGTTTCGCAATTTGAGAAAACTGTTACTGAATACATCAATCGAAAAAATGAAAAAAAGAAATCAACCAAGACAGAGAGAGTTGACCATCAAATGAGTTACAAGAGCATTCTTGAAAAGTTAGGATCAATGAAAAGGGAATATTTAATCCACAAATATCAGATTTACAACGATAAAACTCATTGGCCTTTAATATTAGCAACAATAGAGAACCTTGGGGAAATCTACCATATGGATTTTTCTGAAAATTTGACCCAAAAGTTTAAATATGAACCACAATCTAGTCATTTTAATAAGAACCAATATTCTCTTCATTGCACGGTTCAGCATACTGGAAATGAAAACTTCCCATTCAAATATTTGTACCATTTATCAGACGAAAAGCTTCACAATCATGCATTCACTTCGGCTGTTATTACTGACATCTTGGAGCGTAATAGTGTACCTAAAATGATTCGGTTCAAATCCGATAATTGTAGCACTCAGTACAAATGCAAATGGATGTTCAGGTTCTGCAGCAATCTTTCAAAAGAGGTCAACACTAAAATCATCTCATATTATGGAGTTTCTGGGCATGGAAAGGGATTGGTTGATGCCATGAGCGCATTTGGGGTTAAATCACCTCTTACTAGAGCCGTAATCTCGGATAATCTTCAATATAGTTGTGCTGATGATATCCATTCATTTTTGATCAACCACTTTCTCAATGACAAAGCTAAATTCTATAAAGTCCTTGAGCCAGAAGAAATCAAAAAATTCAAAATTGATGAAAATCCCTTAGTAATCAAAGATTGCAGGAAACAGCACATGATCTGCTTTTCACCTGATGGCTCAGTTCAGACAAAGCTAAATATTTGCTCGTGTGACTCTTGCTTGGAAGGCAATTTTGTGACCTGCACATTTGAAAAGGGTCAGGTAATTGTCGCTGGTAATGACGATGATGAAACAGATAGTGAATTCGAGTTTGATTATGATGATGAAGCTGTTGAGCCTGAAGACAATACAGAGTCGTACGAGTTGAGGTCTGAAAGTGTAATAAGTGTGGTTTCGAAAGACACAACAATGGCATTGTATTCCTCCTCAAATTCTTTGGAGCTCTTTTACTTGTGTAAAGTGCTGGATTACGGGATTGCCCAAGTGGATATGATTGATGATTACATGCACGTTGTTCAAAAAGGATCACGATATATTGAATGTCAGTATTATCAAAAACTAAAGGAAACAAGATCTGAAGTAAAATACAAGCTACTTCCCAAAAAAGTTTATGCATATCCAGCACAAGTCCTCTCGCCACTAGTCAACTTTGATATGATGAAAAATAGTTTGTCCATTGAGGAGTATCAATGGCTTTCAGATAGCTTGTAGTTTTTTTGTGACATTTAATTTATTAATAATATTTATTAGGTAATAAAATTTAGCAAAATGTTCCAAAGAATTTGAATATAATTATGAAAATTTTACATATCAGTATTTATATTTCATTTTCAGTATTTATTTGTAGAGTTACAAAACTTCATATATTTTTCACAATTTTTATAGATTATTTTCTTGGGAACTTTTTTATTTTAATGGCTATTCTAGTTATTGATTCCACAATTTGAGTGATAAAAATTTCCTAAAGTTCCATATCTTTTCATAAATATGTTACGGTTTTATCAATTTTTCGAAATTTTAGATAATATTTTTAGGGAATTTTTTATTTAAAAAGGTTATGATAACTATTGATTACACTATTTGAGTAGTAAAACCTTCCTAAACCTTTTTTCATTGTCATTTTCTTTAGTTAAAAGCTGGCAAGCTTATGATTGAGATATTACAAAATTTTAGAGTATGAAGACTTTCGAGTAGTCCAAATTTGTTTGCTACGTGCGTTACATTTTGATCAGATTTTGTACTTAAAAGTAATCTTCTCTTTATAAAATATATGTTGATTTGGTAAGTGAAGGGTCCTAGATAGGTTATTATGAATCAGATGCCTTTAAAAAGACAAAATAGTGATATATATGTAACAATATTTATAAAATTCCTAATCTTTTCATAAATATGTTACGGCTTTATCAATTTTTCGAAATTTTAGATAATATTTTTAGGGAATTTTTTATTTAAAAAGGTTATGATAACTATTGATTACACTATTTGAGTAGTAAAACCTTCCTAAACCTTTTTTCATTGTCATTTCCTTTAGTTAAAAGCTGGCAAGCTAATGATTGATATATTACAAAATTTTAGAGTTTGAAGACTTTTGAGTAGTCCAAATTTGTTTGCTACGTGCGTTACATTTTGATCAGATTTTGTACTTGAAAGTAATCTTCTCATTATAAAATATATGTTGATTTGGTAAGTGAAGAGTCCTAGATAGGTCGTTCTAAATCAGATGCCTTTAAAAAGACAAAATAGTGATATTTATGTAACAATATTTATAAAGTTCCAAATCTTTTCATATATATGTTACGGTTTTATCAATTTTTCGAAATTTTAGATAATATTTTTAGGGAATTTTTTATTTAAAAAGGTTATGAAAACTATTGATTACACTATTTGAGTAGTAAAACCTTCCTTAACCTTTTTTCATTGTTATTTCCTTTAGTTAAAAGCTGGCAAGCTTATGATTGAGATATTACAAAATTTTAGAGTTTGAAGACTTTTGAGTAGTCCAAATTTGTTTGCTACGTGCGTTCCTTTTGATCAGATTTTGTACTTGAAGTAATCTTCTCATTATAAAATATATGTGATTTGGTAAGTGAAGAGTCCTAGATAGGTCGTTCTAAATCAGATTGCCTTTAAAAGAAAAATAGTGATATTTTGTAACAATATTTATAAAGTTCCAAATCTTTTCATATATATGTTACGGTTTTATCAAATTTTTGATTTAAACTATGTTTCTTATGTCTTAAATCTAGTTTTTAAGTTCAGTTGGAACTTTGAAGTAACAGTTCACAAATATAATTCAATAATAAACAATTATACATTGTATAAATCACTTGATGATAAACCCTATCTAATTTAGCCTAAAATGCAGCATCTTCAACGGTGATATTTTTTGTGTTACTTTTTATCTTATTCTGTTGATAAAGAAAATTGAAACTTTTTGAATCGATAGTTGGAATGCTAGGAAGGGCTTAGTTGAGTTTTTTTTGTCATAAACAATAATCTTTCAAAAAAGGATTGATAAAATTGCGCCATTCTTGCTAGAAAAAGTGTTACAAAGTTTATCATTTCATTGTATTGGAAGCTAATTTCTTGGAAATAGCTAGAATACCCCATTCTACCCATTTGAAATTTCAGAGCAATACGACAACTATAACTCAAGTTATTAAAGCTTTTAATCATTTTCAAAATCTTGCTTTTTACATTTTAATCATTTTTTGTTTTGGAGTAATTAACACTATTTCAGATGAAGTCAACTTTGTCTTGAATAAAGTATATATTTATAAAGAGGATTTATTTTTTGAAAGGACTGACAAAAAACCAAACATCTAACCAAACTTCAATAGATTTTATTGATAAAAATGTAACAAGAATCCAAATGTCCAAAAAACAGCCAAATTTTGCCTCAGATTTTTGAACATGTTCAGTAAAAAAGGCAAGAAACAAAAATTTTTCCAAAACACGTAACCAGGCCATTATAAGTATATTAGAAAATGGTATCGTTAGCGATGAAGGACAGACATTGATTGAAGCTCAAAACAGGGGTGGTTTATGTTGTGTAAATGAAGATTTTCAAGCCATTTTCATTGAAACAGAAAAAGTATTCAGAAAAGAGACCTCTAAGGCTAATAAGATCGATCGATATACCCTTCATTGTAAGTGTTCTGTCTAAAAATGATACTGTTGTTGGCCATTATCAAAATATCATTCAAAGTTTTGACAATGTCCCTGAAGATATTTTGACAGAATTACTCAAATGTTTGATAGAGTTGTATGTAGAGTGCGCTCATTTTCATTTGCTAAAGATATCATTCAAAGTACAAAATAAAAGAGAAAGCCAAGAAATCAAAGGGGAGTCTCGAACAACTTAAGAAAAAAACGATAAAAAAAACTGTTGAAAATTTATTGGCTTGTAAAGATATTTTTGTTAATGTTCTTTTCTTTTCTATGATTATGGGTTAGATTTGTTCTTGTTAGTTACATGATGTTATACTATAGTGTTCAAATTTTTTTTTGAATTTGCATGCAAAATTTTAACAACAAATGCAGTTTAATGAGATTGTCTCACAGACTTTCTTTAAAAGTGCTTTTTGTTGATTGATTTTCTTTTGTTTTGAAAATGATCATTGTTTGCTACAAAAATAATATACACAGTTTAGTGAGGGGTCAAGGATCATCTCTAAAACTGAAATTTGTGTATTTGTTAAGTTCTCTTGGTTTATTGAAATTAATAGTTGTTAGTTGGTTCGTGTTGTTTGATTATTCTGAGCTGATTACGTTTGATTTTGTTGAAAATCACTTTGTGCAGTTTAGTAGCCATTTTTGGTCCTAAAACTGCTATTTGTACCTCTTGAGGGAGTAACTCACCATTGCCTGGTCCAAAGCCCAGGAGTGTCAACATGTCTCTTTAAAACACGGGTAAAACTAATTCATTACATAACCAATTGTGGAGCTGGGCTGACATGTTGACAAGCAGGATGGACTCCCTCATGAAACTAAGTTATTTTTTTAAGTAAAAGAATAAATTTCATTCTGCTCATTGGCATTTTTGATTTTGATTTTTTTGTGATTTTTCTAAAGGAGTACGTAATTTTTTTCAGTACTTAAAACCCCTCGCATAAATCCATAATTATTACATGGCAAATTGAGGAATGTTCAGGGTCAACCTGTGTTAGGTATTGCTTTATCCACTTTAACAGGTAAGTATGTAAATTGGCACTTTCTGCCTAACAGCCAGCAACTCCTCATATTTGCTATGTAATAATAAAATCTTAAGATGGAGTCCCTCTCTTACCTTTACTTTGAAGTGAAGCGAAGTGAACTTCTTTCTTTCAGAGTCGATTTCCAAAATTTACCTGCCACGCCTAGGATTTGAACCTAGATCTCCTATACCATATAAAGGTGCTTTACATTAAGCTAACGTGGCAACTCATCCGTGATTTTTCTAAATAGAGGAAAAATACAAATTTAGATCAAGGAACATGAACACATCTGCAGTTTTTCAAAAGTTTAAGTTGATAATAAAAAATTACAGGCTACCGGTCCCCCGCAAAATCATGTGCGTACTATCCACTCAGAGGTGGGGGTTTCACGACTGCCAAGGTACGCTCATTGTTGCCGGCTTCCAAATTTCAATTCGAGTTTAGACTACAATGCAATAGTTGACCTGCCAGGACATTATTGGAAAAGCTAATTTTTGCTAAAAAATTAAACTTAAACCCGTGAAATACAATTTTATGCCAATTTCATCAAAAAATCTAGTCAAAGACTCAGTGATAGTCAAAATTAACTTTTAATTTAAAGTTATTCATTTTAGTACTAACAAGCTAGATGCTGAATGGACCTACCTGATGATGAAAGTTAGATAGCAATGCAAGGAGAAAAATGAAAAAAATCAGTCAGAAAACATAGCGTTTAGCGAAAATGCATAACGCAAGAAATTCATCATTGATTGATGGTGGGGGGAGAGGGAAGGGTTGTAGGGAAAAAATAAATAGAAAGTTCTGGTCGCAAAAATCAGTTTTATTGACAATTGAATCATGCTTGATGGTGGGCATTGTTATCAATATGTTTGTGTGTGAAAAATAGAAATGTAAGGAAAAAAAATCCAATGAAATCTGCAAAAACGGCGATTATTTTCCGCCGCCGAAAAAAAATATTTCTCAAATCGACTCTGCAATGTTTTGGCATTGTAATACGCATCTTTGAGCGAAAAATCAGAAAACTAATGATAAAATCTCGAGAAAATGCCAAAAACCAGTTTTTTCCGGCATAATTTCCGACATTTTCGGCC
Source organism: Clytia hemisphaerica (assembly GCF_902728285.1). Lineage (NCBI taxonomy): Eukaryota > Metazoa > Cnidaria > Hydrozoa > Leptothecata > Clytiidae > Clytia > Clytia hemisphaerica. The sequence goes on from NW_027103890.1 coordinate 1,634,793, forward strand.
GGAAATGAATTGTTTCGAAAAATGGGGCTTCGTCACAATTTATATTGACATTTTGCATCAGTGGGCAAAAGTTTCATGAAAAATATAAAGTGCTCAAAGAAATTCAAGAAATACCGTTTTTCCGGCGAAAATCCTGTTCCGGCGATTTTTAGAAAGTTCCGGCTTCAAAAATCAGTTTTATTGGACAATTGAATCATGCTTGATCGTGGACATTGCTATAATAATGTTTTTGTGTGAAAAAACAACGAAATATAAGAAAAAGTTTGATGAAAATCTGCAAAACGGCGATTTCCGGCATATTTCCGCATTTCGACCAAAAAGATTTTTTCTCAAAATCGGACTCGCCAGTTTTGGGCATTGCTAATCCATCTTTGTGCAAAAACAGAAAAACTAATGATGAAATCTTGAGAAAACATTTTCGACAGAAAGATTTTTTCTCAATCGGATCGGCCAAGTTTTGGGCATTGCTAATACGCATCTTTGTGCAAAAAATCAGAAAAAACTAATGATGAAATCTTGAGAAAATGCCAATAAACCGGTTTTTCCGGCATAATTCCGGCATTTTCGGACGGAAATGATTTTTTTTCGAAAATCGGGCTCCGTCACATTTTGGGCATTGCCATTTTGCATCATTGTGCCAAAAATCAGAAAAAACTAATGAGCCAATCCTGAGAAAAGCTGGTAACAGACGGACGGACGAACGGACGAACGGACGGACAGAGGTTAATTTATAGGACCTCCAGGTAGGTCCAAAAATTGGGAGAGGGGGTAGGTGTTGACAAAGTATCTTTGATGTATTTTAACTGTTATTTCTTTCTTTTTTTAAGAAAAGTTTAATTATTTATTTTAAAGATATTTGAAATTATTTTATTTTATAACAAGTTGAAAATATCCTTTTGTTCAAAACGAAAGTGGAAGTGCCAAGTCGCACACTCTTTGTTATGAAAAAGTTTACAAGTGTCCTGTTACACATTGGACAACAGAACTAGACGATAAAGGTATTAGAACCCGAAAGACATTAGTATTAGTATTGATAGTAGGTATTTTAATGATCATATTTATTGTTCCGAAAAGTTATTTTTATTTTTTGATTGTTTGGTTAAAATTCATCAATTTAGACTATACTCTTAATTGTGATTGTGATTTAATGTAGGAAGAGTCGAATAAGTAGAGATGGGAAACTCCAGAAAGAATATCATAAAATTCAGGGGTCATAATTAACTCCCTACAAGAAAGCACAGAAGAATAACAAGGACAAAACTAATTCAGTATTCAAAACCCTCTTGTTCTTTGTAATGCTTTGAAGCTGAAGTGCTCTATCCAATGAGCTACACTTGATAGAAAGTGGCAGGAATCGAACCGGCTACCTCCTCAGCTAAAAGCTAGGAAAAAACTATTGACATTTTTTATGATCTTGATTAACTATAAAATTTGAATCTTAACAACAATCATTCCTATTAATTTGATTTGACTGTGAGAATTTTTTAATTTTTTCGATTTAATTTAAAAATTTTGGAATCATATTTCTTTTCAGCAATATATTTTAGCAGCATGATATTATCTCTTTTTTTGCTATAAAAAAAATTTCATTTTTAAATTTGAATCTAGTTTTCCACCTTAAATTTTTCATTTCCAGAAAACATCAAGATGAAGAGCTTCTTTCATCTTCATTGCTTTGGCGCGTTTTACAAAAAAATGTTTCGTACGGTTATCTTTAGTTATTGACTAAATAAATTTACGAGACTTGTAATTTAATTTTTCCAATTTTTATGAATTAACTCAAGAAATATTTCTGAATAGCAATTAATCATGAATTTTACAGTATATATGATGGTTACTAATGGTATGGTTTATATCTGCAACAAAAAAAGTTTCCATTCTCTTTTTTATAAAGTTATAAGGGTATAGCCGGTGTTTCGTAGGGTTTAAAAAAGTAAGCCGGCCTTCAAACTCCATAGGACTTTTACATGTTTGAGCAATTGCCCAACAAACTTAGACATTGATAACCCATAGGTAGGGGATCATTTTGATACACAAGTTATTTCAAAATTTTAAGTTTTTTTTTTCCGAAAAATTTCAGATTTTCTTGGGACGGATTGGTGACTGGGAGCGGGACCCAGCCAGATATAGCCTTCTAGACCAAGTCATGCAAAAGAGCTAGCATCTAAACTTTGAGCGTTAGTTATCAAGTGATTGTTCATGCATGCTTGACATATGCCTTGTCAACCCCCCTTTGGATTTTGTGACCTTCTCACAATACTGACACACAAATTCTGGTGGTTTTTCATTCTCTACGACTTCACTCGTTGAGATCTCATCCACCATGCCCTCAACAACCTCACTAGATGCTGAAGCTTCGTCTACTACCTCAAAAAATATGGAAATATCTTCTTCGAGATCCAAAACATCAAATTAAAAGTCAGTTTCGACTATCTCAGCAGTTTCAAAGTGTTCAGCCATCTTGTTTGATTTATCTCCAAGGATAGAATGAAGTTTGTTTTTATTTTCTACTCAGTCCTGAAGTAGCAAACTCGTTTCCCGCCGAAATCTGCACATACGAAACGATCACGTGACCAAAATAAAAAAAATCTCAACCTCGGAGCTGGGACTTCCCGACCATGTATAGTATTCAATTGACATTGTTTAGACCCTGCGAAACCTTAAAATGTTCTAAAAGATTGTTGTGGCCTTCTTTTATAGTTTGTCTTATAAAAAACGTATTTTTGGTAAGAAGCGACATTGTCCTCAGAGAAAGATCTCATCGCATTGGAAAAACCTCGTAGTAAGGGAGTGGTCAGAAAGTATCTACTAGGGGGGAGTGGAGGATATTTTGAAAAATCCCAAAATACTTTCGCACCCCCCCCCTAGCAAAAAAAATTCGACCCCCCCCTTTTTTTCGCACCCAATATTTTTCGCACAAAAAAATTTTTACGCGGTTACAAAAAAGAGTATTATTTGTTTGTATGACACATTTGTCAAAATTAGGTAAGGAGATTAGTTTAGCCCTGTAAAGTTGAGTTTATAGTCCTTTAGGAGATCTACCATTTTGATTGACGTTTAAACCGGGATTTTTTCCGTCGATTTCCATGGTTACGACGGAATTTTCTCTGAAGTAAACAAAAGAAAAAACCCGTGGTGTAAACGTCAATCAAAATGGTAGATCTCCTATAGGAATAGTCCAGGGTTAAAATAAGAATCAACGAGTTATTTCTCTGAGTTTCCCAAAGTTTTGGGAGAAAATTACGGCTTATTTCCCTGATACATAATCTCCCTACATTACAGAGGCATTACTCAATTACTCAAAATATCCTGAGGGGCCACCATGGTTGGCCCCGAAGGGAGAAAATTTTGAAGATCAGGTACTCGAGACCCTAAAATACAAGCTATTCTGTTGTTAAAAGGAGTCTGAAAAATAAAATTCTCTGAGTTTGAAATTTCCCTATAAACCATATTTTCAGGTTTTCCAGGGTCTGTCAAAGCTCTGTGTATATAATTTATAAGATATTAGTAGAGACTAAGGAGGCACAACCATGGTTTGCGCCGACGGGAGAAAATGTCGATGTTTTTCACCACCATTTTAGCTAAAAGACACTTTGTTTTGACAAATTTCTTTCTAAAAAGTACTTTTTCAAACCACTCTGATGAGCTGTGAAAGCCACTAAACTACTTCCCTCATTGAGCTCAATGCTACAAACCAAAAGGGCAAGGCGATGATGCCCAAATAATGTTAGTATGACATGTACATATATCAAATAAAATAAATTCTGAGTTGTCGGCCGTCAGGCCGAAAAATTTTTGAAATCTTGAAACGTAAAACTATGAAATTAGACTTCCTACATTTTCTCTTGAGTTGCCCAAAAGATTTGGAACCCCCCCCTAAACCCTTAAAAAAAATCTGAAACCCCCCCCTAAACCCTCGAAAAAGTTTTGGAACCCCCCCCTAGAATCCCTCCACCCCCCCTAGTAGATACTTTCTGACCACTCCCTAAGGAGAAATGACTTATCTTTTTGGTAGAGTGAGAACGTGGGATCCAAGAATTTACACGTTTTTTATAAGAGCATCCAAAATTTTTGAAGCCTTCAGAAGTTCTTAATTCTTTAAGCCTAAAAATGTTTTAGCATGTTCTTATTTTGACCATTTTGTGAGTACTTTTGGCCATCTTTCTAAGAAAAAGGGTGTTTTTGAGACCACAAAGCCTTAAAAAGTTCTTAAATTTGTTCTTAACACTTTGGCCATCGAAGCCTCATAATGATTGCCATACCTGTCTTCTTTTTTCCTTTGAAACAGCATTCTTTGATCAAATTTATAAAATGGAGCTTCTTATTTAAAGAAAGTTGATACCGTGGGCAGGTTAACATTATGCTTGCGAAATGTGAAACTCACACACAGTGAAAGTAAAAAAATAATTTTATAAATAGCATCTTTCAATCCTATAATGATTTAAACGATATCACTTGGATATTGATCTTTGAAACACCCGGCGTCAACGGTATTAGTCATTACGTCTTCGTTGCTTAGACTATATTTACCTTTGTATCAATGTTTTTTCTCGAATCTCAAAAATACACATTTTCGACCGTAGTCGCGCGGTCAGGCGCGTGCTACTTTTTTACCACCCTAAACTCGATCCAATCCTATTTTAACCCTTTTTTCTATTGTGTTTACGCACGAAAAAAGACTGGGACGGATTTAGGGTGGTAAAACGTACAAAAATATTCCTGCGCGGCAATTGGCGGCTACGGTCGAAAAGGTGTATTCAAAGCGTCCAACAACGGCAGTGACTTTAGACTATAGAGTCTACCTCTGATTGAACTTTGCTTTCTGATGATTTTAATGGTGGTAGCTTCTGAAAATAATACAGCCAATAAAAAACAATTTTAGGAGCAAATTCAAAGAATACTAGTACCCAGTCGTTTCTTATTAACTGCTACTACTTGACCTGAGCGACCGGTGTACCATAGAAGGTACACTCAAGGTAAAAATTTGTTGTCGTACATACTACCTAAAAGGAAGATTTTCAATTTTGTATGAGTCTACTGTAAGTTCGTCCTTACATTTCTTATCACGTCGGCTTTCTTGTTTGAATTGTTTTCATGCTCCATCCTTCTCAGTGTTCAATCTCGTCTGCGTCTGCTGTATTGTCCAAAAGACGAGTTGTTGTTTGTTTGTCAGCTTGAGCTTGTGGAAGTCTCAATAAAGATACCCCCTTCTTACAAACCCGGTAGGATCTTTTCAGCCAGTGGGAGTAAAAATAACAACTGAACCTCGGTGTGGATTGGTATTCCTATGTTTCTATGGCTTGGGATTGAAATTCCATTTCAGAAAATTTAGTCTAGATGGGGAAAAATAGTTCAATATTAATTTTATTTTTCATTAATTATGGTTATTTGGTCATTACATGATTTTTCTTTATTTAAGTGTTCTAGTAATAATCGAAAAATTTCAGAGTTTCATTGCCTAAATAGGCATCTTATTGCTTCTAACGATCTTACTTCTTCCTTTCCTCCCGACCAAGTATTCCAAGTTCCCTGAGAAGATAGCCTAAATCCCAGTGTAAGAATGGGCTGTTCCATTAAATTTCCATACTACAGGATGGGTGGACAAAAGACAAACAAGAAGCCGGAGCGGCGTGAAGGTCCAGCTGACGTGGCAATAACCGAATGTCGTTCGTACCGGGTTCCTTAATTGACGCAAAAAAATTTCCTTCCCATCCTCCACTCTGAGCTTCTATTCTTTGACACTTTCTTTTATTGCTAAGCTTTGAAAGTCTGATGGGATTCGAACCCACTATATACAAAGCACCTATGATTAGAACGCCAGCGCCTTAACCACTCGGCCATCGAGTCACAACTGCTTTAGGGAGTTCAAAATTCGTTATAAACATGGTATTTACTCCAAACTCTACCTGGGGGCTAAAACCCTAACCAGGGGTTAACTCCCATCCCCAACCATAGCCCTAACCCTACCTGAAACAACCCTTTAATCTAAACGGGAAATTTGACTCTACTACCAATTCAATCCAAAACATAAGTCAAACATCGCGCGGGTAGGCGGGGCAAAAATTCTAGATCGGCGGTGGGTTTAGCCTGGACTTGTTAATTTATTGTGCGCACAGGCCCCGACAAAGACAAAATCTTTTCGATCAGTTGCCCTTTAATCAGTTCCATTCTGCTGCGCGCTGGACCAAAAAAGATTGTTAGAGATGTGTGGAATACCCCCTGGAAAATGGCAAAATTTGCAAAAGAACTTTTTGGAAAAACCCTCTTCATACCTTAAAAACAAAAGTGAGGCTGGACAAACTAAAATCAACCCTGTACCCCTTGAAAGTTTCTCTCTGATTACTCCCTAAAAATATTCGTCTACCCCCTGTATGGATATAAAATGGAATGGCCCATTTATGGGGCTTCTCTAGTGAGTTAAACATTATGCCTTGTCTTGCTCCACGTGAAACTTAATCTTCGTGAGTAAAAGAAGATCGCCCATACTTCCCTCAATCGCAACATTCCAAACACTTCATTTATTTAGTCATCTTTTTATGTGATTCAAACCTCAAAGCACACGTTTTTATGAAAGAAAGAAAATCACCGAAAAAAAGTTTGAATGAGATTCCCTTGCGAGGAATCCCTTCCTTACGTGGCGAGTTAACGTAATCTTTAAGAACGAAATCCTTTTTTGGAGATTTATTTCACCGACCCTTGAAGGGGTTAGTTTAAGGAATCCTACATTTACTAAAAATAAACAGAAAGAACGACAAATTTCATAAAGAACGACAAATTCCGCCGTCCACAACCCCGACCTGGTTAGTTTGCCCATCTCTACAAATTATTCCCTCTCTATCTATTACAAAGATTAACTACACAGACACGGTAGGATTTTTTCAGCCAGTGGGGGTAAAAATAAAGGAACGAAACTCGATGGAGATTAGATTTCCATATTTTTATGACTTTTTATATTAGCCTTTAACTTTTAGAACAGTAAAGTTGTTCCAGTTTAAGTAACGATCTACAATGAAGGTCATAATATTTGAGAAAAAAGGGAATTTTCCACGAAATCTTATAGCCAAAAACGATTCGCTCTAACATAGGCTGGAAGGGTAGAGGTTTAACTCCAAGTTTTAACATTAGACTCAAGACTTGAGAAGATCTTTCGGTCTGGGGATCCAAAAGTTCAGAAACCGTGCAGTAAGGCCTAGAATAAAGCATTGAAGTCTATAAACCCCTCTCGAATGGAAATACTCGATTAAATTTTAAGAAATAGCCCAAAAGCGACTTTCTCGCCCGAACTTTAAATCGGTAAAAACGAGGAATTAATCAAAATACTCAATATATTTTCACCGAGATTGTAGCTTTCGGTGATGAGTTATCTTTTCAGGTGTTGAGTTTAGTCATCGTTCATTACGTTGCCTCATCATTTTCTCACGTTTTTTTTCTCGTTTATTTTCTCTGAGTATGACACATACAGTAGATACCCGTTTAAGATCTTAACACTCACTTTATATTCTTCTGCTCCATTCATCCATACTTTTTTTACGACCACGTTTTTCTCATTGACAAGTTTGCAGTTTTTTTAAAACAATAGACAATGATTCGCGGTAAAAGTAAATCTTAAATCTTCGTGACACTTGCCAATTTAACTTCTGCCAGAATTACCTTATCGAACCTTTTTACGCCGACCCTAATTTAACGCCAGTCCTTTTAATGTTGGTCCTTATTACGCCAGTGACAAAAAAATAACGTATAAAAAGGCCGGCGTTAAAAGGGCCGATAAAGTTGTTCAATTAAGTGATAGGTTGGTTGCCAAGAATACAGTAGCTTCTAAGTCAACAATCTATATCGCAAAAACCTTGAAAAAAACCCCAAGTCAAGGTAAAATTATTTCTTTGTATTTTTTTAAAGTATCAAAAAATAACTAAAGAACTGAAATGGAAAAGATCAGCAATCACCAGAGCTGAAAATCTAAGGAATATTATTTTGCCTTAAAATGGTTAAAAACCTTCAAGAATAATGCACTTTAAGGGTCCGATTTCAAAGGCCTAATTTGTAGTTTTTGAATCGAGTGCCCAGCCCCCCCCCCGGGATTGCAAAGTTTCATTGATTCGATTCCATTCTTTACTGAATCATGAATAACCCGCACATTGATTTATTTAGCAGTACAAGAAAACTTTTGATACATCAAAACTGGTTTTGTATAGGTTTATCGCGGTTAAGACTTAAGTTCAGCTTTAGTTTCCAGAGGTTCTTCTCCCATCATCAGGCAAGGTACATTGTTAGAATGGGAACTGTGGTAACAAATTGTATAAGGTTGTGAGTTGTCACTAAACAAACGATCGATCATCTGAACAGATAAAAAATCTCACCAAGTGAAACACATCATTTTTTTTTACAAAATCTCTGCAAGCTCAAACACCCCCTTCTCATTGACCTGGTAGAACTTTTTCAGCCAATGGGGATAAATAGACGGACTGAAACTCAATGGGGATTAACATTCCCATATTTTTTATTGCTGGGGATTTCAATTCTTTTGTTTTCAAGTCGAAAAATTCAGTGAGGATGGGAAAAAATAGTATAATATTCTGCAGTGAGGATTGGTTTGTTTGATTATTTTCAGTGGGGACAAAAATTCCAGGATAATTTTACACCGGGGACGATATTTTGACTAATTTTTCCAGTAGGAAGGAGTCTCAGTTGGTCTGTGAGAAGGGGATGAATTCAAGGATCCCATAGTATCTACCAGGTGGTCACTTGTCGAATTCAAAAGACAAATGGTGTAAATCACCTATAGAAACTCCTCACTGACTATTCAGACGCCGTGATTGTTATTTGGAAATCCCATATTGTAGAAGATTCTTGGTTACTCAAAGTAACATGGCTTGTAACTCAACCCAGGCAAAAATACCCGAGTTATTCAAACTTTAATTATTCGAACTTCAGTTATTCGAACTGGTTTTTAATCCCCATGGATTTTAGATTTTGGGTAATATTCGAAGTTTCGACATTTATGAGAAAAATTTCAATTAGACTCTTGCAACAGTTCAATGTTATTGAAATATGTTGATCGGTTAAACCTAATGCAAGGTAATTCCTTTAGTACTCAGGGTTTTCCCCTTAAGAATCGGGTATCTTCCTCACTGTCATTTTAAGTGCTTCTAGGGGTGACTGACTGTTAAAGCACTGTCGGTATTATGTGTGTTAAATAGATGTTTATATAGATCTCCATATGTCAATTAATCCCTCGTCTTAACCCTGCTATCAACTTAATCAATAGCACATGCATTCCTTGCATACTCTATGATCTTATTGATTAATTTCGTAGTCTAAATTCTTTCTGGGATGGTTCGCTGCAACAATCCCTAAAATAGACTTATAGATTCATAGATTTGACATATTTTTGCCATGATATTTAAAATTAACATATTAATAGCAGTCAATACTTTGATATGCTACTACAATATATGAAGGTATTTCTATTATTTTTCATACCTATTATAAGTTTTTACATTAACACTACTAAAAAATTTCCTTTAAAAATTCTATAAATACAACAATTTCATCACCAGTGATTGAAAATTATACCATATAAGGTGAAAATTTAGATCGTCGTTGTTTGCAAGAATTGACACAAGAATACACGCTTTTTTTAGAAGAGCATCCAAAAATTTTCATGCCTTTGAATGCCTTTAACATGTTCTTATTTTCGCCATTTTTTGAGCATTTTTGTCCATTTTCCTATGAAATTGGGTGTTTTAGAGTCTACAAAGCCTTAAAATGCTCTTAGATTACTTTTAACATTTTGGCCGTCGAAGCCTTGTGTTCTTATATAATTTGTTCTTATAAAAAAACGTGTATTCTTTTTCTCGATTAAATTTTGGTAATGAAAAAAGGTGTTTTAAATGTCGATGTCTGTAAAATGCGTAATGGTGTGGTGATCTGTATTTGACGCTCCTCTAGGAGGACCAAATTCGATATCCATTGTGTTACTATGAATCAGTGAATGATAGACATCCCTTGTCTATACACAAACCCAGTATCTACGGCTTATTAAAAAATTTATTGCCGTAGCGGGTCTGTTGTAATTGTCTTTTCACATTAGAGATTTTTCAAACCAACCGCTGCGATGGATTGTTGGTGAGATAGGGGAGACGATGAGAGAAGTGTTGCTGTTTATAAATCATACTTCACCGCAGAGGTCTCCGTACGGGAATTCTTTTTATCAAACAGACAATGCACATAGAGTGTACTACGAAGCGATAAACGTGAGATACACTCTGGTACAGAGTCATCCTACGCTATGTACCATTCACTGACCTTTATATACCCCGGACCAAGTTTCTCAATCCCAGCCAAGCAAAATTTTTGATCGTAGTCTTTTGAAACGTGGTACCTTGGTACCGTGGCGGCTTTACTCAATAGTGGTGTAAATGCATCGAGAGCGCTGCGTCTTGGAATACTTTTGATGATGTAGCGCAGTTAGACCAAGTTTTCTCAATTTAACTAACTTTTCGGTTATTTTTAGTTTTCTGTTGATTAGCCAGGTAGCTACTACCTAGTACCATAAAAGTGTCACTTGTTGAGCTATTTTTTCTTACAGAATTCATAAGAATACCATTTACAGAGCAATTTTAACTGTAAACAAGAAGCCCAAGGGCATGAAGGCCCAGCATTAAAAGTTTTGTTTCTAAATAAGAGTGATAAAGTTTGCTTAAAATCATCAATTTTAATTTACAAGCTTTTTTATATTGAATTGGCACGAATGTGGAGCAAGATTGGTCAGAAAGAGGAAGAGAAAAACATTTTTTTGCTTATAATATTAGCACAATATAACAAACTGATATGAAACATGTGTCTAACATGAAACGGGAACACTTATTTATGTAAAAATAAAACTTTTGAAAAATCTTTAACAAACATGATTGTGTTAAAGCTCTAACTAAAGGGAGCAAAAACAAATCGAAAGCATCCACCGAAGGAGGACTTCAAAATATCTGTTCTGAAGGCACGTTCCAGCTGGATATGGCGGTCTGTTCTTACCTAACTAAAGAAAAAAGTCTGCTGGAAAAAAGTGGTCTGTTCTACTGAAGATTGGGACCAGCTGGAAAAATATGGTCTGTTCTACTGAAGATTGGGACCAGCTGGAAAAATATGATCTGTTCTACTGAAGATTGGGACCAGCTGGAAAAATATGATCTGTTCTTATGAAAAAATAGTCTGATATCTTATATTTATAAATAACGTGTCTAAGAATTTCCTATCTGTTCTGAGGGAATTTAAAAAAAGTCCTGAATGTGGTTGCCTGGAGTGGCAGCTGAAAATTCTCCATCTGTTCTACAAAACATCTGAAAATTGTGGATCTGTTCGAACTGTTAGCTGGAAATCAAGTTTCTGTTCTTAAAAGTCCTTCAATGTCAAGCTGGAATTTAGCGATCTGTTCTTATAAGATTTTGTCAGCCCTGGTAAATAAGAACAGTTAACTCGCGTAAAATCAATCGCCTGGTAATTTCGTATCTGTTCTGAAAGTTTTTTTACCTCCTAGCTGGAAAAATATAACTGTTCTGAAGTAAAAATTTCTCGCCTGGAAAACGAGGAACTGTTCTTAATTTCGTGGAAATCCTTCCAGCTGGCAAATCAGAACAGATATTTGCAAATTTTAGGTCGGTGGCTGCTTCTGACAAATGATAAAAAGTAAAATTAAAAAGAAACTAGCCTCGAAAAAAATTTCCTGCAACCACAGCGGCTGCAACCTCAACAGCAGCACTCAAAAAGTGCAAAATTTGTATATAAAAATGTCCATAAAAACTGAACAATTTGGAGTTATTGGCTGAAATTTTGTACAGTGACTCACTTTCAGATGCAGATCATAATTCAGAAAGTGTTTTTCCCAAAATGAGGCTATTTCAAGATGGTGTCTGACAGGGTGGCGCCGATAAGCCCTTTTGACCGTTTTGGACTGAAATGGCTTAAATTTCTTAGATAAATGTATCTAAAATGTCCTTATTGTTTATTTTTTTAATCATTATGATATGCTGGATATGCTGAAATTGTGTACAAAATTTGAGCTTTTTAGTTCAATTTTACCAGGAGAACTTGCAAAATCAGACAAAACCGCAATACAAGCTGCAACATGGAGAATGCTCAAAATGCCTTGCGACAACTTTTTCAAAACAGTAGATTTGAGCCCTCGAACCACCAAAGTTATTTGTCAGTGATTCTGAGCCCGGCATGTGCTACCAAGCCGTTGCAAAAATTTTGAAATTATGAACTCCTACCGTGAGATCGGGTAACTTGCATCAGTGAAGGCTAACATGCATACTTTAATGGGATAAATTTTCGCGGGGATTAAATTTCGCGGTTGAGCTCATCCGCGAAATTTTAAGATTTCGCGGGGATTAATTTTCGCGGATGGCACTATTGGGGGGCATTATTTTCTCGATTTTGTGACTTTTACTGTCAAATCATGCATATTGGTTGTTCAAATACACATTATTTGCGCCTCTTTGATGCAAGTAACCATTCAAATAGCATTTATTTGACATATTTTGAGTTTTGTTTAGAAATATTTCGCGGATGGGCCTTTTTCAAATTTCCAATGGGACTTATTTTCGCGGATGACACCCAAATCCGCGAAATCCGCGAAAATTAATCCCCGCGAAAATTTATCCCATTAAAGTAGCCCTCAAATGACTGACCAATCAAAGCAGCAAAATTTCCAAACAAATGAACTACGCAGCTTCACTCGCAGCTCTACTCTACCATTTTTGTTTATGATTTCACTTTGTATTTTAAGGACCAGACAGGTCATTCATTTGAGGGCTATGCATGTTAACCTCCACTGATGCAAGTTACCCGACTTCACACGGTATATTGTATATATATACAAAAAATTTACAGTGGGAACATTTGAATTTATCGCTGTCCTCACTTACTAAAATAAAAACCATATTTCTGAACCTGCGTTTTCTCTTAAAGAGTGTGACCGTTGAAAGAATTTGTTTGGTTTTCAACTTTGTTGAACGGAATTTTTGTCGAATTTGTCAAACATTTCTTGTTGTCAAACTTTGTTGAACAGAGTTTTGGTTGAATTTGTCGAACATTTCCTGTTGTCAAAGTTTAAGTGGAACTTAATCGAATACTCACAATTTTAGTGCAGCAACCTTTGAAAATTTTGATTAATTATGTCGTCTGATGGTATGTACTGATGTAAACTAAAAAATCTGAGCATGATCGAGACTCCTTTAAAAAAGCTCAACAAATATAAAATTTCACTATAATTTTATGCAGAAAAAGTATCAAAATATCCAACAATACAAATAGAGGCTATTCTAGTCAACCTTTTGCTGTTTGAATAATTTTTTTTGTTGAATATAAAAGCCTTCGAACACACATTTCGCACACGAAATTATTCTGATAAAATGCCTGATTCATTTTAATCATCAAGGAGATAGCAAGAGAGTAGTAAACATTACATAAGAGAACATACCTGTAATAATCTGGTTGGTGTTTGAACCTTCATTTTGAACAATAATGAGAAAACATCGATGAAAACCCTCAAGCAAAATCAGTGTAAAAAATGCAACCTTCAAAATAGTCTTTAAAAGCTTTTAGGTCAACAAGTATGAGCATCCACTTCTGTGGGTGCAAGTCAGAGCTACACTTAACTAATTGAAAAACATTAGAAACAGTAAACTTTCCTTTATAAGTCTCAAGGTCCATAAAGAAATCAAAACATTGACCGACAACCAAAATGTGATTCTCAGGCGCCATCTTGGATTCCGTTCGGAGCAAATAAACCCACGGCCGCAGTAGAATCGATATTCTTTACAGCACGTAGCCTAAGACGACCCGAGCAAATCGATTAAATTTTATGCGAATGCCCCCGATTGAATCGCACCAAAAGAGCAACAAGGGCACGGACAGGAGTGAGAGAGGACAGAAAAACAGAACACGGCACGGACTGCGGACAGACAGGACAGGACAGACACACGGAAAGTTCCTCTTGAAAGGCCCCTTCGCTAGCGCTGGGCCAATTACCAGTTTTCCCCCAGTAAGGCTCAAAATTTTCACAAAAACGCCATTTTTTGCTTCAAGTGTGTATTTCTTGTTAAATTTTAGTTGAATTTTGACCCTAACCTAAGAAAAAACCGTAAGAATATTTTAGGATGATTTTCCCAAAAAAGTCAAGAACATCCATGATGAATTGAAAAAACACCATTCTTATAAAAGAAAAGCGTGTATACAATCAAAAATATAGCTTTAGGTTTTTACGTTTTTAGAAGTCATTTAATCTCACAACAAATGTTCTAGTCTGCGCATACCACGAAAAAGGAGAATAGCGGCGAATGTGATGATTTGGGCAAATTATTCAAAACTGCGTTGCTTTTGACCCAGAAACGAAAGTGAAAGGGACTGGATTCTAACTTATACGATTAACTTTTTGATGTAATATTTTATGGTGCAATCACTGCAATCAGATGCTTATTTAATCTTCATGCCAAAGCTGGAATGGAAAACAGTAGTCCCCCAGCTTAGGGCGGTTTCCCCAACGGAGTCATAATGGTGTTTAGAGTGAATTCGCTGAGAAATCAGGACCTTCTTGGAAAATAAGAAGCTAATCAATGATCAACTTTGTTTTGGTGAAGCTCTTCGTGCTTTTTTAAGTCTTCATTATAAATTTTGATTTAGTTGCCCAACCTAAGGGCTCTGACCATAGTGAATTTTTTATATTTGGCACTTACAAAATGTAAAGTTCTACTTGATGTAGCCAAAAAAACTGTGGCATGTTATACATTTTCTGTTAGGCTTATTACCCGTGAGTCTGAAAATTTAAGAATCGCAATGAAAAGAATTGATGAAGAAGAAAATGAAGACTTTTGCGAAGAAGAGTATTTCAACTTTGAAGAGCTTAGTTTCGACGGAGAAAAACATTTTGAAAATTTTTTTGCGGTAGATGGTGTATCTTTTAGCGAACTAAAATTATTTTTTCGGAAAATTTTTCTAAAAGCTTATTTGTCTCGAAATCTTGGAAATAGTGCTTTTTGACCAATTTTCCATCCCATTATTTCATAGAAAAACAGCCATAACTTTTGATGCATTAATTTAGAAAATTTTTTTACGAAAAATTTAAAACAGTTCAATTCTTTGCGGACTGTTTGAAAAAACTTCGAAACAAAAAGGTTAATTACCCATTAAAACTTAGCACTTTTTATAAAAGAAGGTGGTACAACATATTATTAACGTCTTTTTAAAGTTCGTAACGTCATTTTTGTAATTAAATTCTTAATTACTCTTAAGGGATTTGATTAAAAAGCAATTTATAAAGGCAATTCTTTGTTAAAAGTGTTAAAGAACCTAAAACATAACTTTTATGTTCAAATACTAAAATCAATTTTCCGACCATGGTCAGAGCCCTTAAAGGTTTCATTTTTACATTTTTATATTGTTCCCGTTTCATATTAGAGACAGATATTTCATATCAGGACAGTGTCTGTCTATTGTTATATTGTGCTGATATAAACAAAAAATATTTTTCTTTTCCTCTTTCTGACCAATTTTGCTCCATATCCGTGTCAATCTAATGTGAAAAAGCTTGTAAATTAAAATTGATGAGTAAGCAAACGATATCACTCTTATTTAAAGGGACATAACAGTACTTGCGAAATATGTAAACAAACTGTATGCAGCGGATACAAAATCGAAACAAATGTCACATGTCAAAATAAAAAATCAAACCAAATATCGCTAATTTTGATTGTTCAATTGTTTACAAGTTTGTTTTGGACACGTGATTTTAATTGTTCTCTTTAATGACACGTGGTTCACGCAATGTTTACATTTTACTACTTTAATGTCCCTTTAAGAACAAAACCTTCAAGTCAACTTTTCACCAAATATGTAAATTTAGGAGGTACGACCAGTAGAATTAAGGTTTTTCCAAAATATAATAGGATTATGAGCTCCTTTCTTTTTATATTGAATTTATTCATTGTGCTAATATTTCACTGTATATTTTCACTACTATCGTGTTTTCCCACAATAACTTTACACCCCTGTTTCACAGCCCCGGTCAAACTTTTCCCTACAGCGGAGATAAAAATTTTGATTGAAATCTCAATGGGGATAAAAATTCTATTGTTCCAGGGTTAAAAAATCCAGTGGGGATGGTTTTGGAGTGCAATTTTTAAACAATGAGTTTCGAATGGGGATGAAATCAAAGTCAATTTCTCAGTGGGGCTGAAATTCCAGGGTATTTTTCCCACCGGGGACGAAATTTTTGCTAAATTTTCCAGTGGGAGCTGTGACACAGGGGTGTAACTTTCAAGCACTCTCAAATTATGAAAAATATCTTTTTTATATTTTATTTACAATTTTGATAAACCTATCAGATCCTTAAGGAGATCACCCTGCAGAAGCAGAAGCTCGTATTTTTTTGTCATAAAAATAAAAAACTACTTTATGTAAAAAAGAGAAAGTAGGAGGGAGGGGTTACCTGATTACGCCATTTCGTTAATTCTTGTCAAAATGATAGCCGAAATTTCACCTATCGAAAATTTCTTTGAAATTGTAATTTTTTTCTAGAACATTCAGGAAACTAATTTTTTTGCTAAATTTCTAGCTAAAGAACTCATTTTTCCATATCCAACAAAGAACCTAAATTCCGCATTTCGGTTAAATTTTTTGGCAAATCAGCCGTAAAAACCCTCCCTAATAACAACCTTCTGTAGTAAACAGCCACTGGATCGAAAAGTACTATCTACTTCCATGATTAAAACAAGGTCAAAGTATTTCCATAATGTCCCTTTTCATAAACGTTAGACTTTCGAGTTAGTAGCGAGTTTATGAAATAACTTTCTTGAAAATGGCGCGGTGTTTCAAACAATTTGGAACAAGCTCCCAAGCAACATTTATCACGAAATTTCCATATTATTACCATATTATTTTGATCAAAGCGCAAACGCCTACAAAAGCTAATCATGACGGCTACTGAAGTTTTTTCTTCGTAAAAATACTTTGAAAACAAGGTCCGGAATGATATGCTTTACAGGACAAATTGTATTGCAATCCGCCGATTGTTTTTTGGAGCAACAGTTTGAAAACTCAGTGATCCATTTACAGTCCCGGAGAAGATGACATATTTATTCAAATTTACAATCGAAAGCCATTAATGAATGACTCATCATCACTTTCTACGTCATCTTCAAAACAATCAGAAAGTTTGTTATAATTATCAATGAATGTTTTCATGGCTCGTAAAATGTCCGATGATATTTCTGTCTCAATTTTCAGCTCTTGATTCAGTTTAATGTTCTTCAAAATGTTTTTAGCAACGGTCAGAAAGACGTCGCCTCTTAAGGAGACGTACCAAACACCGTGTTGTGATTTCATAGCTTTAAAACGAATCGATTCTGTGTGTTGTTTAACATTTTCGGGCATGGAAATTGTGGAATGAACCGTTTTCTCTAAATCAAGTTTACTGTAAACATTGCCTGCTTCGCGTTCCTGGATAATTTTATCCAAGACGTATCCGAATAGATCAGTTTGTGTCTCGATCGTCGTCCCCAATTCTAAATCCGTATCCGTAACGATACTCGGGATCGGAACTTTCTTAGGACTGTGAAGATGTCCGTTAACAATGATATCCTCTTCGCTTAACTTCAAATCGACTTGAATTGATTTATTATACTTGGTGATTTTGCTCTCAACGTTAATTTTTCGTGGCAAAGTAGAATAAACATATTCTTGTTTTTCGATTGATTTCTTGTAAAGGGATAAAGCACTTTTTTGTAATTTAGCATATCTTTCTTGTGATAGTAGCTCACATTGTGTACCTAAATTAGTGGTTGGGACGCTGGTCTGTTGGAATTGGTCATTGGTGGGGATTGGGTCGTATTGTTGACTCGATTCTGTTGTCAAAATTATCGTTGTCTGCGAAGAGTTTTCAGTAATATCGACTGAAGTTTGCTGAGTAAAGGTCTCTGAAGAAGGCTTGACGTGAACTCCAACATCCGATTTCGTTATCGTTTTAACGGCGCTTACTGTGTCTAATGTCAGTAAGGTCTCATCATCAGATTGTGGTTTTGAACCGTTGGTCAAGGAGTTCTTCATTTCAGAGATCCATAATTTGTTTTGTCGGTTCTCTATTTCATCATTAGTTTGCGTGGATTTCTCGATTTTGACGACAAATGGTTTCACCAGAGATTGCGGATAACTGTTTGAAGGATCTTGGTTTACTGGGAAAGGTTTGATGACAGATACAGGTGAATTGGATGCAGAATCAGTATTCACATTCAACGGTTTGGTGATGTTGACTGGTCGAACTTTATTCACCAGAGCTGTTGTTGATGGTTTGACTTTAGATTGCATCAATGGTGAACATTGAACTGGTTTGATTTCAGCTTCGGTGATTGGAAGATTTATGGTTTTTCGTAATTTTGTTGATGATGTTAATATAGTGTTATTGTTTGTCGTTTTGCTTTCGAAGGTCTTGGAAAGCATTTGAACTTTCCCTTTGGTAATGACTTCTTCCTCTTGGCAACGGTTTGAGAATCGATGCTCGTCCTCTTTTTGTTGCTCAGCAAACAACATTACATATGCTGTAATATATAACAATAAAGGTAGCAAAATTGTCCAGTTATAAGATAAGGTATACAAATCCTGGAATTGACGTGTTGATTCTATTGATAAGGTGACTCGTCCTTCAGTTACTCTGGTGAAATGATCATGAATATCTTTAACGTTCCATCCAGATGATTCAAATGGTGATTTTGCAACGATTGAGAATGGCAAACTCAACAATGTAACTATAACCATACCAATAGAGTTTATAGGATGGTTGATCAAAGTTGCTAATCCGTGAAAATCTGAAACAAGTGATTCTCGTAAAGGAAGAAACAGATTGAAACTAAACAACATCCAAACGAAAACCAATGAAGTGATCATAGCCGCGGTCTTATTTGTCAGCGTACTGGATGATTTCTTACTGTTTAAAAATGAAAATAAAGTCAACGCGAATCCAAGAAAAATCACAACATTGCGAAATTCAATCACTGATGAATAGTTTGCTTTCTCTTCCAAAAGATTTGTTACCAAAATAAAATCATTGGCCGATATTTGACTATTTTGTAAACATTCTTTGATTCTCTGTAGATTGATTTGGATGTTATGTACAGGTGTAGCGACAACTAGAATAAGATTGCATATCAATTGTTGTATAATGAGTAACTGGAATGATGTGATCCCTCTTTCGAAGATCTTCTTTTGAATATCATCTTTGAATTTTCCCAATTTGAGTTGTACTTCTTTCAAATTCATTTTAACGATGCTCTTTTTATTTTCATTACTGTCTTGTGTTCTTTTTAAGCACTAAAAAACAAATAAGGAATAATTTATGATTATGGACAATCGAAGATAATGTGCTTTTTGTATCAATTGTGCAATAGAGCAGTAATTTGGAATAACTCGCAGTTCTGACCCGCGAAATCGAGGACAGTAAATGTGCTGATTTACCGTCGTCCTGAGTCAGCCAGGATCTGACCGAATCCAAACCTGCATACATAAATAATCCTGCTAGCAAAATCGGGAGGGTAGAAGCAAAAAGTTTAAAACTGGAGGAAAAGTCGGGCTAATGAATAGTAGGAGTATAAAAATTTTATTATCCCATTGGTATTTCAATTTTCAGAAGGAGTTCCACAGGGGCTGTAAGACAGGGGTGTAAAATAGACCTAAGGACCTGTGGGTGGTACTACTAAGGTCGTTGCCGACTAGAAGGCAGTTAGAATCGCAACATAACATAGGCACCGACCTTCTTTCCAAGGTTGTACCAAACCATAATCCCATATACAGTACCTTCATACCATGCAACCTTGACCTTGACATTTTTCAATATTTCAACTAAAAATCTCTATTCGTTAACTAAGGCTAAGCTGCAAAAATCTTTTCGAAAAATCTTTTCAGACCAGTTAATTATTATGTCTAGTAAATCTCTCTTCATATTCCAAGAAGTAGACTCAGAAGTAACGCAAACACGTAAATATGTTTAGTTGAAAAAATATTGGAAAAACAGCTGCTTTTTTAGACATCTTAGAAAAAACATAGTAGAGCAGAGAAGAAATATTTAGCAGGACTTCTTTATCTTAGTCAAGGGAAGAAAACTTCAAAATTAAGTACAAGTTCTTTTCCCTCCTATCAGGAAAGCTAGCTTAGCATATTTCTCTGTTGAAAAGAAAAATTCGTTTTTCTCTACTCTTCACTTCGCTGTTATGATATATAGTCAAGACAGAGCAAACTTCATGGAGATCTCTAAGCTCGCAGGAGATGAAAAACAATATTGAACCTACGACGATAAACAAGATTTTCGTGAAGACTTTTTTTCCATTTCTGTATAATTTTCCAACTATGCAAATTACTCATTTTGCTCGACGTGAATTTTCTAAACAAGCAAATTAACCTTGTTGAGTTTTGATAAGGGAAAACGACTGATAAACTCCTTGGGTTTTCTTTATAGACGAAAATTATTGGAATGAAGAAAAATAATTAGCCCATATTCGAATTTTTCCACACAGAACTATTGATTTTTAAAGGGACATAAAAGTACTGACGAAATTTGTAAACAAACCGTGTGCAGCGGGATACAAAATCAAAACAAATGTCACATGTCAAAATAAAAAATAAAAACAAATACGGCTGATTTTGAATGTTTCAATTGTTTTACAAGTTTTGGACACTTGATTTTAATTGTTTTCTTTAATGACACAATGTTTACATTTTACTAAGAATTATAGTATTGGTGCAGATTGGACAATAAATAATACATGTGACATTGGGTTAGGGGCGTTACCCTCATTGGATAGAGTCTTTGCACATTGCTGCTTATTAAAGGTTTTATTTTTACATAAGTGTTCCCGTTTCATATATCAGACACAAATTTCATATAAGGACAATGTCTCCCTATTGTTCTATTGTGCTGAATAAAAATAGTTTTTCTTTTCCTATTTCCGACCAATCTTGCTCCACATCAGTGTCAATTCAATATAAAGAAGCTTGGAAATTAAAATTGACGAGTAAGCAAACGATATCACTCTTATTTAAAAACGAAACCTTTAATGTACAAAATTATATGTCTGACCTTCTGCATCCAGCTTTAAACAATAAATACTACACGCTTTTTTTAATAAGAATACACTTTATAGGAATGTCCATGAAAATGGCCCAAAATATTGAGAATATGGTAAGAATATTACCATCATGGAATTTAGCAACTGAACCTAAGAATGCCGTTTTTAATGCATTTTAACCTGTACATTGCCAATTTCGATCTTAACCTTAAAGTCTATTCACGATAAGTGTGCACTCTTTTTTCTTTTACCTATAACTTTTGAAGGAATTCTTCAATCTTTATAAATTTGGTATTGTTGGAGAGATATTTGTGAGTGGAATAATTTGAAATAAAAAAATCTTCAAAAAAAATCTAAAAATGAAGATTGAAATGAAGAAGAAAAAAATGAAGACCTTGTAGAAAAGTGCTATAACTCTCATTTTCACTGGATAGATTATTTGATCTTTGGAGGTCATCACTGTGAAGAAATTTCACTAAAATATTTATTCAATACAAAGTTATGATACAAAGTTAATAAGTGATTGACCCCAAAAAACAACAGAAAACAGCAGAAAACAGCCTTTTTAGACGTCAATTAAAGTCTGTCCAGATATAATTGGCAGTGGAAACAAGAATGTCTGTAACTTTTGATAGTCAAATATAATTATGGAAATTTTTTTTGCTTGTTTTAGAGAATCAAAAGTGCTATATTTGAATGTATTTTTGGTTGAAAAATTCGTAATTTTTAGCGGTTAAATTTGCGATTGCAAAAATTGAACTTTTTTTCTACTTATGCTATAACGTTCATTTTTACACCAGTGGTAGTTCGACCTTAGGTTAAGAAGTTTCTTAAATTTCAAGGCAAACAGAAAAGTCCTTCGGAAGATATGGGACCCGAAATGCCCCTTGGTAGCACTTTTCTGTGAAATATCAAATCTCCAACTTATTACTAAAAACGGGGGTAGTGATATGATTGATAAAACAGTTTTTCGATCATAACACATTTTACGATCTTTTTAATGGCCTCATAGCCAATTAAAAATAACAAAGACAATAATAAGTTCATGCCTATCTTTTCAATAAAAGCAATTATACTGTGATTTCACTTCGTTTCGAAATAATCAATGATACCAATAATACCAATGAACCAACACTTAACATTTTCCAACTTTTAATTGCACTGTTCAAAAAAGATAACATATAACCCCCGTTTTTAGTAATAAGTTGGAGATTTGATATTTCACAGAAAAGTGCTACCAAGGGGTATTTTGGGTCCCATATCTTCCGAAGGACTTTCCTGTTTGCCTTGAAATTTAACAAACTTCTTAACCTAAGGTTGAACTACCACTGGTGTAAAAATGAACGTTATAGCATAAGTAGAAAAAAAGCTCAATTTTTGCAATCGCAAATTTAACCACTAAAAATCGCGAATTTTTCAACCAAAAATACATTCAAATATAGCGCTTTTGATTCTCTAAAACAAGCAAAAAAAATTTCCATAATTATATTTGACTATCAAAAGTTACAGGCATTCTTGTTTCCACTGCCAATTATATCTGGACAGACTTTAGCTTATAACTTTGTTTCATATCTTTTGACTGAATGATTAATTTTGAGGAATTTTTTCACAGTGATGACGTTCGATGATCAAGATTTCACTTCAGTGAAAATGACAGTTATAGCACTTTTCTACAAGATCTTCTATTTTTTCTTCTTCATTTTCATCTTCATTTTCAGAAACCTTTTGAAGATTTTTTTATTTCGAATTGTTCCACTAACTAATATCTTTCTAATGACACCAAATTTATAAAGATTGAAGAATTCCTTCAAAAGTTATAGGTAAAAGAAAAAAGAGTGCACACTTATCGTGAATAGACTTTAGAATACCGTAAGAATATTTTTGGATGATTTTTGCCAAAAAGTTAAGAGTATCCATGATGAAATGAAAAAACATCATTCTTATAAAAAAAGCATGTACATGCGGGAATTTCAAAATATTTTAATAAGTTAAATCGAGTCGCACTCGATTATTGCAAATTATTATATTGCAAAATAATTTAGGCAAATTTAGGCAAATTTAAGCACCCCTTTACGTTTTTTCAAAAAAGTTTATGGCGGGATGGTTTGCCCATGGTTTGAAACAACTTTCAGCCTAATACAACGAAAACTTTGAGTTACCAAAGACAAAAAAATCAAAAAGAAATAATCCAAGAATCAAAAAATAATTTAAATCAAGCTCCAAAAATTTAGAACAAAATTTTCAAGCTTCCTCATTTTGTCTGAAGAAACATTCCACACTGATTCGTCATTTTAAGTTCTCAGACCCAAAATAGTTTATCAAAGAAATATTAAACAAGAGAGAGGGAGTCTCATAAAAGAGCAATAAAATATCAAAATTTATTTACTCTTTGTCTACCCTCTATCCAGTCCTTTGTTCCTTGTTCATCTTGAAAATCTTCTTTATTTTTTTTACACAAAACCTTATATTTTCAATATTCAACTTCATTTATATTTATAATATACATGCAAAGCCTTTTTTTTTTTCAAATTTCGACCAGTCTATGAAAAAATATTATGAATTTTTCATCGGTGTTTTTTATCAATCTTTTGAAAAAGGAAAAAAAAAATAGTCGCGACTGGGTTTGTCTATGAAACCATGAAATCTTATTTCTATAACGAAGAATTTTATATCTCCTCCTCTCCTGCCCCTTATCAAAATAAAGATAATCTGATAAAAAGTAACATTGTTACTGATCCAATTTTCTCAATCAAAACTAAACCATTGACCAAACCTCTTTATACAAATGTAATGATTTCAATCTCAGCTTAAAATAACCAGAACAACGTTTGTGTTATTGTCAATATCCGGAGGGGTACTAGGGTTGGTGAATGAGGAGTATGTGCGGACGGGACCTCCGACAACCGACCTTTAGAAATAGAAAGACAGGATTGCTAAAAAAGTGACCCTTAGACCCCCAGTGGTTTGCGTGAATGCGTGAATTGGAAAGCTTTGCGCGAACAAAAAGACATTGCGTGGATGTGTGAATTTGGGAAAAAGATTTGCGAGATTGTGTGAATTGCAGGTCCGCTGGGGGCCTCTAGTCAGATTTGAGTAAATTTGGGCAGAAAATCGGCTGTTACAGTGTGTTTTCTTTATAATTTGTCCGTTTTAAAGCAAAATATGGTGACATTTTCTCAAGTTTTACCCTCTAAATTTTTCTTAAGGAAGCCTGAAAATTTAACGTCACTTACCTTGAGTGAATCTTCCAGGTGCTTAGAGGTACGTTCAAATACTAACTGATAGAAATATATTATATTTACACCCCTGCTGCACCCTTGAATGAGGAAATCAGGCAAAGTTTCTTGTTTTCTTCAACTTTGATCATTGTTTCAACAGTTTAAAGAGGGGAGATTTAGATTCGTCGTCATTCTTCCGCAGCCTACATTTAAGACTTCGACTGAAAGAAAGTCGTCTAAGTGTAGGGAAGGGAAGGGAAAGGAAAGGTCAGTTTTTCACCTTCCAAAAGTCTCTCTAAGGGTTACAAAAATCAGAAAGACTTAAATCAGTCTCTTTAATGGTCAGTTATCTCCCCGGGCACTCTTATGGTCCTACCCACGGCATTTGTATTGCCGCCCTTAAGGGTAGGTTTTTTGAGACCCTCGAAATGCATTGTTTGGATGTACTTTTGATAGATCTATCAGTGCCGTAGGAAGCATTTTCATATTGGGGGGGGGGCTGAAGTTTAGTGACACTGCGAGGGCCAACCATGGTTTGGCCCGAGGGGGGAAATTTTGAAAATTTGAGCTCTAGATTGCTTGAAAATGCACTCAATTGTGACAAATATGACAAATTAAAAAAGAAAAACTTTGCATTTTGCTAAATAACCATTTTTGAAAAAATCTTTGGGGGGCATAGCCCCCCCCCTTGTCCCCCCAGTTGCTACGGCACTGACAGATCCACTGGGAACCCTTCTCACTGGAAAAATTGGCCAAAATATCGTCCCCATCGAGTTTTCGATTATTTTTATCCCAGCTGACTGATAAAATCCCACCGGGTCTGTGAGAAGGGGCCGTGATAGAGTGCACTACAAGGTCTGCCTTTATCTGAATACACTGTAAGGGTGTGTTTTGGGACTGCTGAATTGTAAGTCTGACTGTAAATCGGATGTATCTTTATAGTTTTGATTTATACCCATTTTGATTTATTTTGAACATTGTATCGACATCTCAGGCTTATTTTTGGGTGGCTTCAGCAAAATAAGATATGAAATCAAACTACACTGTAAGGGTCAAAAACGGTCGGTAAAATGCACTGTAAGGGTACTTTTCCACTGCTCAAGGACTGCACTGTAAGGATTCGATTTAGAAATCTATTTTTTGGTGGCACATGCCGTTGCTCAGATATCAAGTGCCCCCCCTAGACGATCCTATCACAAGATCACTAATCACCCTTACAGTGCATGTCCCTGTTGATACAATGTTCAAAATAAGTCAAAATGGGTATAAATCAAAACTATAAAGATACATCCGACGACATCCGATTTACAGTCAGACTTACAATTCAGCAGTCCCAAAACACACCCTTACAGTGTATTCAGATAAAGGCAGACCTTGTACACCCTCGCGAGCCAGGGCCGATAAACGATTTAAGCGACTTAAAGAGGCCAGTACCGTATAATTGGAGGAATCGTTTAGGGCCCTGGTACAGTTAAATGAAAAATATCAAGATTCTTGATATTTTTCGACCTTTGGACTCTGGCTGAGTGAGTGAGAGAAAGATTTCGGGAAGACAGAAAATCGAGCTGCGAACGCACTTACTAGGATAATTTTCATCAAAATACTGTGAATAGCTTTACGCTGTACGACCACGGCAATGAAAACCAATATCTTGAAAAGTTGGTTTCTCGTTTTTGATGGATGGGAAGCAAGTGTTGGAGTGTTGGAATAATAACTGGCCTGGACTTTGACTGTTTTTCTCTCAATAAAAATTACACTATATATCAATTAAACTGTCTGTGTGAGTTTTAGTTTTACTGGCTCAAAATTATCTAATTCAGTCAAAATCATCATAAATGTTAATGTTTTTCTGGATGTGGATGGTGTGTTGTTTTGGTTATCTGATTTGACTTTTGCCTATATTTCCCTTTGACTGACTTTAGTCATGTTTAGACTCAGACAGCAGGTCCTAATTTCAGCCCTGAATTTAGTTGCTGTTAATTATGAGCTTTTTGTTCTTTATTTTTAGAGAAGTTGTTAGAATAAAACAAATCTCATGCTTATTATTTTCCAATGGCAATTTGAAGAGTAGCTGATTGACTACTATGTCTTATATAACCAGCCCCACCAGACAGCCCATGCAGTAATGTCAACCGAGTAAACCTAAAAGGGTATTTATCAAATCACATACATCATGGCAGCTGCTTTTTTGTCGCTGTGAAAGATGTGCAACACTGGCGAACTGAAGAATGAATTTATCAGATGAGATTTGACGTAGCATCAACCAATTTATGGAATAAACTTCATTTTCGTTGAATTGAGTTATAAAAAACTCTGAGAGATTACTGTGTTTTTTTAGCCCTGGTATTTCTGGTTGCTAAAATTAACATTGCTCAATAATTTGGTGTTAACGTACATGTTTAAAATTTTAGAATGACATTTTTGTCCTGCAAACAGTTGTACATGGATCGTAGCATTTATACATTTGGCAGCCAAAGACACTGAAAGGATTTTTGCAATAATATGGCCATTGTTTATATATTATATTGTGGACATCAAATGATAAGATTTACGAGAAAATCACACCGTGACATTTTAGTGAATTCATGGTGAAAAGCTGCAATCATTCAATAATTCACTCAAAAAAGCTGTGAATTGTAGAAAGGTTGCAACTTTTCACCTAGATTCAATGTGAATTCACTAAAAAGGCACAAGGAATTTTTCTGAATTTTTTCCTGTGTACCGTCAACGGCTCTAACTTGGGACGAGTGGTCATATAATGGGATGGTTGACTTTCTGGTCTGTATTTTCACTTACTGCTAAATCTCTCTTGACAACAAAGTTTGTTTTCTATGAGATTTGCGACTATGTTAATTAAATGACTTTGGAGGTTCTGTAAAATGATGGCCGAATTGCTGTCCCATGTTTTATCAGACTGTCCCAAGTTATAGCCATTGACGGTAAGTTTATCTTCAGATGTTGCATGCTAATTTACATCAATTATATTAAAAATACTGATTTTTGCCCAAAAGTATAATTATTCTCCAAAAATAACACATTCAAGTTTTTGGGTTATTTCCAGATGCTCTAGAGGGCAGTACCGCAGACAGGAGGGGCACAAAATTTGTGTAGGAGAGCAGATTTTTATGACACAGTAATTATATTTTTATATTATGAATAGATAATTACTATGCCATGAAAGTCTGCTCTTCTACACAAATTTTGCACCCCTCTTGTCTACGCTACTGGAGGGATTCTGCAAGAATCTTGTATCAAAGTCAAAAATTTTGCATGATGGAAATTATAATTTCGTGAAATAGTAAGATTTTCTGCTGGAATTGATTTTGTCAAGATTAGATGTTTTCTATTCAAGAATACTGAACAAAAAAAATAATACTACCGTAATGGTAACAGGTAATCTTTTACAGAGAATAGAAAAAATTGTAATATTGAAATTACATTTAAGGAAGAATTAGTCATGCATGCATGTTAATGCGTGGGTACTTCCGTCCATTCAATTTTTTCCATTAAAAATGAAATGAAAATTGAATTTTTCCATTTTTCCATTTTTGTTTTTAAATTGAAAATTGAAAAATTAAAAATTGAGATTCAATTTTCAAGTTTTTATTTTTCTCCTATGTAGGCGAAGTTTCTGCTCTCCTCCTCGTCGTCAGTGAAGTTTTATCATGTGTGCCTTGTCCTGTAGGATCGATGGTGATCTTTCGCGGTCAAGAAAATATTTTAGTCCCGAGATTCTATTCAGCGGCCGGTCACTCGTCCCGCCGGGAAAAATCTCTGAAGAAAATCAAAAACAGAAAAATGAAAAATGGAGATTCGATTTTCGATTTTTCATTATTTTGTACTTGTGGGTGACATCATTTTGTCATAATGTTGCGTCACTCAGGTTCGACGGGGGTTTGACAAAGAGTGAAGTTCAGTCCAGTAGGGTGACGTAGTTCGTACAAATTATCCTATAACATCTTCATTACATCTTACAAGGTTTTAAATGTTGTATATGAGAATAAGGTACTAAGAACATTGATAGAACAAGAGCCACGAAGATGGCTTAAATATTTTTTGTTTCCTATCACCCGGAATGCTTGATTATTCTTTTCGTTACTTTTTTATACAGTCCAACTTCATTTTGATGGGAATCCAGGCTTTAAAAGAAAGTTTTTTTTTGTCTCAAACTCTCTTTTTCTGGAATTCATTTTCGATCCCCTGCAAGTTTGAGATAGAGCTTTGGAATCTTTTTGGACCATTTTTTTGACCATTTTTTAAAAATGTGACATTTCCACGTCTTTCCACGTCGATTGGAAAGATTCCACAAGATTCCCTTTCCAACTTTTTAATAAGTGGAAAGTCCATCATCCGAATAGGTGGAAATACGTGGGAATTTCAATTTTCCATGTCTTTCCAATGGAAATAGGACATTTCGCATTAATTGGAAAGTTAGAATGGTTACCTTACCCAAGGATTTATTATACATTGGATATATAGGTACCTGATTTTTGCTGATTTCTCATGTTCTAGCTATGTCTGCAGTGATGATATTATTGTTTACTCTCCTTCCCTGATTAAATGATTTTTCGAAACATTATAATTGCGTTTTTTATCAAAAATCACTCATCCAATTCCCAAAAGAGATTAAAAATGTCCCTGCGAGAGTCAGATTCTTCTATTTAATTGCCAATTATATGTCGTTATGACGTTTCAAGTTGTGAGAAAGATGCAAAAGATGTGTTGTGTATAAGCATGAAGGTAATAAAGATAGATGGAAAGTCAATGCCTTTTGTTCTATTCTGATTTATCATCGGAAGCAAACAGCTGTTTGGTTGCTTTGGGAATAAGATGATTAATTTTTGGGTATACTCCTGGGAATATTTAAGATGAATGAAAAGACATTACATTTTTAACAAGTATATTGAAATATAATAGCCTTGTCATGAAAAATTGAAAAAGACTTCTAGGGGAAGCTGCCCGTAAAGCCATCGATAGATTTAAAAAAGAATTACGTGTTACGATTAGGAACCTTGTATAGATTATTTTGTCAGAGTATGAAAACCGCTGCCCACTTAGACGTGAAGATTTTAAGATAAGAAACTTTCAATGATAATGTGATGGGACTCTTAATGTTCACAAAATGCCAGCCCAAAAATATATCCTTATGAAATCAATATATTCTTTTATCCTTATATCAGTTGAAACTATTTCGAATCGCATTTTAACTAAGATTTCTCGCAAAATTAAGCTTTTTTAAATCAACGGACCAGCCTCTTTCTGTTCTTATAAAGTTATAAATTGATGCTTTTTGCTTCCAATGATGGTACATCAAAGAAAAGCCGCTTTGAATAGATTTATAAAAGATTTCAACGACCATTTAGGTCATTACCGAGACGTTTTCTCTCCATCTGTATCTTTATTACCTTCATGGTATAAGAAATTGAATGTTGACACCGGAGATTTTCAAACTTCAACCACAAAAAAACCACCTTGCCACCACGTGCCTCTAAAAGATTTTCATACCACGGTGACAAAAAAAAGAGGTTCGAGTTGGCTAACTCGAAAATTCTTTTTTGAAAATGAAGAATCGAGTTAGAGTCGAGTGACGTCATAGTTTGCACTTTTGTGGCGTCATAGTTTAGCTGACTCGAGGATTGCTGGCTCGAGGGTTGCTGACTCGAAGTTTTCTAACTCGAAGATTCTGGGCCTCTTGACAACCTACACAATTCGACCTAAAGTCTGTCCAGATATAATTGGCAGTGGAAACAAGAATGCCTGTAACTTTTGATAGTCAAGTATAATTATGGAATTTTTTTTTGCTTGTTTTAGAGAATCAAAAGCGCTATATTTGAATGTATTTTGGTTGAAAAATTCGCGATTTTAAGCGGTTAAATTTGCGATTGCAAAAATTGAGCTTTTTTTCTACTTATGCTATAACGTTCATTTTTAAATCAGTGGTAGTTCAACCTTAGGTTAAGAAGTTTGTTAAATTTCAAGGCAAACAAAAAAGTCCTTCAGAAGATATAGGACCCGAAATACCCCTTGGTAGCACTTTTCTGTGAAATATCAAATCTCCAACTTATTACTAAAAACGGGGGTTATGTTATCTTTTTTGAACTGTGCAATTAAAAGTTGGAAAATTGTTAAGTGTTGGTGCATTGGTATTATTGCTATTGGTATCATTTATTATTTCGCAACGAAGTGAAATCACAGTATAATTGTTTTTATTGAAAAGATAAGCATGAACTTATATTGCCTTTGTTATTTTTAAGTCTAAAGAACTTTGCTAATTCCCAAAACACTAAACACAGTTTGGCTATGAGGTCATTTAAGAGATCGTAAAATGTGTTATGATCGAAAAACTGTTTTATCAATCATATCACTACCCCCGTTTTAAGTAATAAGTTGGAGATTTGATATTTCACAGAAAAGTGCTACCAAGGGGTATTTCGGGTCTTCAGATTTCAGTTTGAATTAGTTGGTTACCTTCAAATCAGGAAATTTTTCCAACCAGCTGAAAGCTAAAATTCCCATTAAGGAACCGGAAGCTTGAATCTAAAGTTTATTCACGATAAGTGTGCACTAAATTTTTGTTTGAAAATACATTATCGGGGAATAAAATGTCGGGGGAAAGTGACGAAAATTTTGAGGGGGTTACGAAATTTTCCCATGACGAAATTTTTCCCCGATATTTTATCACCCGACCAAAACTTTTACCCGATTTTTTTATCCCCGACCAAGACTTTTACCCAATTTTTTAAACCCCGACCAAAATTCAAATCTAAATTTTTTACACCTTTATTAACCAAAATTAGTGCTTTAAACGTCGAATTACAAGATCTTTTTTTCGAGCTAGTGATGGAAACCATTTCATTTGGACAATTTAGTTGGATGAAAGTGACTAAATTGTAAATTTCGTCGGGGAAAAGTGACGAATTTGAAATTTTGGTCGGAGGAAAGTGACGAAAATGCCTCTAGGTGACGAAATTTTTCCCCGATGAAAAAAAACCCCGACTAAATAAAACTCCGACATTATTTTCCTCGATAAGGTAACATGAAAAAAAATGAAGAAGAAAAATTCAACTTTTTATAGATAGGTTGTATGAACGTTATTTTTACATCTTTGGAAAGCTTAAAGCTTGGCGATTTCAAAAATAGATACTTTGACTAGGAAATGTAATTTGAAATTTGCAATATTCAACAGAATGTAAAGTAAACCACTTTGTCACCCCCGGAATTTTTACATTATTTTATGTAAGAGATTTCTTTTCAGAAAAATCAGTCAATCTACTTGTATGTTACATTATTATTTTTTGCTGAAGTAACAGGAAAAAAGTACTCCCCGAAAAAAGTACTCCCCAGTACTTGAGAGACTAAACCTACCCAAAAAATAAGGGCATAGGCCAATGCCTAAAGCATGAGGATCACAGCGCATAACTTATTTTACCCCAGTACTTATTTCCCGGAAATAAGTACTCCCCGGTACTTTTTTCCTAGGACAAAGGTACTCCCGGGAGTACATTTCTCCCAGGAAATTTTCATCCCCTCCAGAAAAAAAGTACTCTCCATCGGAGACCCTATACCCCCCCCCCCCGAGGGTAAAGTTTTAGCTTTAAAACAAGCCTCTAATTTATTGTCTCAATTTTCTTTTTCTAAAAGAAATCCTGCAAAACTTCTAATCGAAAAAGTCGATATTTTTTACGTGAATAGCCCAAATGTAGGACTTTTCGACAGTGTTTCGATTGTTTTCACACGGTAAAAATTTCATTCGAACAAAATAAGCGCTTTTTTCTAAGGATGTACAGTTTTTCTTTGAATTGACCCTATTCATGCTAGGCTTTTAGGGGCGGTTCAAAACTAGGGGGGCTTTTCCTGTACCACCCCTTAACTTTTGATCTAGTGGGTCTTTTTGGATGAAATTTTGCACACAAGATCCTTGTCACATAAGACTTTTATAGCTTTAGAAAAAAGTCGCCTGAGTTTAAAATGCTTATTTTATCCTAAATACTCAATAAATTACGGTTTAATCGATATATTTGACATAAAAAAGTTGTTTTGGAAAAGTGTCAATTTTTGTGACACCTTACTGTCAGAGATGTTATCATGCTCATGGTGTGAAAATTTTAATGTGTCAATTTTTTTTTATTTTGAAGCTAAATAAAA